>NW_006159809.1:7455560-7491890 GCF_000334495.1 Tupaia belangeri chinensis
TATTAGGGCTCTCCCTAATACAGATAGCAGGAAATATAGAGATATGTAAGAAAAGATTTATTATGGGAATTAGCTTATGTGATGACGGAGGTCAAGCAGTCCTGCGATGTGTCGTGTGCACTGGAGCACCAGGAAAGGCAGTGGTTTAATTCATCTGAGTCTGATGGCCTGAGACACAGCTGCCCTCCTGTCTACGGGTTGGATAAGATGGATGTCCCAGCTCAGGAAGGGAGGGAAAATTCACCCTTACTCCATCACTATATTCTACTTGGGGAGACCCATCACAGACTGACACCTGTCAAACCACAATGGCGAGGGCAGATCTTTTCTCAGTCTGCTGGGGCAATCTCTCCCAGAAACACTCTCAGACATACCCAGAAATAATGCTGTCAGCTATCTGGGCATCCCTTAGCCCAGTAAAGTTGACACAGAAAATGAGCCCCTGTGAGGACCTTGGTGGACTGAGACAAGTGGCTGGAGGCTGTGAGATTGTAAGAAATCAAGTCCAAGAGGCAGAGAGTACAAACCAGCTGTGCACCCCCCACAGAAGCCCTCTCCCCAGCGCTGGAATCCTTGTAGCCATTTTTCCTCCCTACCTAATGGTCGCTCCCTTGATGCCTCCTCCCACTCTTCCAGTACCCATCAGCGTCCTTGGACAGAACCCTCATTTCCAGCTTCCACACAACTCTACGCAGTCCCCGACTGTCCCCCATTCCCAGAGCCCCACGCACCACTTAGAAGGGAATGCCAGTGGATCATCTTGGAGGGTGCTGTAAAGTGAGCTCCCGTCTGCCCCTTTTATCTAGCACCCTTCCCAGCCTCGTCTTCAGATGAACTCTCTTGGGCTGTTAACAGGAGGATGAGTCTAGGCCCTCCGAGCCATCCTTGATTCTTTTCAGGGCTCAGTAATATTTCCTTCTGGAGCCCTGTCCTGCTGCCCCTTTTCTTGGCCCATACAGCCCTCCTGTGGTTTCTGCCCTATAGTTGAGGGAGTAGTGACCCCAGTTTGGAACCTGGCTCCTCCAAACCCCACTTTTTGTTTACCACTACTCCACCCACAATTCATCATGTGGCAGCTCTCCGAGACCTTGGTGGGTGCACTGTGTGTTCTGGAGGCCAAGAAGTCCTATGCTATGTCCTCATTTTCTATGTGGGTAAGAAGAACCTTGAGTGTTGCTCTCCTAAACCAAGACACACACAAGGGACTGGGGCTATAGATTAGTAGACAACAGGGCAGTGTGAGCAAAGGGTCATGGGTGAGAGGCTTGAATGAGAGTGCCATCGGAGTGAGGACACTCATCACCACTGGGGCAGGAAATGACACTTGGACAGAAAGTAAGAGCCTTCATCCACAGTTGGGTTCATGGAACTGGGAGGCAAGTACTAAAATCACCTTAGGGGGGAAATGCTGAGGGTCAGGCTTGGGAAACATGTCCACCTGTGTCCATCAAGCGAGGGGCCTGTAGCAAGGGGCTAGACTGAGGTTGCAGAACCACGGGTGGGACGAGAGCCCAGGAAGATGAGAGGACCAGGGGGTAAGTCCAGGGGTGTTCGGGGTAGGTATTTGTTCACGTGGCTGGATCCAGCTCAGCTTAGAAAGCTCGGGCTGGGCTAAACAAGCAAACACGGGTGCTGGCACAGGCTTGGTTAGAATGCATGCATGCACACATTGATTTACTTGCTCATGCATCCAGACATTCATGAGTAGTGGCTTATAACATTGTGTGAGCTCTGAACTAATCACATAGGCACGATAATTAGACAATCTTGATCTAACTTGTTCTAGTTTAGAGAAGGTAGGAGGTGGACATTAAAAAAAAAAAGGCAAAAAACAAAAACAAGTGTAATACTCTCAAGGTTGCTGTGATGGAAGACTGTTGTGGAGGCAGGAAGAGTGACAAATTCTACCTGGAATATGGGGATCCAGAGAGAGAGGTAACACTCAAGCAGATTCATTGTATAGGGCGAAGGTTGGGAACATGGAAGAAAGAGAGGGGCCTTCTAGACAAAGGAAGCAGGTTGGGATGACAGAGGGGGCCCAGGGACTGTACGGTTAACCAGGCCAAAGAGCAAGGGAAGTGGGGAGAGTGGAGTGGGCAGAAGGTTGTGTCCAGACTGGCTGATGGTGTTCTGGAGTACACGCAGGAGGGGAGGGGACCAGAGTAGGGCTGCGGGAGTCAAGGACATCAGAGAACTTGGTAGCTGGAAGACGACAGGATAAGGCCGGGCAGTGGGAAGCATGGGAACCAGTCACCAAAGTCTGGGGCTGAGAGGGAGAGAGACCTCAGAATCCTCTGGGAGAGGACTGGCCTGTCCAGCTAGTTTCAGAAGTTACGAAAGGCCTCGCTAGGAGATCTTGCTCAGTTGGTTCATCTTGCCCATGCTAACTGTCCCCACCTCTGTCCCATCCTCCACATAAGCATACATTTCCCCAGTCATTACCCGTCAGAAACCCTGAGTTTTTCCTAACTTTTCTCCTCTCCTCCTGTCACACTGTGGATACAGAAGTACAACCTTGTACCTTCCCCACTGCCGCGTTCCTGCTGCGCAGAGCATGCTGGGATTTCTTCTTGGGATGTAGTAATGGGCACACACACGCTCAAGCGCACACTCACACTCATGCACACACGTGCTCATTCACACACGACCACACACCTGCACGCATACACGCATTCACACAACACACCCGTGTGCACTCACACACTCATACCCACCACACATGCATCCTTCTTTCACATGGGAATGAGCACGAACACTGAGCCGGAGTCAGGAAACCGAGGCCTGCCTGCCATCCTACTGCTTCTCCGTTCTCCTAACTGGCTAACGGGGAGGCAGCGAGCCAGGTGCCCTTAATGTTGCTCTCTACGTTCCAGGTTGTGGCTTTACATTGCTCTTTCTCCCTCCTCACCCAGGCATCTCCAAGCTTGTGTGGGAGCAGCTTGGGTGGGTGAGGGGAGGGGAGGAAGGACAGCAGGAAGAGTCAAGCTCTGGAGCCCGAGCGTCTGGCCTTGAACATGGCAGCAATCCCAACAGTTCTGCAGGCAGAAGAAAGACCTGGGGGTTGGGGGGGGGTCCAGTGACCACCAGGACAGAGCCAGCAAGGTCTTCTCCTTGGTTAATCCTGGCACCTTAGAAACAGCGGTCATATTGCTCAGGGAATTCCATCCTCCCTCTGCCTCCCTCTGGGAGGATACTCTCCATGTCTCACAAAGTTCCTCACTGCTATGGGAAACGAAATGAGCGTGAAACATGTGATCGCTTTATTTTTATTGGTGGAATGAAACGGTTACAATTCTTAGATGCCTCCACTGAGGAGCCTGGCACCTCTCCCCTTCCAGCAGCCTCTCTCCTCCCCTGTGCCTGTTCTCACCTTCCTGCCTAGAAAGCCCCTCAACTGGACATGGCTGGGCCCCTGCTATGTCAAATTTGTAGACGAGAGCCCAGAATTACTGACCCACCAAGAGTATGTTCCCCAGGGCAGGCCACAAGAAAGGGGTACACAGTCTAGATGAGAACCCCATCTTGCCATCTGTCTCTGAAAGCCGCACTCCTGTCACCCTCATGCCAGTCTGCCCGTCCCATTGCTCTTGACTTCCTTTATAGAATTTTCTAGAAATGGATCTGTTACCCCAGGCAGGAACTCTTACCTGAATGAAGTCTGATGAGTTATATCTTTTGGACTTTTTCTAGAAGGTGCTAAGAAGACAGAGACAAGCAAAGCCACCACAGAGCCTGAAACAACCCAGCCAGAAGGGGTGGTGGTCAACGGGCGGGAGGAGGAGCAGTCTGCAGAGGAGGCTCTCAGCAAAGGCGTGAGCCAGATGACCACCAACGCCGACACGGATGTCGACACCTCCAAGGACAAGACCGAGTCGGTCACCAGTGGCCCTATGTCCCCAGAGGGTTCACCTTCCAAGTCTCCCTCAAAGAAGAAGAAGAAATTCCGCACCCCCTCCTTCCTGAAAAAGAGCAAAAAGAAGGAGAAAGTGGAGTCCTGATTCCCGGCACCCCCCGGGCTCCCATCTGCATCCTCTCTCTCCTCCCCTCCCCTTCTCCCATCTCTGTCCTGGAAGCACAGGGCCAAGGAGGGAGAGAATAGGACCCTGGATCCCACTCGGAGGGGGAATTAGAGATCACCCAGCCACCCCTTCCTTTTACAATTGCCCCAGAGAAATCGGGTGACTTGCCCAAGTTCACACAGCTAGTTAGCAGCAGAGCCTGCGCTGGAGTCCAGGCCCCCGTCTCCCAGTCCAGCGCTCTCCACTACACAACACTGCCTAGTTGTGGGCCGCCTTGACCAGGGCATTGCCCACCAATCTGAGCCCAGGAGGAAGGTCACTAATGGGCTGTGAGCTCTCACAGGCTCAGACGAAATCAGACTGGTGGAGGCTTCCCTGCCCCCTGAGGAAGGTCCATTGTTCGCAGGAACCCGATCTCCTGCTGATGGAGCTATCTCTGCTCTTAGGTCCCTGCCCTGCTGTTCAGAGTAACCAGATGAATTGACCTATCCCTCCAACAGAAGTTAATCTTTGTTCCCAAGGGCTGATGGCTTAGCTTGTATTTCCCCAAACACCAACCCTGAGCTTTCTTCATGGAACCTCTAGAGTGATGGGCGGAAGAGTTGTGAGAGTCGGCAGCCATGAGGGCGAGCCAAGTAAGCCTGAGCCTCGGAGATAGTTTAATCAATGTAAGAAGCCAGGAACTTGCCTCATGTGAGTTGTGTGTCTCAGGCGCTTCAAAATCGAAACCAAATCCAGCATGTCTCCTGCACAGGGCAGAAATGGGAAATGTATTCAATCCTCTGTTGGCTTTGGGTTGTACAAAGAGGGTCATAACAGCCCAGGGAATGCTATGCCTTTGCATGACACCCAGAGCCATGTGGCTGCACCTGTCTCACTCCTGTCGAGCAGTCAGGGGTCCCTGACCTTCCCTCCAACCCAGGAGCACTGGCTCACACACGAGAACTGGCATCTTATTCTTGGCACCTTGACTCTGTCTCCTGTGGGGTTCCAACTCTGAGTCACTCTGGGTCTAGCTGAGGAGAGTCAGAGATGAGCCTTTCAGCATGAATCCTCTTAGACCAACTCTCAGAGAAATGCTTGGGTGTCCCCAACCCAGTCACTGTCCATCCTGGGGCCTGGTAATAGTCACAGCTATCATTTTAAATGTCCATGCTATCTTTTCATATTTCGTGGGGGTATTAATTACTGAGCGTTCTTGCCACCTAACAATTAGACAATCTAATCACTTTAAAGTACAGTGTCTTCAAAGGATATTTTTCCCTTTTGTCCTGATTATTGCAAGAATATTTTTGAAAGTTTTCTACGGTAGTTTTCCATTTTTGAGCACTTACTATCTATAGACACTGTGCAAACTTCACATATATCATGTCCTTTAGCACTCACAGTGATCCTGTGAGGTGGGGTATGATCATTCCTGTTTTATAAGTGAGGAAACTAAACCCACAAAACGATAATCAACTCGACCTGGGTGACTTGACTAGAAAGGCTCAGAGTCTGGATTTGAACCCAGGTCAGTCTGAGTCCAGAGTCCTTGCTCTTAACAGTTATGGTGAAATGGACAACCTTAAGCTCCCAGCGTGGTTGTTGTAGTCCAGAACCCATTTCTGAGACTGGTCTCCACCTGGAAGGAGAGAACTGCGCTCACCCTCAGTGGTGTGCGTTAAGTTACTGGCTAACCTGGACAGCTGGTGTGAACCACTGAGGAAGAAGAGACACGAGCCTTCTGGTTAGGGTGGGAATGACCCTCCCTTGTTGGCTATTTCTTGAGAAGGGAGGAAACTGATGTATGACCCAGCAAAACCCATGCTGTGACTCTCTGCGGCGGGTTCCTGATTGCCATCCTGGGCCCCTCTCTCTGTTCTGCTTCCTCACTGGGTCGAATCTTATGAAGGACAACCCAGTGGTCAGGGTCAGGGATGCCTCAGAAAAATCTGTCATGGAAAATGCCTTTGAAAGCCAGTCTTGCACGGCCTTCACATTGAATTCACTCATGTTTTCACAGTATTTGTCAAGCATCCTCTAAGTGTCAGGCGTTATGCCGACTTGAAAAAGGAAGCAATCCTTGTGACTAGAACAGTAAGTGGAGACAATGTGGAGAGAAGCTGGGAGCGGCCGTGCCCTCCGTGCGGCGTTTGGTGAGTGAGTGGTTGTGGTTTGGAGGTGGTGTTGACGGCTGCTGCTTTCAGCACATTCTCGTCATTGCCTTCACAGCTGGAAGGTCTCCATCAGGTGACAGCATTGAAGCTTTGCTAGAGCATTGTCCTTGGAATTTAGGCCATGGGTCCATCCCGTGCTTATCCGCTTGTTTATTCTTCGTGCATTCAAAACCATGCACTGAGCTTGGGTCATGGGCCAGGCATGAGGGTAGGCCACGGTTCCTGCTGCCAAGCAGTTCATGAGCTAGGCAGTGGGTAGACAAGTGACCAAGCAGGCCGGGGCGCAGAGGCGGTAGAAGGAAGCAACCATCTTATGCCACCTCTTAGGGGCCAGAGAAACCTTTCTGAAAGGAGCACTGGCTCAGTTAGGCTTTCAAAACAAAGAGGCATTTTCCAGGAGAACAAAAGAGTTGGCAGGCTTTCCCGATGAGAGAAGAAACGGTGCAAAGGCATGGAAGCCTGAAACCCCAAGGCGTGTCCCACTGAGCAAGGTGGGATTGCGGAGCAGGAAGTGGGAGGCAGCAGGTGGTTCACTTCACAGGTAGGCGGGACCGCTTTGTAGGGAGACTCGTGGAAAGGGGAGTGGAATAGACTTGGTCACATAAGGCATGTGAAGCCACTAAGCGTTCTTGGGCAGGGGAGGGTCATAATAAGATCTGTATTTTAGAAAAATCCCTTTGGTGGCTGAGTGGAGAAAGGACTGGCAAGGAATGGGCTGGAGGCCTGGGTGATAAGAGGAGGCCTTTCTGGAAGGTCAGTGCTCAAACCTGCCTGATGGTCCATCTTAAATGAAACCTTCCTCTGGAGCAAATAGTTTCCAGCACAGCTTTCATGTTTATAAAGGTCTTTGGACAAAGCATTTAAGGGAGATTTTCGACAAGAAGGGGGACATGGTCAAAGAGTTAATGCTTATTCCCAGCTTCGGATTCAGTTCTGTCTCAGTGTAGAACCAGGAGGCTGTCGGGCAATCTGCCGCTCTGTGGACGTGGCGTGCTTAGCTCCAGGCTTGAGGATGTGCCCGAATGTCGCAGAAGCAGACGTGTGGTCCAAGCAGAGCGACGGGCTTTTAGGGTAAGAGGAAGGGCATTTTCTTTGGTTCTGGACACGTGTTGGCTGAAAGCTTAGACTAGTATCTAACCAGAGGAAACATATATTTGAATGCTCAAGGCTCATAGCAGGTTCATTTCTAGTTGAGCCACGGTGCTTCGATTCGCCACAGAAAAGGTGTGAGAAAATTTGAACCAATCTTCTGCACCACGGCTGGCGGGGCTGGGAAGTGGAGAGGCTTTTTAGGCTGTTCCCATGGGATGCAGACAGGAGTAGGGGAGGGAAGGCAGAGGGATCGATGGCTGCAGAGAGACAAGCTTGATTCCAACTCTGCACTGGTAGCTGGCACCCAGTAGCATGTGAGAGAACCATTGAACCACGTGGCCTTCCAGCAAAAAAGCGCTGCCTAGAGACACTCCCAGTCCAGGTCTGGGCTCTACACGAACTTCCTGGCCTGCAAGTGACTCAGGAAACTGTCTCGCCCTGGCCAGGTTATGCACGCAAGGCTGACTCCCCGTCAGCACTCTCACCGGAGCGACGGTCTTCCTCAGTGGGCAGATCAGCTCTTTCTGAAGGACTAGGTGAAGAGTAGTAGGTTCTCATCCTAAGAACCCACTGAGAGGCGTCGCCAGGGCTGCGACTTTATGCAGACTGAGCCTAATCCCGCCCCCGTGTCACTCACCGTGATTGACGAGATGGGCATCCGGAGGCTCTGTTGCTTGGTGCCGCCATGCGGACGGAGGGCTACCTCTGCTCTCAGTAACGTGAGAGAAAGGCTGTGATCCCCTTCTTGAGTTGCAGAGGATTTGAGAGAACCATTTGCCCAATGGCACAATTCACTTCCAAAAGTTTAAAAGGTCAAAAAAAGTTCGAACTGTTCCACGAAGGTATGCAGAGATAAACACGTAGTTTACTGTAGGCCTGTTTTCCATGGTTTTTTCCTAAGTGCAACCCCTTTATTATTTATTTATTTATTTGTTTATTTATTAGAGATTTTTTGCTATCGGTCACATGTGCTCACTAGAGAGACAAAAAGTGAGAAATCACTCCCCAGGGAGGATGGCCACACTGCAGTCCCTTCTCCTCCATTCTCCTTTTGGGATTTTGGGCACACACGCACACATGCCCGGCGTGAGTTTTAAGTCTTCGGGACTCAAACCACAGTCGGCTATATGGAAGTCCAGCGCCTTAACCACTATGCCACCTGCTGGCCCCCTTGGTGTGAATCTTATGTTCTAGTGCCAGGCCAAGAGTAACCAGCTCTTGCCACTGGCCAAGTGAGAACACATTTACCCCTGACTCGTTTCACACGTGTGGGGCAGCAGACATCCGTGGGTCGGCCGGCACAGCGGTGGTTGGCTCTGGGCACAGGGAAGTGGTCTCCTCACGTCCTATGTTCTCACTCGAGCCCAGCCGAACTCTCTAACACCATCAACTTCAAAGAGCCTGAGGAGAAATGAGGGAGGGGTACACCCGTGCTCGCTGTGTCCACAGAGAGGACAGGACGCCCCATAATACACAACTCGATGGGCCCTCGTGTCACGTGGACAGGAAGGAAGGGGCTCGTCGGTTACCACCTGTACCAGGCGAACACACCCACGGCGGTTGGTTCTCTCTAAACCCTGTCTTCACCTGTCTGCTCCGATGTGGCCGTTTGCTTTGTCAGAAAGGAGTGACCACTCCTTGAGCTCTGTCACCGAGGCGGGCCCACCTGCCTTTGGCCTCTCCCAGTGAGAAGCCACACGCCTCCATAAATCCCGGGGGAGTTTCGGGTGGGCTGTCCTTTAGTGAACAAAGACCTTGCATCCTTTTGCAGAGGCAGTTCCCTTGAGAACACAGGTTCCTTGGAATCTTTAGGAAGGTTCTCCACTCGAGGGTGTTATTAAAAACAGAGACGTAAAGACTCACACTGGGTCATACTTAGGCGGGATTGTTTGCTGCCACTTGCCTTCAAGATTTTCCACCCCAACCTTGGGTCATCGCTGTGAGAAATGGGCGTCTGAAAATGGAGACGAGATGGCCACTGATGCAGAGGGGGACTTAGGTGTGAGAAAAGCTTTGTTTTCCTCGTCAAAGTTTTCCTAGTCAATCCTGTTTTCGAAGCCTCAGGACGAAGCCGGCCGGCCGTGGTGTGACAAGCCCTCCTTTTTAAGTCATGTAAGGGAACACCACGAGAGTTTAGGAGGTGGTGGGAGAACACCTCCCCTCCAGTAAATCATGCTGTGTAACTGTCACAAGCCCAAAGGTGAGGTCTTCCTTCTTAAAGGGAATTAGAAGGAGGATGACAGTTGGATCAAGGGCAGAGCACCCTTGAAAAACAGCCAAGCCCCTTATAAGACAGGAATGCATTTCAAGAAACTCCCCTGCATCTCAATTCCTCCTCGTGCCTGTGGGTCCTGCCTGGTGGGTGACTGATACCCGGGACGGCCCTGCAGTCTGCGCTGGGTCTATTTATTTATTTGTTTATTTATTAGAGATTTTTTGCTATCGGTCACATGTGCTCACTAGAGAGACAAAAAGTGAGAAATCACTCCCCAGGGAGGATGGCCACACTGCAGTCCCTTCTCCTCCATTCTCCTTTTGGGATTTTGGGCACACACGCACACATGCCCGGCGTGAGTTTTAAGTCTTCGGGACTCAAACCACAGTCGGCTATATGGAAGTCCAGCGCCTTAACCACTATGCCACCTGCTGGCCCCCTTGGTGTGAATCTTATGTTCTAGTGCCAGGCCAAGAGTAACCAGCTCTTGCCACTGGCCAAGTGAGAACACATTTACCCCTGACTCGTTTCACACGTGTGGGGCAGCAGACATCCGTGGGTCGGCCGGCACAGCGGTGGTTGGCTCTGGGCACAGGGAAGTGGTCTCCTCACGTCCTATGTTCTCACTCGAGCCCAGCCGAACTCTCTAACACCATCAACTTCAAAGAGCCTGAGGAGAAATGAGGGAGGGGTACACCCGTGCTCGCTGTGTCCACAGAGAGGACAGGACGCCCCATAATACACAACTCGATGGGCCCTCGTGTCACGTGGACAGGAAGGAAGGGGCTCGTCGGTTACCACCTGTACCAGGCGAACACACCCACGGCGGTTGGTTCTCTCTAAACCCTGTCTTCACCTGTCTGCTCCGATGTGGCCGTTTGCTTTGTCAGAAAGGAGTGACCACTCCTTGAGCTCTGTCACCGAGGCGGGCCCACCTGCCTTTGGCCTCTCC
Organism: Tupaia belangeri chinensis; assembly: GCF_000334495.1. NCBI lineage: Eukaryota > Metazoa > Chordata > Mammalia > Scandentia > Tupaiidae > Tupaia > Tupaia belangeri. The sequence continues at coordinate 7,465,998 of NW_006159809.1, forward strand.
CAGTGAGAAGCCACACGCCTCCATAAATCCCGGGGGAGTTTCGGGTGGGCTGTCCTTTAGTGAACAAAGACCTTGCATCCTTTTGCAGAGGCAGTTCCCTTGAGAACACAGGTTCCTTGGAATCTTTAGGAAGGTTCTCCACTCGAGGGTGTTATTAAAAACAGAGACGTAAAGACTCACACTGGGTCATACTTAGGCGGGATTGTTTGCTGCCACTTGCCTTCAAGATTTTCCACCCCAACCTTGGGTCATCGCTGTGAGAAATGGGCGTCTGAAAATGGAGACGAGATGGCCACTGATGCAGAGGGGGACTTAGGTGTGAGAAAAGCTTTGTTTTCCTCGTCAAAGTTTTCCTAGTCAATCCTGTTTTCGAAGCCTCAGGACGAAGCCGGCCGGCCGTGGTGTGACAAGCCCTCCTTTTTAAGTCATGTAAGGGAACACCACGAGAGTTTAGGAGGTGGTGGGAGAACACCTCCCCTCCAGTAAATCATGCTGTGTAACTGTCACAAGCCCAAAGGTGAGGTCTTCCTTCTTAAAGGGAATTAGAAGGAGGATGACAGTTGGATCAAGGGCAGAGCACCCTTGAAAAACAGCCAAGCCCCTTATAAGACAGGAATGCATTTCAAGAAACTCCCCTGCATCTCAATTCCTCCTCGTGCCTGTGGGTCCTGCCTGGTGGGTGACTGATACCCGGGACGGCCCTGCAGTCTGCGCTGGGTCCCACGGTGTGCCCCTCCTGGGAAGAGGGCTGGGGAGGGGGGCAGGGAAGACAAACGGCCCCAAGCCTGGGAGTGCCTGGCTGGGGTACGGGGTAGCAGGAACCCGGTCTAGATAGTGAAGTGTTCTCTAAAGCTCTGGATGGTTTCGGTGAATTGTCCGTGTCTGACAATCGTCACGCGAGAGTACTACTTGCTGTCTTCCCTTGTACATACATCGTCTGTGTGTAGCCGCCCCTAGTACTGTGAGGTTTCGAATCGGGGTTCCATGTAAATACCCTTTCTGCTACTGAAATGCCGGCCCCCCGGATCACGCACCGTCCCCACAGTTTTGCCTTTCCCTATGCTAACACTCTTTGAGCCACTGACGTGCAGATGGATGGTTCGTCTCTTGGGCTTTTATTTTGCAATTTTATATATACACACATATAATATATATATATTTATGGATTGGTTTTGTATCGTTTTCCGTTTGAATCTCTGAGCACCAAAGCTGCCCTTGGATTTTCACGAGAACTTTCCAAAGCCACTTCCTGAGCCCTGCTGCTGCTTCGGTGTCTGGTGGTGTTAGGGTGGTGCCTCCGCCCGCGGACTTCTGTGTGTGTGCTGTTATCTCACCTGCAGGTGTGACCCTAGTAAATCGAACATGCTTGGCTCCTGGTGTGTGTGACCGTCTCTGTCGGCTGCTCAGTTCCCCCAGCTCCCAGGAGAGCAGGAGTCAGGAAGGGGGGGCCCGTCTCTGGAAACAGCCAAGAAGCTTTGACCCTGGAGACCATTTCTCACGCGTGGAAAGCTGAACGTGTGCATAACCCAGCTCTGACTTGGGAAGGGGGAACGGTGCTATCCTCTGAGAAGGGAAAGGCCACGTGGGTTCGCAAACAGGGTTGAGCTAGGGGGTACAGGAGCGTGTGGACGGCCCTGCAGGGACAGCGGCGGCAGATTTGTGGCTGGGGGGAGCTAAGACGTCAGTCCAAGGGGTGAAAGGGGATGGAGATATTAGGGGGGCAGAAAGGAAGAAAGAGAAGAAGGAGCCCATGCTGTAGGACCCCAGAGGGTGGTCCTAGCATCACTACCACTCTACAGATGGGGCCACAGGCTCTGAAATAAGGAGGCTCGGTGGTTACTACAGGGCGAAACCGAGCTTCCAGCTGAAGCCTTCTAGGTAACCACGCCCTTGCCCCTTCCTCCAGAAGCAGTGTGCATCCTCAGCCCCAGGCCCACCGCTTCCAGGCAGAGCTTTTCCCCACGAGCTGCCTACCTTCCAGGGCCGAGCCCTTCTCCCTCCTCTTCATGCAGGTGTCCTGAAGCGCCGAGCAACAGGGAACTCCAACTCAAGCTCCCTCCTGCCCTAAAGCTGTCCCTTTCTCCTCTGCCGGTCATGCGGAAATCACCGGTGAGGAGCGTGACCTGTCTACTCACAGCTGTGTGCTGCTCGGGTCAAGAAGGAGCACCGCTTCATAAGGCTCCATGGGGGCTTAAGACCAAGGCTCTGAGCTGGCTCCGTGGCGTGGTGGTTAAGGCGACTGGTCCCCACATGAGCAATTGGAATCCTGACCCAGGGGCTGAAGAGACACAGTGGGTGTGTGTGCGTGCGTGCCCAATATCCTGATAGGAAGGACAGACGGAGGAGAAGGGATGTGGCATGACCACGCCCCATGGGGTGCTTCTGCCTCTCCTGGCCTCGCTCGCTCTCTGGTGAGCTCACGCGCCCTCTAGTGGACAAAACGATTAAGGCGCTTACATTTGCGGAGGACCTTCTTGGTCATCCCACGGTGAAAGGTGGAGGGTCAAGAGAGGAGGGTGACCTCATCCTTTCCTAGTGAGCCCACTCCTGTGATGATGCCATTCTTCCATTTATGAGGCATTCTCGTGGCCTACTCGCCTCTTCAAGGTCCCACTTCTTTTTTTTTTGAATTTTAGTTATTCATGACAGAGTGTGCACAAGGGAGAGAGAAAAGCACCATCGAGAGTGTCTGCCATCCTCTTCCCACAGCTCTCCAGCTTGCCACTATCTCGGGCACATACACTGCTCAGCATGTTTTCAGGCCAACCCAGGGAACCCAACCCACTGCTGGCCACGCGGTTTCCAGCACTGCAGTTGTTTGCTAACTACTCCACCAGGCTGGGCTCCCACCTCAATACTGTGACGGTGGCTAGTAAATACCAACACGAATTTTGGAAGGGACCAATATTAAACCATGGCAGAGTATAAAGGAAAACAGACAAACCACAATGAAGGGGCGAGACATTGTAACGCACCTCTCTGCCCCTCACAATCAAGTAGACAGGAAATAGATAAGTGAACAAAGAGGATTTGAAGAATGTAACAATAAAAGCATTTTGATTTAATAGACATATAGCCTATAAGCAGAATGTACATCTTTAACACTTGTATATTATTTACTTAGTTATCAGGTTTACTTTTTGCTATAAGATGTGTGCACTTGCTGGCAAGACAGAGAGAGAGTGTGAGAAATCACCCTTTCCAGGGGAGGGGAGAGCGATGGCCACACCTCAATCTTTTCTCCTTCATTCTCCTCTCAGATTCTTGGGCACACTCACGTACCCAGAGTGATTTTTTTCAAGCCACTGGGCCTGGGGTTCCACACGCTCAGTCATTCACGTAGGATCCAGCGCCTTAACCTCTACCCCACCGGATGGTCCTCTGCACATTTCTTTTAAATGGCTATGGAATAGTTACAAAAAATGATCATTGGGACACAAGAAACTTCCTTACCTTGCCACTCAGCCCATCCCTAAGGCTGGTCGGCCTCAAACTGCTATTACCAAATATGTCCACCAGGAGGCGGCATTTCCTTTCTCTACCGCCATTCGCAGACCCAGTTCCGGGCGGGACCCTTTGCTTTATGGCCGGCAGCCTCGGGCTGTCAGGAACCTTGGTCTGGTTCTGTCACTGGCAGAATCCGTGCTGAGCAGTGAGCCACCTTACTCTTCGAAGACCGTCGAACCTGTCTGATTACCATGTCTGAGCCACTCTTCACACTTACCTAACATCAGCACTCTGCCCAGCTTCCTGAGTCCCCATCTTCAGGGAGCCAACGCGGGGCCCCAGCTCACTCAGGTCTGCTCTCCAGGCCAAATAACGAACGAGAGCTCAGGGCTCCGGAGCTCCAGGGCTTGGAGTGAACCAGGGCTTGGAGTGAACCCGGGCTCTGGGGCTGGGGAACTGGGCCCGGGTCAGTCACTTAACACACTGGCTACAGTTTCTACCGGTAAAATGGAAAAATAGCCAATAGGAGGAGAATCAAAATGCGAAGAGCCTAGTTTTCGATGATTTAAGATGATTTGAATTATTCAGTGGAGGACACTGCAACATCTCAGCTGCTTCCGAACTCTAAAGGTCCGTTTCTACTATTTTTTAATGAACGCACATATACATAAACACAGACTCATCTCTGATGCATAAACACAGTCACACTCACATCATGGCATCGTTCTAAAATAAACTCAAATCGATGTTCCCAGTCAGCATAGTTTCATCTGTTCAGAATACCCTGACTCCGGAGTGAACAAGAGCCCCTCCTCGGCAGAGTGGGTGGCTGCCCCATATGAGCCCGCATGCCACAGGTCATGTCTGATCAACTTGGCTGCTCCAAGCCTTCGGGTGTGCAGGGCTGGAATGTCACTGGAGGCTCACACACTCTACTCATGTATCTAAACTCCGAAAAGTTTTCAACCAAGCGCGAGAGTTTATATTACGTCTTACCCACCCATCTTGATAACTATTCATAATGAGCTGGAAGGCCAGGTTCTAACTTAGAATTCTCACGCTCGCTGGAGTTCCACAGCAGGAGCAGACAGTGTGGGGGCTGATCCCATCACTAGCCTCCAGCCTGAGGTCCACTACCCTTCTCTTCCTAATGCTGGGTCTATCCCACGCCACGGGGAGCAGTGGGGACACCCAGACCATGAGTCCAGGCTCTGTTTATATCCTGCATGCAAATAGCTGCCCTCTGGCCCACTGTGAGTTCTTGGGAAAATGGACTCCGAAGGGGACCGGTGTGGACCCTAGAAGTGGGCTGGAGGCTGTTGGGGCGGGAAACTCGGGATCCTAGATAGAGCATGGCAGCGCCAGGGAGGGGCGTCCCTTTGGCCCTGCTGCCTCTACCTCCATGGACTGTGTGGCCACAGAAAGGGTCACAGGGCCTTCTGAAGCACGGGACTCAGGGAGGACCCTTTTGCTGGGGTCTACGGTCAGAGCTGCTGCCATAGAGGCCAGGAAGAGTCGTGAGAGGCCAGGAAGCAGCGGTGACCCCTGGGAAGGGCCTGAGAAGGCAGCACAAGAGCCTCCTTCCCGAGCATTTCGAAATAACCCTGACCAGGCTTGGGCGGGAAATGTTTGTTATAACAAGGGAAGACAAACACTTAGCACGAGCTGGTCTGAGATGGTTGGTCCACTTGCCAGGTTAATGAGGACGGAGGGAAACAAGGCCCCTTTCCCTCACTGAGAGCTAAAAGCAGTTGGCCTTTCCTGACGTGGTGGCAAACGCAGTGAGATCTGCAACCCTCTCACGGAGTGAAAACCTCCACGGCTCCCTCCCTCCCGTTCTTGGCTCCCGGCTCATGGTGGGTACAGTCAGGAAACGGTGCTGGCCTGGCAGTGAGCTCACTGCCATTCTGCCTTTCCCCCTCACAGGGCCAGAGAATGGACTGGATCAGATCGCCCGGGGGGTGATCCAGCTCTGAATTACAGCTTGTTTTCCACAGAAGGCAGTTTTGGGTGACCACTTCCCCACGACACATAGTGAGGTACCTTTTTGCTCTCCATTAGCCAGTTCCCACACACTGCAGCTCCTTTCAGGAGAAAGGGGAGAGCGATGGCCACACCTCAATCTTTTCTCCTTCATTCTCCTCTCAGATTCTTGGGCACACTCACGTACCCAGAGTGATTTTTTTCAAGCCACTGGGCCTGGGGTTCCACACGCTCAGTCATTCACGTAGGATCCAGCGCCTTAACCTCTACCCCACCGGATGGTCCTCTGCACATTTCTTTTAAATGGCTATGGAATAGTTACAAAAAATGATCATTGGGACACAAGAAACTTCCTTACCTTGCCACTCAGCCCATCCCTAAGGCTGGTCGGCCTCAAACTGCTATTACCAAATATGTCCACCAGGAGGCGGCATTTCCTTTCTCTACCGCCATTCGCAGACCCAGTTCCGGGCGGGACCCTTTGCTTTATGGCCGGCAGCCTCGGGCTGTCAGGAACCTTGGTCTGGTTCTGTCACTGGCAGAATCCGTGCTGAGCAGTGAGCCACCTTACTCTTCGAAGACCGTCGAACCTGTCTGATTACCATGTCTGAGCCACTCTTCACACTTACCTAACATCAGCACTCTGCCCAGCTTCCTGAGTCCCCATCTTCAGGGAGCCAACGCGGGGCCCCAGCTCACTCAGGTCTGCTCTCCAGGCCAAATAACGAACGAGAGCTCAGGGCTCCGGAGCTCCAGGGCTTGGAGTGAACCAGGGCTTGGAGTGAACCCGGGCTCTGGGGCTGGGGAACTGGGCCCGGGTCAGTCACTTAACACACTGGCTACAGTTTCTACCGGTAAAATGGAAAAATAGCCAATAGGAGGAGAATCAAAATGCGAAGAGCCTAGTTTTCGATGATTTAAGATGATTTGAATTATTCAGTGGAGGACACTGCAACATCTCAGCTGCTTCCGAACTCTAAAGGTCCGTTTCTACTATTTTTTAATGAACGCACATATACATAAACACAGACTCATCTCTGATGCATAAACACAGTCACACTCACATCATGGCATCGTTCTAAAATAAACTCAAATCGATGTTCCCAGTCAGCATAGTTTCATCTGTTCAGAATACCCTGACTCCGGAGTGAACAAGAGCCCCTCCTCGGCAGAGTGGGTGGCTGCCCCATATGAGCCCGCATGCCACAGGTCATGTCTGATCAACTTGGCTGCTCCAAGCCTTCGGGTGTGCAGGGCTGGAATGTCACTGGAGGCTCACACACTCTACTCATGTATCTAAACTCCGAAAAGTTTTCAACCAAGCGCGAGAGTTTATATTACGTCTTACCCACCCATCTTGATAACTATTCATAATGAGCTGGAAGGCCAGGTTCTAACTTAGAATTCTCACGCTCGCTGGAGTTCCACAGCAGGAGCAGACAGTGTGGGGGCTGATCCCATCACTAGCCTCCAGCCTGAGGTCCACTACCCTTCTCTTCCTAATGCTGGGTCTATCCCACGCCACGGGGAGCAGTGGGGACACCCAGACCATGAGTCCAGGCTCTGTTTATATCCTGCATGCAAATAGCTGCCCTCTGGCCCACTGTGAGTTCTTGGGAAAATGGACTCCGAAGGGGACCGGTGTGGACCCTAGAAGTGGGCTGGAGGCTGTTGGGGCGGGAAACTCGGGATCCTAGATAGAGCATGGCAGCGCCAGGGAGGGGCGTCCCTTTGGCCCTGCTGCCTCTACCTCCATGGACTGTGTGGCCACAGAAAGGGTCACAGGGCCTTCTGAAGCACGGGACTCAGGGAGGACCCTTTTGCTGGGGTCTACGGTCAGAGCTGCTGCCATAGAGGCCAGGAAGAGTCGTGAGAGGCCAGGAAGCAGCGGTGACCCCTGGGAAGGGCCTGAGAAGGCAGCACAAGAGCCTCCTTCCCGAGCATTTCGAAATAACCCTGACCAGGCTTGGGCGGGAAATGTTTGTTATAACAAGGGAAGACAAACACTTAGCACGAGCTGGTCTGAGATGGTTGGTCCACTTGCCAGGTTAATGAGGACGGAGGGAAACAAGGCCCCTTTCCCTCACTGAGAGCTAAAAGCAGTTGGCCTTTCCTGACGTGGTGGCAAACGCAGTGAGATCTGCAACCCTCTCACGGAGTGAAAACCTCCACGGCTCCCTCCCTCCCGTTCTTGGCTCCCGGCTCATGGTGGGTACAGTCAGGAAACGGTGCTGGCCTGGCAGTGAGCTCACTGCCATTCTGCCTTTCCCCCTCACAGGGCCAGAGAATGGACTGGATCAGATCGCCCGGGGGGTGATCCAGCTCTGAATTACAGCTTGTTTTCCACAGAAGGCAGTTTTGGGTGACCACTTCCCCACGACACATAGTGAGGTACCTTTTTGCTCTCCATTAGCCAGTTCCCACACACTGCAGCTCCTTTCAGGAGAATGTGGTAGGTCTCTAATCCCAGCCTCTGTGTGACAGTTCTCGTCACTGCCATTATCAGGTGGTGGCCTTTGCTTACCTGGCCTCTTGCTCTGGGCCTGTAGTCTTGCTGCATTGTCTAGAAAAACCACCCAGGACACAGGAGCTGGCTTGGGGCAGGATGGGGTCACCTGTCTCACTTCCTGCCCGTGGATTGCTCAGGCTCTGTGTGGCTCTGTGACAGAACAGCCAGCGTTGCCCTCTTGCGTCCTCCTCCCCCAGTGCATCTGGAATTGTCCTGGCTGTCGGGGTGATCGGGTCTGAAGCCCAGCTCACAGCAGTGTGCAGCAGAGGTCTCTACCTGTGCAGGCCGCGTGGTCTCCTGTGTTCCAGCAAGGCTCTGCTCCCATCGTCACCCTAGAGCACTGTCCCATCATGTGCTAGTCCCTCTTCCAGCCCTCCGTGTCCTCCAGGGAGACTGGACCCAATGGCCAATTTCCCATCTGGAAATGCAAGCTCTCGGTGCCGCAGGCTGCTCTCCCTCCTCTTTGAGGTCCCAGAGCCTAGCACAGCGCCTTGGCTCATGCCTGGTAACAGCTTGGACATTGGTCAAGCTCAGAGCAGGAGAAGGTTAGAGCTGGAAGAAGGCATTGAGATCACACCGTTTATGGGCCCTGTTCTGTTCTGCACATGAGGAAACTGGGATGAGCTTGCCAGGGTAACACTGCGACCTCATGACAGAGCCAGGGCTAGCCCGGGGCTCCCGATCGCTGCAGGATCTTTACCTGCCAGGTCGAGAAGGTGTCAGAAGGTTAACACTGTCCCGGAAAATGCACACCTGCACGCGGCCCTGTGTATGCGCTCCCGCGTGAAGTTTGGTCTGCCGCACCGCTGGATACTGGCTCGTCTTGAGCATGTTAAATAATAAGAGGCCAGGTAAGTGCTTGGGTTCAAGTCCCGGCCCTGCCATGTACTGGCTGTGCAGTTATTTAAGGTCCTCACCTGCAAAACAGAGATCATTCTGGCACCCACCTCACTGGGTTAAATAAGTGGCCCTGCTTAGGCTCCCAGGCAGACCAGGATACATAAGAAAAGCTCTAAGTGGTTAGCTGCTGTCATTACTCCTGTTAGCACCATGCAAACCCCTGAATGAAGGATGACAACACAAGGGGACAGGATGACGACTGACTCCATCTCTTCAGGTGTATGCTCTGACCCTTACAGCAATAACAAAATACGGACTCACGTTCCAGGAATCCTTGCTTCGTGTCACCAGTTCTCACTAGCTACATAGAATAGTCCATAAGCAGCAGCTTCTTTTGTAGAAAGTTGGCTAAAAAGATTAAAAATAACGCATGAGTCTCTGTGCTCAGTGAATTGGGAAAGTGACTGGCGGTTCTGGGCTCACTGCCCTGCTCTGCCCTGCTGCCTCCAGGGGGCGCGCTTTGGCATCCTTCTTCTCGCCGGTCTCGCCCGCTGGACTTGGGGACACCATCCTGAGTTCCTATGCCCACCTCGCCAATTCTGCATCTGGTCCTCCATGCAGGTGTGGTCTCCCGTCCTCCACTCAGTGCGAACACGGCATCCACGCGGTGCCCGGTGTGGAGGGAGGAAGCCCGTGAACAGCAGCTGCCTGGAGAGGCTGCGCAGGGCAGGCAGCCCACAGTTTCCCATGCTGGATATTCACAGGTGCGAGGCCAGCTTCAAGGCCATGGTGCTGTGGCATCTTAATGGCACTTATTTAAAGTGCGTCAGGACCAGCAGACGGCATAATGGTTATGTGCTGGACTCCCACATGGTCGCCCACGGTTTGAGCCCTGACTGATGGCTTCAAACTCATGCTGGGCCTGTGTGCAAGAGGAGAAGGAGGAAAAGGGATTGTCGCATGGCCATCTCCTCCAAGAATGCTTCTGTAGTTCTATCTCTGTCTCCCATGAGTGCATGCGCCCTAGGGCAAAAACATCTTTCTTAACAAAACATTAAAGTACATGACTGGGCAGCTCTGTGCCACAGTGGTTTGACCCCACTGGGGGTCATACATGCCGGGCACGCACTGCAAGTGCCCCAAATCTGAAAACTGGAGAACAGGAGGAAGAGGGTTGACGAGTGTCCAGACTCTGGGGGTGGGGGAGTGGGAGGTGTTGAGCTCTCTCTTTCTCTCTCATGCACACACTCTATTGTGAATAAAGAAAACCAATAAATAAGCACATCATTAATTACAAAATCAGTCTTCTTCTTAGAAAAGACAAGACATTTCCCATCCCACCCACAATTTTTCCCCCTACCATCCAATACTGTTTCTCAACCCCTGGGCATGGGGTGGAAAGCAACACACAGCAGAATATTTTAACATTATCGTCTTCCCACTTGCCCTGCTGATGTCCCAGAACTGATAAAGGCTAGAATGGTGTGGCCTTCCCAGACTGAAGGTTTCAGAAGCCGTGGCGGGGAGGTGGGGTTTGAAAGGAACAAGATAACATGTGAATCTAGCACATTCTATCCGTCCCTCCCACATAATCTAGCCGCTAGAAATCGGACTACATCTTGCACAAGCACCAGAAGTAGGGACGTGGGGCCCAGAGATACCTCAGCCTGAGGCCTGGCCTGGAAGGCAGGAGGATGGCCTGGGCACTGACTCTGGACCCTCAACTCATTTCTTCCATGATAATGTGGACATTCCCAAGGACCTTCCACGTACTCCATCTTATCAGATTTTCTTATCAGCCTATCAGCTCTGGCTTTGCAGTCAGCAGACCTGCTTTCATATCCCAGCATCTCTCCTTATTGGCAAAGTCAGTCTTTCCATTGAGTATTTGGTTTTCTCATCTGCAAAATGGGCTCGATGGTAGCACCAGTCTCTGGAGGTATTGAACAGGCTTCCTGAGGCAAGTATAGCTGTCACTCAGTGCCTGGCATCTCCAAGTGCTTCATAAAGGTTACTCTTTATTGTGGCCAGCAGAGGGCAGTTATGTCTCTAGATTCCCACATGGCCAACCACCATTTGAATCCCAGGCCTGGTGGCTTGAAAACCACACCAGCTACATGTGCATGCATAGTGCCCAAGATCCCAGCGGGAGAATGGAGGAGATGGAATTGCATCATGGCCAACTTCCCTGGGAGGGTGATTTCTCACTTTCTTTCTCATTGTCTGTCTCTGTGTGTCTTCAGCGAGTGTACACACCTTAAGGCAAAAACTTCTTAAAAAAAAAAAAAAGTTACTCTTTGTTACTAGTTTTGGTTTTTCTTCACTTTTAACATGAGTCCAAGACTCAGCTTAAGGAATTTGCCTAAGAACCACTGCATGGACAGGACAAGGCTGGAACTCCATGGAACTCCTGACTACATGCCAGTGCTGTTTCCCTGGGAGCTAAGCTGGCCTACCATGGTGACAACCACACGGCTCCTCCTCCATCCAAAGGGAGGAAGGTGTAATGAATGCTTTCAGAAGATTCTAGATGTTTAGATGAAAGATGCTTGAGCATGTCATTAGCCGACATTTTTGTCTTATCGCTGCCTTTGAAGTTTATTTTGGTGGAGGAATATGATGAGTCCCTCAGTCTGGTCACTGTGGCCAGCCCACTGGCCCTGCCTTTGTCTTTGATGGCCCTTGTGCCCCCATCCTCCTGCCAGATCCTGTCCATCTTTCCTGACAAGAAAGCCCACCATCCACAACAGGGCTGAGCAGAGTTAGTGGTGGGTCAAGAAGAAGCCCTCTGACCCCCGAAACTGCCCTCTGTGCACAAGGCTTTGTCCTTCCATGTGCCTCTCACTGCTTTGCTCTGTAGAAGCTCGAAGACTCCTGGGAGGGGTGACATCAGTTAATACAAAGGCGTGGGCGCCATTGTTTTTAGAAAGACCGGTGCAACTTATGACAGCTAAAGGAGAGAAGAGTGGCCAAGATGGGGGAGTGGAAACCTCAAGACAAACTTCTCCTCCCTCACAATTACGGGGAAGGCTGAATCATGAAAGACATGAATCAGATTCATCCCCATGGCTTCACAAATAAACACCACAAGGCCAGCATGACCTGACAACCTGCTCTCTCTCTCTCTTTTTTTCTAATTAAAAAAATTATTTATTTACATTTAATCACATGTCTTTACAGTATATATTTCTTTTTCCAACACAAATACCATGCATGTCAGTCAAGACAGAGATATTACTATATATATTATCATCAGCAAATAGCTTCTCATTTTTTGCCAATGAAGCATACTTTTACCAATTTTTCCCTTTCCCTTTCCCCTTCCTCCCTCCCTTCCATACTAAACTTATTTTTCACATTTTATTGATTCACAAAAGATCTTAAAGTATGGACAAAGCTAGAATCTAGTGACAATTGCACGGTAATTTTCCTCTGAAACAGTTTTTTCTCTCTCTCTCCATTCCCCCTTTTACTAAAGAGAGGTATAAACTAGCTTATTTGCAAAAAAAATTAAGTTAATATCAAATTGGTTTGTTATTTTATACAAAGCTCCATAAGAATTCAATCTTTCTTTTTTTCTTTCTTTTTTCCTTCTTTCTTTTTTTCTTTCTTTCTTTCTTTCTTTCTCTTTTTCTTTTTGGAGAGGTTTTTGCTATAGGGTGCGTGCACTCGCCAGACAGACAGACAGAGAGAGACAGAGAGACAGAAAGTGAGAAATCACCCCCCAGGGGGGATGGCCATGCTGCAATCCCTTCTCCTCCATCCTCCTCTCGAGATCTTGGGCACGCACGCACATGCGCCCAGTGTGAGTTTTAAGCCACTGGGTCTGGGACGCAAACTGCGGTCGACTACATGGGAGTCTAGTGACATAACCATTATGCCAACTGCTGGTCCCAATTTTGGTGAATTTTTCTAGGTCAGAGGTTCTGTCTTCTACATCTGAGATTTGATCTTCTGCATGATCTAATCTGCTTTTGATACTTTCGACGGAAGTTTTGACTTCTTGTATTACATCATCTCTAACAATTCAGTTTGATTCTTTTTCATGATGTGTATGTCCTCTTTCAGATCGTTCAGGAACTTCCTCAACCCCTGCAACTCAGTGTCTCTCTTCTCCTGCATCTCTGGATGCATCCTCAGGAGTTCATTGTCTCTATTCTCTTGCAGCTCTGTTAGCTTTGTCACTATGAATAATTTAAATTCTTCATCTGACATTTCCATGAGTTCCCTTGTATTCTTTGTGGGGGGAGAGGAGTCATTCTGTTCCACTAGAGGAGAGATATTTTCTTCGTTTCTCATATTTTTGTGGCTCTGTGGTGTTTTCTGGCCATCTAATGAATTGTGCATTTTTTTCCCTATTTTTTGCAGTTAAATTTGAGCAATCAAAGGAAAGCAGAAGGAGGTGAACTGCAGTCTGTAAACAGTACCATATTTTCTCCTTTTGCACAACTGATTCAATGAAAATTGAGGATTAATCTGACCCTAAAAGTATTCAGATGTTTCACTACTGTGCATGTAGACCTGCCTAGATAGTCAGTGTGTGGAAAGTAAGAAGCAAGGTGGGAAAGTCAAGTAAAAGAAAGGAAACGAAGGGAAAGGGAAAAAAAAAAAAAAAAAAAAACAAAAAAACAAAACAACAACAACAAAAGAAGGCAAAAAAAAAAAAGAAGAGAGAGAGAACTGCTTGGTGTGCTGAAAGGGGCAGCACTTGGCCCACCTCAGATGCACATGGATTCTGAAATTTGCAAGAGAAAGGAGAGGTCAGAGACAAGAGACAGTGCCTACAGATAAAAAATATATATATATATAATATAGATTACAGTGCCTATAAATTATATATATATATGTATGTATATATATATATATATGAAAAATTTTGCAAGAAAGGGAGAGACAGAGACAGAAGGAAGACAGAGACCACCCTACCTGGCTTCTCGCTGAGTGCTGGGCCAGAAGGAGAGGTTTGGGGCAGAGGCTTTCCAGTTAAAGGGGCAGGACTACGCCCACTTTAGATGTCCCATGGATTCCGGCTTTTTGCTGGGTGTTGGGCTCAACAGCCTGCTCTTATCCACAGAGGCCTGTGGTCTCAATTGAAAAGAAGGAAAGATAATGTGTTCTGGCCCCAAAGAGTGTGTCATCCATGGCAAGAAAGGGTCCTGTAACTCTGGGCTTTCATGCCCCTGCTGTCGTAGGCCTGGCTGGCCCACTTTAGATGTCCCATGGATTCCGGCTTTTTGCTGGGTGTTGGGCTCAACAGCCTGCTCTTATCCACAGAGGCCTGTGGTCTCAATTGAAAAGAAGGAAAGATAATGTGTTCTGGCCCCAAAGAGTGTGTCATCCATGGCAAGAAAGGGTCCTGTAACTCTGGGCTTTCATGCCCCTGCTGTCGTAGGCCTGGCTGGGTCACTGTCAGCTGGAAGGAAGCGGTCAGTGGACAAGGGCAGGATGTGTCCAGGCTCAAAAGGGCAGAATGAGAGTGAGCATGACGGAGCAGCCTCTGCCCTCTACTCTCACCAACCCTCCAGCTCCGAAGATGTGGAGGATGCTGAGGTGCAGAAAACAGAAGAGAAGGGCAGCCCAAGTAGTCTGTCTTATCAGAAGGGGTGAACGTTTTCTTCCTAGGATGCCCTCCATCATGTCTGAGCTCACGGGTAGAGGGTGGAAACTCAGGAATTATGGAGGAGTTCCAGGAAGAATACTTTCTCACATATCTCCCCAACTGCCTCTCACTGAATTTGATATCCTCTCTTTCATCATTTATTCCATTTATTTAGTTCTCAAAGTAATCTGTTTCTTTTTAAAAAATAATTGTTTATTTAATTTTATGTATTATAATTTTTAAATTTGATATAGGGCACACGCCCTTATGAAAGACAGCGAGACTGAGAAAGCAAGCTGCCGGGTCCAGCGCCTTCCTTAACCACTACGCCACCTGCTGGCCCTATTTCTTTAGAAAATGTATGAATTTTATTTGTGATAGCAGGTGTGCCCAGAGAGAAACACCCCTGACAGGATCTTGTTACGCACACTCTCCTTTCTCCAGCTTTCCAGCTCTCCAGGATCATGGGAAAACCAAGGGTGAGTGGTCAGTCACGCAGCTTCCAGCACTGCCGTCCAGTATGCTACTCCCGCCGACTATTCTAAAGAGCATTAAAACCTTTGATCTTCGTTTTTGGTTGGCGTACGTGATTAGAGCTACTGGAAAGTGGTTACACTGAAGTCGTGAAGAAAGGAACAGAACTAAAATGCCTCCTCTTGAAACAGATACGACAGTGGAAACCAAAGATACAGAAAGAACCGATTATCATATGGTTTAGGAGCTTAAACACCTGTGCGCAATGATAAAGAAGGTAACCTTAGAGCGCTGGGAACGAATCAGGGAATTGGGAGAGTTAACAGGAATGTGCAAGGCGGACCGGCCACAAAATCGAACTACTGAAGTAAACGCAAAGAGAAATTTTCACAGAATGCAGAGAAAGGGGGACACTAAGCCTAAAAGAAGACAAGGAGAGATACGATCTGCACATAATCAGACTATCTGGAACAGAAGACAAAATAAGGAGCTGGAACAATTACTAAGGAACAGTTTGAACAAAATTTCCCAGAGTTGAAGAACCAACTAGATCTACAAAAAGAAAAGCTCACAGAGTACCTTTAAAATTTGACAGGAAGGGACCAGCAGTTAGCGTAATGGCTATGTCACTGGTCTCCCATGTAGTCGACCGTGGTTTGAGTCCCGCCAGGCATGTGTGAGTGTGTGCCCAAGATCCCAAGAGGAGAATGGAGGAGAAGGGATTGCAGTGTGTCCATCCCCCCTGGGGGGTGATTTTTCTCTTTCTGTCTCTCTCTGTCTGGCTGGCAAGCGCACACACCCTATAGCAAAAACCTCTCCCCCCAAAAAAAATTTGACAGGAAGAAAGCAACAAGTAGACATATCCTGATAACGTTTTTAAATTTCAAAATAGAAAAAATTAAAATTTTACGCGTATCCAGACAGAAAGAAATAGGTTACCTGTAAAGGGCAGAAGTCAGACTGACATCAGCTTTTCCTCTTGGAACCACAAATGCTAGAAGACAATGCAACGGTGTCTACAGAGTCTTAAGGAAAAATAATTTAGAACTAGGAATTGTATACCTTGCCTAGTTACTATTTCTCTGTGCAGTTAACTGGAAGATATTTTTAAATATGCAGGGTTAAAGAAAGTATATCAACCTAGAACCTTCCCTGAACACTGCTTCATGATTTACTGCAGCCAGCAGAGAACATGACTCAAAATAAATGGAGTAGGGAAGCAATTGTATGAGGAAACATGTAACCGTTAAAACTAGTTAAGGAGCAGGCCGAGCAGTTGGCATAATGGTTATGTTGCTGGACTCCCATTTTGTCGACCGTGGTTGGAGTCCTGGACCCGGTGGCTTAAACTCATGCTGGACACGTGTGCATGCATCATGCACCCTATAGCAAAAACCTCTCCAAAAAAAAAAAGCAAACTAGTTAAGGAGAATTAAGTTTAAATCGGTATATATAAGGTGACAAAAATGAATACAAAAGTAGATTTGTAAGTTGGGCCTAACATTTTTTGTTTATATAATTTTAAACCGAAAAGGCATGTCAAATGTTTAATATGTTGTACAAATAGGTACTGTTTTATTCTTAGTATGTAGTGTTGTAGATAAAGACAGGCATTTTCTTAAGCTAAACATAAGTACAATTAAAAAGTGCTTGGTCATTGTGGACAGGACTAGTGAAGGCATTCCAAATGTTAATCTGACAAAACTGGAGAAAGCAGCCGGGACCGTTTTATTTACCTATTTCTTACTATAGAGGGGAAAAGGGCAAGATTGTCCATAACATTAACACCAATAGAATAGAACAATTGGACAGGGGAGGGGTACAACCTCGTTTCATGTACATGTTACACAGAGAAAAAACATACTTGCTGTGTCATTTACAAATGAATTTGACACTGAGATATGTCTTAACAAAAATAGAGTATGTACATCTTTTTTTGGATTAGAGAGGAAGTGGTGAAAACAGTGTAGCAGAATAAAAACATTAAGGATGCATAAAGTAGATTTGAAAGAGGTCCAGATGAGTTTCACTCGTGTACTGGTTGAGTATCCCTATTAAAAAGATTCACATTGGTTCAGAAACCAGTCTATAACTTAGGATGCTCTGATTTGCATAAAACAAAATAAAAGCATTTAAAGATAATGAAACTATAAGTCATAGGAATAGATTGTAACTTTTTACTAGCATCTGCGCATTTAACAAGGTGTTTTGAATTTATAAAACACAATATGGGGTATAACCCTGAAAAGCTATGTAGTAAGTAGCACAGCATTCACATGTAAAGTAAATGTTCCGTATCTTGATGTGGTGGGTCTTTCTACAGATGTAAAAAGATACATGCATATTTTAAATATTGTGAGCTTAAGATTTGTATTTCATGTACCTAAAATTCATAGAGTAAACCTTCTGTTTAAAAGAATACATACAGCAAAAATTATTGGACTTTGACACTTACAATCTTTGGTAAATAAGTAAATGGAAAGTTACAAGATAGGTAAAACAGTTAAGAATTGTGTGTGTGTGGTTAATATATAATACTTTGCTACCTTATTTGCGTTGTTTTCAAATTCTGAAATATTTCTTTTTCCTTTTATTTATTTATTTATTTATTTATTTTTTTTGAGAGGTTTTTGCTATAGGGTACATGTGCTCACCAGAAAGACAGAGATAGACAGAGAAACAGAAAGCGAGAAATCACCTCCGGGGGAATGGTCACGCCACAATCCCTTCTCCTCCATTCTCCTCTCGGGATCTTGGGCACGCACACACACATGCCCAGTGTGAGTTTAAGTCACCGGGTCCGGGACTTGAATCATGGTCGACTATGTGAGAGTCCAGCAACATAGCCATTATGCCAACTGCTGGTCCCCAAATTCTGAGATATTTCTAAATGATTGTTTACTAGGATGCAGAGATAACTTTATTGTATTTCTAAAAAGCATAAATGACCATATTGCAAAAAGTACTAGGAAAGTAAATAAAGTTTAAACACACACATACACAAACACAAACCAAAACAAAAAGCTTTTTATGGTAAGCAGGAAGAGCCATCTCTATAGGAAGGGTGCTAAAAGAGTTTGTCCAGGCCTTCTGGCTCAGAGAGAGGACACCCATGTGACCTGGTGGTAACTTTGCCAGGCCAGGGGCAGAAAACCTGTTTTGTATGCTGTTACGAGACGAATTGTGTCTCCCTCCAAAGGTGTGCTCAAGTTCTAACCCTCACTACCTCAGGATATGACCTTATTTGCAGTTAAGGTCATCGTAGATGTAATTAGCTACAATGAAATCATTCTGGAGTAGGATAGGCCTTTAATCCATGTGACTGGTGTTTTTATAAAAAAAAAAAAATGTGAAGAAGAGAATGCCATGTGAGGACACAAAGATGCCCAGACCCAGAAGGAAGATGGTCAGGTGAAGGTGCAGGCAGAGACTGGAGCGATGCTCCTCAGGCACGGAATTCCAGGGGTCACCAGAAGCTGGAAGAGGCAAGGAAGTGCCCTCCCCTAGAGCCTTTGGAGGGAGCATGCCCATGACCGCACCTTGATTTTGGACTTCTAGCTTCCAGAACTGTGAGAGAATATATATATCCCTGTTGTTAAAACCACCCATTTTATGATACTTGGTTACAGTAGCCATTGGGAACTAATATACACACTCACCTCAGCTTCTAACTCACCAAATGACCTGAATGGTGTTGGTTTTGATCTGGGCTTCTGCAAAATGAGGTGCTCAGACTAGGTGAACTGGGATCCTTCCAGCTTGCACAACCATTTAAGGATTGTTCTGAGGCTATTTATTTATTTATTTAGAAAGATTTTTTTGCTACAGGGCGTATGTGCTCATTAGAGAGACACAGAGAGAGAAGGTGAGAGTTCATCTGCTCCCCTCCCCCCCCCGCCCCAGGGGGGATGGCTACACCACAATCCCTTCTCCTCCATTCTCCTCTTGGGACTTTGGGCACACATGCACATGCCTTCAGCATGATTTTCAAGCCACCAGATCCAGGGCTCAAACCATGGTTAGCCATGTGGGAATCCAGCACCTTAGCCACCTTACCACCAGCAAGCCTCATGTTCTGAGGTTATAAAACAGTTCATTCATTCAACTAATCTGTGCCAGGCTCCAGGGAGTGAGCAGGACTCAGTTCTCAAGGAAGGTTGTGTTTGTCTCTCAAAGGGAAGATAAGCCTGTTAAAAGCAACTGGACATAGGCTAATGCCAGGAAGGGGTTGGCCCCTCAGAGCAGGTCCTGAGGAGCTGAAGGTTAGGCTTCTGTCCAGAAAACACGGGGGTCGGGGGGAATAAAAATCCTAAAAATTTCTCAAGAAGTCAAAAGGGAAATTAACTTCATGATAGATTATGACCACTGAAGTTTAGGAAGGTGTTTAAGTTGCATTTAGGTGTTTTGTGCTTAGTTACAGTTTTCTCGCCTGTAAATCACTCTCTTCATTCTCCTCTTATTTGATACAGGGCATAGTTCTTTGGAATAATAACACTTCAAGAAAAACCTGAGGGTTTTTCTTGAGAGGGGTATGGGATGAGATTGTTATTTTCTAAACCTTATTACCGAGGTAGGGCAGCCAGAAAAAGTACCCCAACATACAAAGTTAGCCACAAGATCCCTTGTGTTAGGAGAAATGAAATCTTTTTCTTTTTCAAGAAGTTTTTGTATACACACACACACACACACACACACACACACACACACACATACATATACTTCCTTCTTCTCTCTACTCCTCCTGTTTCCCTTCCCAGAGGCTACCACTTGAAACTCCTGTTTTCCTGGGTTTACATGTCTTCATATTTCTAAATAACACATGTATATTGCTATCTTTTTCTTTATCAAGTTGAGGTATTATCTAGCAACTTCCTATTTTGATAGATGAGGATCTAGTTCTCTGACACCACCATCCTGATTCCTCTGCTTCCTGTTCTCCTTCCTCACATACTTAGGTTATAATTCTTAGTCAAATCAATATTCTCTGTTTACCTTACTCTGCCTAGACAAATATTATTTACAGCTGAGCATTGTACTGCACTATGATTATGTTTCCTGTCTTAACTTTTGTTTTATCTGTAGTTAATAATTGTCTCCTCCATTCTCCTCTTGGGACTTTGGGCACACATGCACATGCCTTCAGCATGATTTTCAAGCCACCAGATCCAGGGCTCAAACCATGGTTAGCCATGTGGGAATCCAGCACCTTAGCCACCTTACCACCAGCAAGCCTCATGTTCTGAGGTTATAAAACAGTTCATTCATTCAACTAATCTGTGCCAGGCTCCAGGGAGTGAGCAGGACTCAGTTCTCAAGGAAGGTTGTGTTTGTCTCTCAAAGGGAAGATAAGCCTGTTAAAAGCAACTGGACATAGGCTAATGCCAGGAAGGGGTTGGCCCCTCAGAGCAGGTCCTGAGGAGCTGAAGGTTAGGCTTCTGTCCAGAAAACACGGGGGTCGGGGGGAATAAAAATCCTAAAAATTTCTCAAGAAGTCAAAAGGGAAATTAACTTCATGATAGATTATGACCACTGAAGTTTAGGAAGGTGTTTAAGTTGCATTTAGGTGTTTTGTGCTTAGTTACAGTTTTCTCGCCTGTAAATCACTCTCTTCATTCTCCTCTTATTTGATACAGGGCATAGTTCTTTGGAATAATAACACTTCAAGAAAAACCTGAGGGTTTTTCTTGAGAGGGGTATGGGATGAGATTGTTATTTTCTAAACCTTATTACCGAGGTAGGGCAGCCAGAAAAAGTACCCCAACATACAAAGTTAGCCACAAGATCCCTTGTGTTAGGAGAAATGAAATCTTTTTCTTTTTCAAGAAGTTTTTGTATACACACACACACACACACACACACACACACACACATACATATACTTCCTTCTTCTCTCTACTCCTCCTGTTTCCCTTCCCAGAGGCTACCACTTGAAACTCCTGTTTTCCTGGGTTTACATGTCTTCATATTTCTAAATAACACATGTATATTGCTATCTTTTTCTTTATCAAGTTGAGGTATTATCTAGCAACTTCCTATTTTGATAGATGAGGATCTAGTTCTCTGACACCACCATCCTGATTCCTCTGCTTCCTGTTCTCCTTCCTCACATACTTAGGTTATAATTCTTAGTCAAATCAATATTCTCTGTTTACCTTACTCTGCCTAGACAAATATTATTTACAGCTGAGCATTGTACTGCACTATGATTATGTTTCCTGTCTTAACTTTTGTTTTATCTGTAGTTAATAATTGCCTTCTTTTTATTTACTTAATTTTTAAATATTTATTACAGTTTCCAAAAGTTTCTCAGAACACTTATGCATAAGGCCAACAATATCAAACAATCTAACTGGCTTTTTGTTTGTTGTTTGTTTGTTTGTTTTGCTGTTGGAAACATCACTCGTGAACACCTGCTTTCTTCTTTCTGGGCTGTTTCTCCTTTCTGCAATCAATTTTGTTGTCATCTTTGGGTTGTCCTTGCAGCCTGCTGCAAAGCTGTCTTTCTGCAATCAATTTTGTTGTCATCTTTGGAATTATTTTTGCCTTTCTCTTTGGGTTGGATTTTCTGTTTCTTTGATGTCTTCCTCTTTCTGTTGTAGTTTAATACTTTGTTTTAATGGAATATATGCTCTAATAGTCTCACTAAGTTAAAAAAAATGTCCAGCAGTGGAGGGCACAGCCATCCTTAGTATGGCTGTCCTTTGGTGACCAGCTAGTGACTACACATCGCATGTACAATGTCACTCTGGAATCTTGGTTCACCATATTCCTCGTGATTTCTTTCACTTCTTTCCTGGTTTGAAACTAATTTTCTTTGTCTCATGTCTTTTTCTTTCTTATTTTACTTCTAATTGCTTCCAGTGGTTTCCTGAAAAAAGATACATGAGAGGGAGATCTTTTGAGAATTTGAATGTCAAGAGATGTCTTTAGTAAGTAAGTCCTTCTATTTCCTTGATTATTGTTTAACTATAGAATGTGAAGTTACAAAGGATTCATTTTTCTTTTTTAAATTAATTAATTAAGTTACATTTAATCACATCTTTATGTTGTATAACATTTCTTTTTCCAGCACAAATACTATGTATGTCAGTTAAGCCAAAGATATTACTCTCTAACTTCTAGGTTGGAAAAATGTTTAATAGCTTTTCCTAATTTGAAGGGCACTGCTCCACTGTTTCTTGTTGCCCGTGTTGTTACTGAGAAGCTAAAACGTCATGCAGGCCCTTCCTCCTTTTTATGTGATATAGTTTTTCTCTCTGGAAACTTGTCAAATAGTTTCTTTGTCCTCAGAGTTCTGAATTTTCACAACGAGGTGACTTTACATGGTTTTAGTTTTCATCAGTGGGTTGGGATCTCATTGGATCTTTTGAATCCCAAAAGTCTTATCCTTAAGTTCTGTGAACATTTAAAAACCATCGTTGATGATTTATTCTCCTCCCACCTCCATTTCTCTTTCTCTTTTGTAATTCCTATTGGTTGGATTTTGGATGTCCTATACTCACCCTCTGATATTCTCACAAGTATGATCTCTTCCTATTTCTTCGTCTTTTGTTCTATTTCCCAGGACATTTCTTCTAATAAGCTTTCATTTCTACTAATTTTCTCATTTTTGACTTTACATTTTGATTTTAAAGAATTTTGTTGTTGTTGTTTTATGGAATGTTTTATTTCCCTTTGTATGCTTTTTTTAAAATTATTATTATTATTATTATTTTGCCATAAAGTGAGTGCACTCACTGGAGAGGAGATAGACAGAGACAAAGAGAGAGAAAATGAGAAATCGCTTCGGGGGAATGGCCACACCACAACCCCTTCTCCATTCTCCTCTTGGGATTTTGGGCATGCACATACACACACCCAGCATGATTTTCAAACCACCTGGTCTGGAACTTGAACTGCAGTCCGCCATATGGAAATCCAGCTGCTTTACCAACTATGCCACCTGCTGCTCCCATTATTTCCCTTATTAAAATAATGTATTGTTCTTGCTTTACTGATGCAATATTCCTTCTTTTCCGGGAATATCAACTATAAGTTTTTGTTTGTTTTCTTCCTTCTGTATTAACTGCTTCCTCTAGATTGCTATTAATTTTTGTTTAGGCCTCTATATACTGTGTTGAACTTTGTCAATATCTTATATGCCTTGACTATCTGCTCTTGAATAAAATAGGGACCTAAAAACCCAATAAGAAGTTCTGAGTGGATGAAGGCTTTCACAAATTAGAGTTTCAATGTGGGGGTGATCTGAAGGGTTGTGTGTTGGGAACTTCCAATTCAGGGTCTTTCTTTTTAAACTGGTCAATGCCACAAGGAAGTCTCTTCTGAGTGAAGGCAAAGATTCTGGATACTAACATTTCAGGAGATAAGTATGGGAAGTGGCATGGGTGTCTTGGCATTCAGTTGCATAAACCCACTTACTATCCTTGTTTTCTGTGTAGTACATAAGCCCAGTTTTTTTCTCCTTTTTTTTTTTTGTTTAAGAGAAATGTCTATTTTTCTGCCAGAGTGGAAGAAGGGCAGTCACCAGGAATATGGAGTAAAGAAGGGGATTCAGAATCTAATCGCTTCTCAACAGAGTTCACCCCGTTTTCTATTTGATTCTCCCTACTCTCCTGTTCTGGAATTGTCCAATGATGCCCATTTCCAACCCTGTTCAGGATTCTATGAGATAAATCAAGTTGGTTGTTTATTTTTCTCTGTAGGTGACTTAAGGTTCAGCTTTATCAGGTCTCCTAATTCAGTTACTGCTCACCATCTTCACACATTTTCTAGGTGTTGTCTCCTCTTGTTCCCCCTGTCCTAGGAGTTTATGTTTTTGTTCTGTTTTAAATTTCTTTATCATGGAGAGAGATTAGACATATATGTATTATATTCAACCCAACATTTTAACATGGAGGTCCTCAAGGCTAATTTTTCAAATCTAGTAATATTGATTATTGATTATGATCCAAGTAGTCATCTAACTACTTCATATGTAATAATTAACTTAATCTTCATACCAATCCCAGAAGATAAGTACTATTGTTATCAATAAGAAATTGAGGCACAGAGAAATTATTTAATTTGTCGAAGGTCTCTCAACTAGTAAGTGGTAAAGATGGAATTCAATCCCAGGAATTTGACTCCACATCTGCACACTATCTCTCCTAAGGTATGTTTACTTTCTTCTTACTTCCCGAGATATGGTTACCAAAAGACTAACAGGCATCTGGTTAGGACTGCCTTAAACAGCTTAGATTGATATCTTTGTTCATTCTGACTGCTGTCAGGCTCTGTGCACAATTTCCATTTAATCCTTACAGTATTCCTTCATGCTAAGTATTAATGGGCATATTATACAGGTGAGAACACAGGACTCAGAAACTTTTTTTTTTTTGAGAGGTTTTTCATATAGGGCACATGGCGCTTGCCAGAAAGATAGAGAGAGACAGAAAGACAGAAAGCGAAAAATCACCCCCCAGCAGGGATGGCCATGCTGCAATCCCTTCTCTCAGGAATTTGGGCACCCACACATGCACCTGATGTGACTTTAAGCCACTTGGTCTGGGACTTGAACTGCAGTCAATTACATGGGAGTCCAGTGACATAGCCATTATGCCAACTGCTGGTCCCAAGACCCAGAAGCTTAAGTCACTTGTTGAAGCCTCTTGTAATAACTAGAGGAGCCAAGCTTCAAATTGGAGTTCACATAGCTTTGATGTCAAGGAGTACTCCAGGGTGTGCTCAGAATTTTGGAAAGGATCTGTCAAAAAGGGGTGATCAGAGCATTTAACTTCACTCCCTTTTCCTCATCTCCAAATATTTAGCAAGGCAAATAAAATTTTTTCTTTAGGGATTCTGATTATGTGTGTGTTGGATCTCTTTTGTGCATGCCCTTTATCTCCAATTTTCTAATCCTTTTTAATATCTTAATATTTTTATTTTAAATAGCTTGATTGAAGGCTGGTCTCATATTGTAGCTGTTAGCACTGTAGGAAGTTAGATACCACATGACTGACCACTGTTAGAATTTTGGCTCCATTGGCTTAATAAACATGCTGGGCACATATGTCCTGACAATAGGAAAATTGGAGGAAAAAAGTATTGTGGAATGACCAAGCCTTACTGGGGTGGTTCTCTCTCTCTCATGTACGCATGTGCCCTCTGGCATCGTGTGTGTGTGTGTGTGTGTGTGTGTGTAAGAGAGAGAGAGAGAGAGAGAGAGGGAGATATTTTAGCTGTTTCTAAGTTTCTCTTACAGTGAAATTTTCATTTTTCCTTCTTATTATTCTTATTACTTTTGGATAAATTCCAGGAAGAGAGGGAGGAATGGTAGCTTTGAGCAACTGTCTTAAAACCAAACATTCACCCAGTTGCTTTTTCAGACCTGTTGCACAACTTCATATTTACTGACTTCTGGTTAGGTCTGCCATTTATATCTCACATCTTGTTTATGCTGTTTGTTTTTTCCCTCTTTTCCTTTTTACCTGTGGTTTTGCTGGTTTTTCAAGAAGCGTGCACATGAGGTAAATGTTTTATTACTTTGGGTCCACTGAGAAGTAGATTTCAAGATGGGATTAAGAGTGTCTGCATGGGGAAAGAGCTGGGTAAAGCTTGGAGGGCAGAGTTATGGAGATAAGTGTTATAGACTTCTCTTTACTCAAAGGGAAGTCTTGGCAGTGACATTAGAGTCTCCTATCTTCCAGGAATGGATCTGCCTTGGTATCACTGACTGGGAGCAGCTGTGGTATAAATGTGTAATGGATTTCAGGCACACAGTGGGGTCCATGGTCAGTTACACTCCCCGTCATCAGAGATCTGTAAGATACATTCCCATTGAAGTTACTTGTTTTTGGCTTTGCATTTCTGAAAATACTTTCTTTTAGACTGGTATTTGATTGCTAGTTTAGCAGGATATCAAATTCTAGAGTCAAGATAATTTTTCGTAAGAATTTTGAAGGAATTGAATTCATGCATTGTCTTCTATAATCCATTTGTTAATGAGAAATCTGATGTCAATCTGCCTTCTGACTTTTAAAGGTTTTCTTCATTTCTCTTTCCC
>NW_006159809.1:7492187-7496010 GCF_000334495.1 Tupaia belangeri chinensis
TTCTCATCCTCTCTCTACTTGTAGAAGTACTCTACCTTAAGTATGTAAAAATTTGTTAAATATGTGATTGTCAGCATTATGTGAACTTTTAAATCTGAAAAAAGATTTTCTTTCAGCCCCAGGAAAGTTTCTTATACTATTTGATTCACTTTATTATCTTGCTCTGGAACACTCATTAGTTAGATAATTGACTTTCTGACTTGATCCTTTAGGATTTTTCTCTCAGATTTCCATCTCTTTGCCTTAGATTCTAGGAAATGCATTCGAGTTTATCTTTCAACTAGCCTATTAATTTCTTCCTAAATAATTAATTATTATTCTGATTGTTACTTTTTATAGCTTCTTCCTCTTATTTTTATCCATATCCAGGTAACATCTCAAAGCTCTAAGAATATTAATTAGAGGTTTTTAAAAAAATGTTTTCTTTTCTTTACTGAATTACCTGTCTCTTTTGAAGTGATTTGTTCTATTTGTCATTTCACGCTCAGGTATTTGTCTTCTATCTGATGATTGTCATGTCCTACTTAATAATGGGGATGATGTTGCTTTTTCCTCAGTGCTACTATGGGTTTCCTTATGTATGCAGGGTGTGTCTATTTTCCTCCCCAGCTCTTTCCTAGGAATGGGTTTTGCTGAATGGAAGCTCTGTAATGTTGACAGGGCTCATCTGCAGTCACACTGCTTTTTTAAATTTTCCCCCGACACAGAGTTTTGCTGTGTAATGATCCTCCTGCTCTGATTACAGGTGCATGCTACCACACCTAGCTCTAGCTCTTTTTTAGACAGGGTCTGTTCAGGTCAGCCTCAAACTCATAATCCCTCTCCTTCCTGATTCCTTGGGAATATAGGCACATGCCAATGCGCCTGGTCTTTGGGCTGAACTGATATCCAACCTGGCTGCCAGTGTGGTCCTAGCCTGCCGAGCACAGCATCCTAGCAGAGCATGCTACCACAGCTGGGCCCACACTGTTCTTTTTCCTTACTGTGTAGATAGCCAGTCATTAAACTGAGGATCCCCAAGTGCATAAATGGAGGGCTTTACTCCCAAAGTAGGGGCTGCTGATCATTGCTGACATTAGACTGGTCCCCCTCTGCATTTCTAACCTCCCAAGTCAGCATACTATATCTCTTGTGGCTGTCACCTTTTACCACCCACCCATTTCCCTTTATGCCTTGAATGCTTGGGATCTTTGCTCACAGTCACTGCCTCCACCACAATGACTGTCATAATTAAAGATATTCTAATAACCATGCATATGGTAATTCCAATATCCATCTTGGTTCCATGATCTCTTTCACGGATCATGTTCTCCACCATACCTCAGTTACTCATTCCTCTAGTTCTGCCTTGTCATTACCAGTGTCCGTTTTAAGCATGCACTCTGACCACTACTGTGTAAATATCCAGTTTACTTTTTCTAATAACTGTTTTTAGAGCTTTCATTTTATTGATCCTACCAATATTTCACTGTCCCTTGCTATTCTTATTTTTCATCTTACATAGCTTAAATGAGCTTAAATTGTATGGTCCAATCTCCTCCTTAAAACATCCTGACTCTCGGGAACCAGCAGTTAGCGTAATGGCTATGTCACTGGACTCCCGTGTAGTCGACCGCGGTTCGCATCCCGGACCCGGTGGCTTAAAACTCACGCCGGGCGCATGTGCGTGCGTGCCCAAGATCCCGAGAGGAGAATGGAGGAGAAGGGATTGTGGCGTGACCATCCCCCCTGGGGGGTGATTTCTCGCTTTCTGTCTCTACGTCTCTCTCTGTCTGGCGAGCGCACGCGCCCTATAGCAAAAACCTCTCAAAAAAAAAAAAAAATCCCGACTCTCATCCTCACCACACTACTAACCTAGGAAAACTCCCAAAGCTAGTTAAGTCCAGCTCTCGCTTACTTTGTACCTAACCCTGAATAAACAATTCAGGTTGGATATACACATGAAAATTCTGACTGGTTGCACGGTATCATTTTGATTCTCGTATATTGGTTGAGGTTCTAAGGCTAAGACTATGACAGTTATTGATGAACATTGATGAATGTTCCCTGTGCACTTAGAATGAATGTATTTTCTGCTGTTGCCTGCGGGAGTGTTCTATCATGCCAATGAGGTGAGGGTGGTTGTTCACATTGTTCGGGCCTTTTACCCTGTTATTGATTTGCTGTTTTTATCGGTTAATGAGAACAGAGTTAAAGTCTCCAACTGTAACTGTGGGTTTGTCAACTTCTCCCTTCAGTGCGGCCAGTTTTCCTATCATTTACTTCCTGTTGTCAAGTGTATACACATTAGGGTTATTATGCCTTTGCTGCAAGTTGATCACTAAGTAATGCTTCTCATGTTTATCCTTAGGAGTATCTTTTCTTTTTTTTTTTAAGAAGTATTTATTTATTTTATCAATCTTTTAAGAGGTTTTTGCCCTAGGAGGTGTATGCTCACTGAAGAATTATTTAATTTTACTTATTATTTATTTTTTAAAATTTGCTATAGGCCACATGTGCTCACCAGAGAGAGACAGAGAGAGAGAGAGAGAGAAAGTGAGAAAGCAAGCTTTCAGGTGTGGGACTTGAACCAATGTCAACCATGCGGGAGTCCAGTGCCTTAAGTACTATGCCCCCTGCCAGCCCCAGTAGTATCTCTTCTTTGAAGTCTTTGATATTGATAGAGCCACTTCGGCAATTTTTTTTGGACAGCGTTTTACTGTGTTACTTTCTTGCCTCAGTCTCCTTAGCAGCTAGCTCAACAGGTGGGTGTCCCTGCACTCAGCTTTTAGGGTGGGCTGTCAAACCCAGGCCTCTCATAGTGCCTCAGCCCACAGAGCATCCACCAGCGCACACCGCTGCAACAGGGCCCTACAGCTTTCTTCTGATAAGTGTTTACCTGGTATTTCTCTTTCTGTCCCCTTACCTTTATCCCCTCTATATGTTCATATTAAAAGTGGGTCTCTTGGGCCAGCAGGTGGCATGGTGGTTAAGGCACTGAACTCCCATGTGGCCAACTGTGGTTTGAGTCTCAGACCTGATGGCTTGCCTTCTCACTTCCCCCCTCTCTTTGTCTCTCTCTGGTGAACGCACGTACCCTATAGCAAATTAAAATAATAATAATAAGCAAAATTAAAATAAAATAATTCTTTTTTTAAAATGTGGGTTTATTATAGATGGCATATGGTTGAGCCTTTTAAAATATAATTTGACAACTTATGCCTTTTAATAGGGGTGTTTAGACTATTCACATCTGACTAGTGATATAGTTGGTTTTAACACTACCATCTTGCAATTGTTTTGTTTGTCCCATCTGTTCTTTGTTCCTGCCTTCTTCTTTTTTGTCCTGTTTTTTTTTTTAAATCTATTTTGGGGATTTTTTTGGTGATTTAATTTTAACTACACTATTGGCTAATTGGTTATGCCTTTTTAAATGGCTGGAGCCAGCAGGTGGCACAGAAGTCAACGCACTGGATTCCACATGGCCAACTGTGTAGTTCATGTCCAGACCTAGTTGCTTGAAAATCACACCAGGTAAGGTCAGCATATGGTAGCACAGCGATTAAGGCACTAGACTCCCACACGGCCAACTGTAGATTGAGTCCTGGACCTGGCGGCTTGAAACTCATGCTGGATGCACGTGCATGTGTGCCCAAGATTCCAGGAGGAGAATAGAAGAGGAGAGATTGCAGCAGGGTCATCCCTCCAGGGGGGGGGGTGAGGCGGTGATTGCTCACTTTCTGTCTCTCTGTCTCTCTCTGTGTCTCTGGTGAGTGCATGTGCATAGCAAAAATCTCTCTGGAAGAAAAAAAGAAAAGAAAAGAGAAGAGAGAAAAGGGAAAGA
>NW_006159809.1:7496132-7518944 GCF_000334495.1 Tupaia belangeri chinensis
AGAAAGAAGAAAGAAAGAAAGAAAGAAAGAAAGAAAGAAAGAAAGAAAGAAAGAGAAAGAAAGAAAGAGAGAGAGGAAAGAAAAAGGAAGTCTGTGTCTGTGCCCCAAATCCTGAGAGAATGGAAAAGGGATTGCAGTGTGGCCATCCTTTCTGGGTGAGTGGGT
Organism: Tupaia belangeri chinensis; assembly: GCF_000334495.1. Taxonomy (NCBI): domain Eukaryota; kingdom Metazoa; phylum Chordata; class Mammalia; order Scandentia; family Tupaiidae; genus Tupaia; species Tupaia belangeri. Next base: position 7,496,298 of record NW_006159809.1, read on the forward strand.
GGGGGGGAGTGTGCGGGCAGTTTTTCTCCCTTTCTCTGGTCAAAATAAACAAATAAATAAATAAAGGCTACAGAGAGTTTACAATATAGACCTTTAACATTTTACAGTCTGCCTCTGTCTATCAGTAATGTTAGATTACCTCATGAATGGTGTAAGAGCATTAAACAGTACACTTTCAATTTCTTCTGATCCTTTTGCTATTTTCGTCTTACATTTTACTTTCAACCATTTTGTAAGTCCCACAACACATTTTTAACCTTTTTGTTTTAGACCATAGTTTGGCAAACCATGCCATCAGGTCCGTCAAACATTTTTATAAATAAAGTTTTGTTAGAACACAGTCATGCCCATTTGTTTATGTATTATCTTTGGCTGTTTTCAGACTACCGCAGTAGAGCTGAGTAATTGCAGCAGGGACCATGTGTCCTTCAAGCCTGAAATATTTATTTAGCCTTTTAACAAAATGTTGAATGTTTACTGACCCTTTCTTTTGAAACTCATCTTTAGAGCAGTGAAAAAGAATTAATTTCTCTTTATTTTAGCATTTCTGGAGCTCTTCCTGTCTCTGTAGATCCAGATTTCTGTCTGGCATCACGTTTCTTCTGCTTGGAGAACCTCTTTAACTTTTCTTGTAGCATAGGTCTGTTGGCAATGGATTCCCTTTGCTGTTGTTTTTCTGAAAAAAAAAAAAAAAACTTTTATTTGAGGGCTGGCTCCATGGTACAGCGTAATGCACTGCCCAAAAGGAGCTAGATCCCACATAGCAACTCTGGTTCAAATCCCTGGCTGGGTCAGACTGAAACATGTCAGGTAGGTATGTGAGTGCCCAAGATCCAATGTGTTAGAAGACTGGAATAAAGAGAACACAGTGTGACCAGACCCCCTGGAGAGAGCTCATCTCTCTCTTCTCTTTCATGTATGTATGTGATCTATCATTAATAAAGGAAGAAGTATTTAGTTTGTGTGTGTGTGTGTGTGTGTGTGTGTATGTGTGTGTGTTTTTAGAAGTTTTTGCCTTAGGGTATATGCGCTCATCAGGAGAGACAGAGATAGAGAGAATGTGAGAGATCACCCCCCAGGGGAGATGACCATGCTGCAATCCCTTCTCAGTTTTTCTCCCTTTCTCTGGTCAAAATAAACAAATAAATAAATAAAGGCTACAGAGAGTTTACAATATAGACCTTTAACATTTTACAGTCTGCCTCTGTCTATCAGTAATGTTAGATTACCTCATGAATGGTGTAAGAGCATTAAACAGTACACTTTCAATTTCTTCTGATCCTTTTGCTATTTTCGTCTTACATTTTACTTTCAATCATTTTGTAAGTCCCACAACACATTTTTAACCTTTTTGTTTTAGACCATAGTTTGGCAAACCATGCCATCAGGTCCGTCAAACATTTTTATAAATAAAGTTTTGTTAGAACACAGTCATGCCCATTTGTTTATGTATTATCTTTGGCTGTTTTCAGACTACCGCAGTAGAGCTGAGTAATTGCAGCAGGGACCATGTGTCCTTCAAGCCTGAAATATTTATTTAGCCTTTTAACAAAATGTTGAATGTTTACTGACCCTTTCTTTTGAAACTCATCTTTAGAGCAGTGAAAAAGAATTAATTTCTCTTTATTTTAGCATTTCTGGAGCTCTTCCTGTCTCTGTAGATCCAGATTTCTGTCTGGCATCACGTTTCTTCTGCTTGGAGAACCTCTTTAACTTTTCTTGTAGCATAGGTCTGTTGGCAATGGATTCCCTTTGCCAAACTTTTATTTGAGGGCTGGCTCCATGGTACAGCGTAATGCACTGCCCAAAAGGAGCTAGATCCCACATAGCAACTCTGGTTCAAATCCCTGGCTGGGTCAGACTGAAACATGTCAGGTAGGTATGTGAGTGCCCAAGATCTAATGGGTTAGAAGACTGGAAGAAAGAGAACACAGTGTGACCAGACCCCCTGGAGAGAGCTCATCTCTCTCTTCTCTTTCATGTATGTATGTGATCTATCATTAATAAAGGAAGAAGTATTTAGTTTGTGTGTGTGTGTGTGTGTATGTGTGTGTGTTTTTAGAAGTTTTTGCCTTAGGGTACATGCACTCATCAGGAGAGACAGAGATAGTGAGAGAGAATGTGAGAGATCACCCCCCAGGGGAGATGACCATGCTGCAATCCCTTCTCCTACATTCTCCTCCCAGTATCTTGGGCACACACACACACACACACCTGGTGTGATTTTCAAACCACCAGGTACAGAACGCGAACCATGGTCAGCCATGTGGGAGTCCAACGATGGAACTGCTACGCCATCTGCTGGTCCCAGAGTGTTTACTTCTTATTATTTTTTACTTCATTTTCGAAAGATAATTTCACTGGATATAAAATTCTGAATCAACCGCTTTTTTCTAGCAGTTTCCTAAAGACGTTGTTCCACTGCCTCCTGCTTGCATAGTTTCTGATGGGAGTCTTCTGTAATTCTTTATTTCTTTATATGTAATGTGCCCTTCTCCTTCCTTCCCCTGGACTGCTTCAAGATTCTCTCTGTAGCACTGGTTTTCAGCAGTCAGACTGGGATGTGCCTAGATTTTTCATTGTTATGGTTGGTTTATATCTTTTGGTGTCTATTCTGTTCCACTCTGAGTCTTTCTTTCTTTTTTTTTTTTTTAATTGCCAGAAGGCATGTGCAAAGAGGCAAAGAGAGAGTAAGGGAGAGGGACATTAATGCCCAAAAGGACGTGGCCACGCCACAGACCCTTCCCCATTTCTCCATCCTGTAGGGTTTTGTGTACATACACACACACACACACACACACACACGCACACGCCAAGCATGTCTCAGTGTTTTGATCTATGTTTGGATGTGTTTCATTATTTTTATGGAATTCTTGACCACTCTTACAATATTTCTTCTCCCCTGTTCTTTCACTCTTTTCTGTCCAAGAAAGGGGTCTAGAGAATTCTGTCACTTTTTACATGGCTTCATCACAGAGGGAGGCTTGCTCCAGCTCACGCCCTGCCCTTAATCTTTCTCAGGAGATGCAGAGGAAGCCTGTGGGAACGCTTGTGAGTGAGTACGAATTCCCTTGTGTCTAGAGCACTCAGCTCTTCTGGACCGACACTAGCCCACACTTGGCCTTTGGAAGTTGATGGCAATTCGGCTTATTTCTTCTTAGCTGCTGGGACCTGCTGGCACCCTTCCGCCCCTGCTTTGCCGCAGGTGGTGGTAAGTCCCATCTCTCCTCTCTGGTAGTTTGTTTCCTTGAGACCTCAGCTCTCAGATGGTTGCAAGAAGAATTGAAATTGTGTAGCAGCTTAGAGTGGGGGGTTTGCGTTTTGGTTTTTGCAGTTTTCTACATCTTAAGCAGATGCGGAGTATTTCCCACCAGTCACATGACCGCATGCCCTTCACAGCCGTGGGCACTCACTCCGTCCCTGCTGCACGATCGTTCTCCCAGTCTCCTGGATGATAGTCTCAGACTTCCCGTCTTCTGTAAGCTCACTCGTGGGAGTCCAGTGCCTTAACCACCGCGCCACCTGCTGGCTCCTGGACTTGCTTTTAATTTCACTGATAAAATCAAAAGAAATCTTCTACCAATTTCCACTGTAGATCTATCCACCTTCCTGTGTCTACACGCTGCCTTCTCTCCTGTTTCTAGGATGAATGGCCTATGAGCCTGGCAGAGGATAAGACTCTGATTTGTCAGATTCCAGCCTTCCTCACCCTCTCGCCCACTCAGCAGTCCTCTCTCTCTCTCTCTCATAAACGTTCCCCCCTTTGCAGGATCATGCCCATCAGCAGACATTTATTTACACAATTTCTTCAATTAAAAAAAGACCAAGTGTTGGCTAGCCACGGTAGTAACACAGTGCTCCACGGCGCGGAGGCTACGTGGGAAGGAATCAAGGTCGCGTCCCGGGGTCTGTGTCTGCACACCAGGCACGTGCACACCCGGATCCAGGCTGCCTGAGGCTGGGGTGGAGCGCAACATGAAGACCCTGCTGAAGTCCCACTCTCTCTCGCTCATTCTCATTCTCGCTCCCTCACACCTCTCTCTGTCCCGATAGGAAGAAATTGTAAAACGAGAACAACAATGTTGGGGCCGGCAGGTGGCGCTGAGGTTCAGGTACGAGATTCCACAGATTCAGCTGCACATTTCAAGCCCCAGACCTAGAGGCTCGAAAATCACACTGTGCGCCAAAAATCCCGAGAGGAGACTGGAGGGGAAGGGATTATGGCGAGGCCATCCCCCCTTGTAAGGTGGGGGGGATTTTCTCTCTGTCTCTGTCTCTCTCTGGCAAGCACTTGAGCTCTATAGCAAAAACTAAAAACAAAATAAATATTGCTTTCACATCTCCCTTTAGCTACTGCTCTTTCTTCTTCCATTTACGGGAAATTTCTCAGAAATCTTTCCTGTACTCACATTCTCCCATTTTCTCTTGAACTCAGTCCAACTGGGCTAAACTCAACCTCCCAGTCAACCAAAACTGTTCCTTGGGAGATTACCTCTGAGCTGTTACATCTGCGTTCAATTCTCAATCCTGACTTTACGTCACCATATCTCAGTTTGCCCCAAACACCACAAGTTTATACCCATCCTCCTCCCATGGTTATTATTATTATCATCATTATTATTGTTGTTGTTGTTATTTTGAGAGAGAGATTTTTACTACAGGAAGCATGCACTTGCTGGAAGGACAGAGAGAGAGACAGACAGAAAATGAAAATCACCCTCCAGGGAGAATGACCATGCTGCAATCCCTTCTCCTCCATTCTCCTCTTGAGATTTTGGACATGCATGCACATGTACCCAGCGTCATTTTCAAGCCACACGGTCTGGGACTTGAACCGTGATCGGCCATGTGGGAGCCTGATGTCTTAATCACTATGCCACCTGCTGGCCCCCATGGTTATTGAGAGTGTTCCTTTTGATCTCAAAAGTGCCATTCATTGTATGATGAAGTATATGTTCACCCTACTACTGATAGCTTTTAAGACATTTGATCGATTTTTTTCCTTTACATTCTTTCTTCATTTGTTTGGACACCACTGTCCTGATTCTCTTCCCCCCTTACTGGCTACAAGATCTTGTACAGTCTGTCCCCTCCTCATTGCCTATCCAAACTCACCTGCTGCTGCACTTAACTGTGTTATTATATGATTAATACAATTGTCAGCTATTGTCACAATAATGCTGTGTAACAAACAGACTTAAAGTTTCAGTGACTTACGATCATGATCATTTATTTCTGTATTCATAGACCTTAGATTAGCTGTGGCTTTGGTCAGGTAGGCTGGGCCAGGCTGAATTCCAGCTTCTGGTTGGGCTCAGGACTGCTCCGTGTGTCCCAGGATGAAAAAAAGCTCACTCTCTAAAAAGGCACACGGGCCTCCACAGCACGTGAGTAGTGCTCTCTCGTTGAGGCCTTTCCACAGCTATGGGCTGACTTGAGCACTTTTTCTTCAGATGCCTGCATGACTCACTTCCTCATTTCCTTCTTCGACTAGGTGAGGATGTTTTGGTTCAGAAGTTCATTTATTTGTATAGGGTTGGCTAATCTAGGTATTTGGTTATTTATCTGTTTGTTGTCCAGCAATTATCAGCTATTTAGTGGCTTGTGTTGACAGTTCTACCCTCAACTTCACAACCTCTTTAGCGATGGTAGTATATTAAAAAAAGTTGTTAAGCCAAATTTGATTCCTTTTTATTCTTCTGGAAATAATTAGGAACATGCTCTGAATAGTGTGTGTGTTTAATTTACTTATTTCTTCTTTGAGTAAGAGAGACAGAGAGAGGGCAGAGAGACAGGACCTCCAACAGGATCTTGATGCTGTGACCCAGCAGCCAGCCCTGAATCATGAGCATGCATGTCCCCAGTGTATTCAGGAAGGGTTCCAGATGTAAGCCTGGAACTTTTCCACGTGAGTCAGCCTCCCAGAGAAAGAGACAGAGATGGGTATTTTTAACCGAGTCTCACTATGTTGTAATCCTCTTGCCCTAGACTCCCAGCTACTCAGGATTATAGACACAACTGTGTGGCATGTTCAGGGTGGCCCAGGAACCAAACCCAGGCTTCCCATGCGGTCCAGCCTCCCAGATAGATAGGCACTATCTGCGCATATTAGCAGCTGTCCCGAATGAGATTTGGATGAAAATTAAGGCAACCATAATTTATTATCCTGCCAAATCCAGTGTAGACTTTTTTAGATGGTCAACAACCCTTAATTAAGACACTGTTAAATAGAATGGGATAAAGGACCAGCAAGTGGCATGGTGGTTAAGGCACTGGACTCCTGAATGGCCAACTGTGGTTCAGCTCCCGGACCTGGCAGCTTGTGTTCTCACTCTCTTTCTCTTATCCTCTCTCTGTCTCTGTTTCTCTCTGGTGACTACATATGCCTTATAGCAAATTTTAAAATAACAAAACATAAAATAAAATAAATAATTCTTAAAAAAATGGAATGAGGTAAGGACACAGGGCCTAAGCGAGGTACAATTTTTTGATCTGCCATTGCTGCTGCTGGATAATTAGCCACAAAGTGCAATCTCCCTGCTCCCTTCTGAACTTTTCCAGTATACTGTATAGCAGGCGCTATGTTTGTGTATTTCACATTGTAATAATTGTTATGCTAGACTTCGTTGCCATTTATAGAAAGAGAAGCCAGTCTAATAATTCTGTTGAATTTTTCTAATTATCTCAGTTATTCCTACTGACGCCTGAAAATTGGCAAATTGCAGAATATACTCCTTGAGGCCAGCAGATGGAGCCCTCCCCATACCTTGGCTCCCAGGACTGCGTTATCTAGAGTCCAGGGAGCTGAGGTTTGGGAATCACTGGCCTTGGTTTCGGTTATTGAATTTCCCCAACAGGCACCTGTTTGACTAGCATTTCCTGGCAAGCACCCATCTTAGCATATTTCTTGGTTGGTTGAGTTTGGCTTGGTGGGAGGTTTCGGTAATTTATTACTTCACACCAGCAGGTAAGTTTGGACTTCCTTAGTTTAGAAACCAAGCTACTCAGAGTGATGAAAATAAACATGGTCTTGAGTAACCCAACATGGATATTGCTGTTATACTAATAGGGTGTTAATTAGGAAAGAGCGCTTAACTTTTTTACTGCCAACCTAAACAAGCCGGGTTTGTTTTTGGCTGTAGGCCCTAACTGCATCTTGAAGTGCTCTGCAAACGTTAATTAAATACTTCAGTGCACATCCAAGTGGTAGGGAGCAAACCCTTTTCCAAGATGTGGAAAACAAATGCCCTACGTCAGCCTCTGACTTAGGATTTGGTCTACACCGGGGCCAGGTTGAGAATTCTGTAGACGGTTCTAAGACTCTGTACCCATTTCCCTGGACCTCTCTAGCAAGTCAGTCATCCGCTTTCAGCCAGACAGTGGGCAGCTCTTCCTCTGCTTGCAGCGTCTGAGTTTTCCAAAATGGTGCTGACCCCTCGTGCCCTGTCCATTGGCCCCCACTGATACTTCGGAACCTGTTCTTCCTTCTCATTTCTCCTTCAGAATAGGGAAGGAGAAGAGCGCGGCTCCCAATATTTGACGCACAGACTTAGGCTGGCAGAGCGTCACATTTCCCAGTAACTGCTAAGCTGCAAGCACTGTTTCCATAGCCATTGAACGCCCTCTCTGAAAAGACAGGCTTTTCTCCCTATCACGGTGAGACCCGGGCTCAGGGCCACCCGGCCTGATGGGTTTAAATGCAAGAAATCCTAAGGCCCTATGAGGGATAAAGTGCTTCTTTCCCTGAGTTTTTGGTTCTCAGAGTGTTTCTCTGGCTCAAAGAAACAGGCACACACAATGCGCAGGGCATCCGGAAACAAGGAGGTCCCGTGTTCTGTGATGGTGTGCCCAGCACAAGCTGATCATGCTCTGCCCTGCCTGGGGAGCGGTGGCTCACAGGCAGGCTGGGGCCGGTTCCTAGAGAAGGGGCGGAAGCAACTTGCATGCCCAGAGGCGGAGTATCAGCTCAGCACTTCCGTCCGGCCTGCCCCACACTCTCTGCTGTAGTTGCAAACCCAGAGGCTGCAGCCTGCCCTGGGCTTTATTACCTGGTTTCCAGATGTGATGTCAAGCTGACCTGTCCGGCTGTGATAGGCACCCAAGAGCAGGTTAATCACTGTGCTCTGCTGAGTGAGTAGCACATTCCCAGAAGAGGTTTCCTACCTGATGAATTGTGGGCACACCGGACGTGTGTAGCTCACACGTGGCTCATCTTCCAGGAAAGCCCTCTATGAGCAGGCCCTTTGCCTTTAGTTAACTGAGCAAGAGGCTGTTTCAGGGCACTCCTGACTTCCAGCCAGCTCCCTGACTGGGAGGAGAGGTTCCCATGCACGGAGAGCCTGGAGACTGCTATTAGCATCCTGTCACCCGCTTTCATTACTTTCTAAGACAGAGCAGAGCCCTCCGCCCCCACGTCATTAACCCTTCATGACCCGAATCACAGGGCTTGGGCCGACACAGGACTAGTGTGTTCAGCTGAAGCAGCTCATGTCTGTAATGTAGTGCTTGGCGGGTGTCCAGACCCTTTGACAATACACTGTAGAATTTCCTGAATCTTCTGCAGGTAGGTACAGGGAGGTACAAGGCTCCAGGGGCTCACTAGCCCCGCAGCGTCTTGGTCTTTAAAGCCATGAGGTAGTTGGCACACATGTGCTATATAGACGGGGCTGGACTGGAGTTAACAGTATGAGTGATTGAGCAGGAACTCATTTCTGGATGTGCTAGACCAAATGCTTGTGTCTCCTCGAACTCATATATTGAATTTGGGATTAAGCCCCTTATAAAAGAGACCCAAAGAACTCCCTCCCTCCTTTATGGGAGGACACAACGAGAAGATGGCTGTCTATAAACCAGGAAGCAGCTCTCACCGGACACTGAATCTGCTGGCCAGGAGCATGGACTTCCAGCCTTCAGAACTGTGACGAACAGGGACCTGGACTTGGAAAATAATTTTTAAAAAAACCTCTGCATAAATTAGGATACGTATCTGCATGTCCCCTAGCCATGCCCCTAACCCAACCCTCACCTGGAGACTCTGCCTGGAGGGGAGGAGAACTGGGAGGAGCACATTGCGCTTGTTTATTAGGCCCACAGCCCACGGTACTTTTTATGATAGCTTGAACAGACTAAGATGGCGTCAGTCTTTGGAGACCAGCTCCATGGCCTGATCCCTTCTGCACAGAGAAGTGCCACTAACATGGCACCATTTTCGGTCCCCATAACTGCTCCTGGAGCCAAGGCCTCTGCGAGAGTGATACCAAGGAGAGGCGTGCTCTGGTCATCCTGCTGATGTGTCAGGCAAAAGGAGAAGAGCATAAGAGAGGAAGAGAAGCTTCTAGAATTTGGTTAAAAGAGAATGTTAAAATCCAGAGGTTGCCAGTTCAAGACAACAACAGAGAGAGATGACAGATCTAGGGACTTTGGATAGACACAGTTGTTTGATGGTGTACATCAATTACACTCAAAGTTACTGTGCCCCACAATCACCATCCAAATCACTGTTGCATGCTGGACTAAAAAATATTTTCCTCAAAGATGTGCTTTTAAGGAAGTAAGGGATGGGCCGGCAGGTGGCGTGGTGTTCCCACATGGCTGACCACAGTTTGAGTCCCAGACCTGGCGGGTTGCTTTCTCTCTCTCTCTCTCTCTCTCTCTCTCTCTCTCTCTCTCTCTCTCTCTCTCTCTCTCTCTCTCTCTCTCTCTCTCTCTCTCTCTCTCTCTCTCTCTCTCTCTCTCTCTCTCTCTCTCTCTCTCTCTCTCTCTCTCTCTCTCTCTCTCTCTCTCTCTCTCTCTCTCTCTCTCTCTCTCTCTCTCTCTCTCTCTCTCTCTCTCTCTCTCTCTCTCTCTCTCTCTCTCTCTCTCTCTCTCTCTCTCTCTCTCTCTCTCTCTCTCTCTCTCTCTCTCTCTCTCTCTCTCTCTCTCTCTCTCTCTCTCTCTCTCTCTCTCTCTCTCTCTCTCTCTCTCTCTCTCTCTCTCTCTCTCTCTCTCTCTCTCTCTCTCTCTCTCTCTCTCTCTCTCTCTCTCTCTCTCTCTCTCTCTCTCTCTCTCTCTCTCTCTCTCTCTCTCTCTCTCTCTCTCTCTCTCTCTCTCTCTCTCTCTCTCTCTCTCTCTCTCTCTCTCTCTCTCTCTCTCTCTCTCTCTCTCCCTCCCTCTCTCGTCAAATTAAGATGAATGAATAAATAAATAAAGTTAAATAAAATAATCCTTTAAAAAAAAAAAGAAAGAAAAGAAAGTAAGGGACATTCCTAGAGGCTCCAGACAAGCAGGAGCAGGAATCCTGAGGTCAGGGAGAGAGTTGATGGGGACCCTGGGTTGCTTATGACAGTTCCCCAGGACCAGGAACTGGCTACACACAGGATAGGATGTTCCCAGGGTGGAACAGCAATTAGAGGCCCAAACAAAGCAGTGACCCCCAACTGATGGTGTAGCATCAGTTATAGGAATGAACAGAGAAAATGTTGATCCCACACACAAAAAAAGAAAGTAGCAAGAACACTCTCAATCTTAGTGCCGGTAGGTGGAAAAGAAAAAAAGAGTTCTCTTCCCAAAGAATTTGTAAATAAAAGCTGGCCTTCTTACAGTTTGGGGCTGGAATTCATACTACTCAGGTGGCTCAGAGAGTCTCACACCTCCTTACGTGATGATGTGCGTGTGGAGGTGCTCAGTGGAAAGAGCACCGACACCTGCGACTTCCTTGGCAGTGCGTCTGCAAACCAGTGAGATGGATGGATGGAAAGAAGACGTATACTCAGACAGACGTGTGATAAAGCAGGGCTAATGAAACACTAACTGTAGAGTCTCGGTAGTAAATGTACAATGTCTTGAGTTTTCTCACACATGAATATGCCCTAAGTCCCCATGTATTTAGTTCTTCCTTAAATGCCTTTCCATAATAGTAATCTCCTCCACAGATAATTTATATCTTTTTTGCATTTATTCCTGGGGTCCTAATATGTTTAAGTGTTATTGTAGCTATACCATGAGGACTTTTTAAATTATCTGGTTTCTTCATGACTGGAAATTAATTTTTGAGCCTTTTAATTTTTCCCCAGATTTGGCTGCAAACTTATGTTGTCTATGTTTGAATTTCTGCTTTAAGAATACATTTTTTTTAAGGACCAGCAGGCGGTATGGTGGTTGGGGTGATGGATCCCACATGGCTGACTCAGTGGTTCGGGTCCTGGACCTGGCGGCATGAAAATGACTGAGTGCATGTGCGTGTATGCCCAAAATCCCAAGAGGAGAACGGATGAAAAAGGATCACTGTGTGGCCGTCTGCCTGGGGTGTGATTTCTCACTATCCCTCTCTGTCTCTCTCTGATGAGCACACACACCCTATCGCAAACTAAGGTAAACTAAACTACAAAAGCCATTTTGAGCCAGTTATCCCTGTTGTAACTGTGACTGTTAGTCTACGAGATTGTATTCCCACCTACGTTCAAAGTTAAAATGGCTCTACGCCCCATGGTGCTTTCCTGAAGTCCAGAGCTGTACCTGGCTGTCTCCTCCCCTAGTGACTCCTGATTCTCAAGCAGACCTGATTCCCCAGGCCATAGATGTCTCCCGCCAGCTGATAAGGCCTGTTGCTCACACCTGCCAGCTGATCTGCCAACGAGCCTGCACCAGCGCTGGAGAGCTCCCCACGTCTACTGCCTTAGCCTGAACCCCGTCTTCTCAAGAACAAGCACACATCTAGCTCTTAATTTCTCGGGGTGAAGACTAAGCCAGAAGCTCGGAGGTTGCAGGGAGTTGGTGTGTAGGGGGAGTCAACACAGGGAATAACAGACAGCTGCCACCAGACATGGCCCAGGCCCAGAATCACGCCCCTGTGTGATGGGGCCAGCTTCTCTCCACTCAGTCTGACTCCAGAACATGAAAGCCTTCAGGTACAGACTGAACCCTCAAGAGGCCCAGAGAAAGGTATTTCTTTAATTTTATTTCTTTTATGAAAGTGAAAGAGAGAGAGAGAGAAGCACCCTTAACAGGATCTCATTCCATGAGCCTCTCTTGGAGCCTTTCCCACCAGCCAGGAGCGCGGGTGTGTGTGCCTGGACCCAGCACTGTTGGAGTAGTGAGTGGCTGCTGTACCCCACCCCCACAGCCAACCCTAGAATAAGGGTTTTGAATCTCTTCCATTTTCCTATTCTTCATTTCCCATCACAGGGTAAAACTAGCCAAGAGACTGACGATGAGAAATTCCACTCACTTTAGGAGAAACTCCACCTCACGCCAAAGGAAAGTGGCCTTTTGCAATGGTCCCTGATAAGATGATCACCTCAGAATATAATGATCCAATATAAATATATTCTGGGTTGCTCTGTCTTAAATCATTCTGCACTGATTAGGTGGGTTGCAGGAAATACTTCCGGCTAGCACGGTTGACTCAGTTCCTAACCCGCCGTCCCTTAGTGATGTGGGCCGCTCCATTTGTCTTGCCAAGAAGAGTGGTCTGAGGACAAGCAGGTGACACCCCAGGGCGGATGGTCACTTTTCCAAGCAGAAGCGTATTCCAGGGGAGTCCAGGTGTGTGACTGCTGTGAAGCCTGCTGCACTGGAACCATCCTCAGGGGGAGGACCCTGCATGCCTAGGCTGGGGGCAGATCACATCAGACGTACCCAGAGTGCTCCCCCGCTGCACTGCGGGCAACACTGAGGCTTAGGGCAGCCACCGGGGCCACTGCTTAACAATGGCCTGAAGCACAGGGCTACAGAACCAGCACCTCGGAGAGCACTCCCAAACTCTCCTCTGACCAGGGTGGAACTTCTCATGGCCAGGGTACATATACCAGAGTCTTTGAAAAGTTCATGTAAAATACGTATTATGAGGAAACTATGCATGGCTTTCTTCTTCTTCTTTGGCTCCAAAATAGACTTGTACCTTAATTACATTTTTTCACAGTTTTTTAAAGTATAGATGGGTCAGGAGTGTGGAGACAAGACACCAATAACAGCCTACAAAGGTAATAATAGAATCGAAAGCCCAAGAGACAGGCCAAGAGAAGTTGCGTTTTCTGGAGACTGAGAAGAGGGTTTCGTCATAACTGCCCAGGAGCCGGTGCTGGCTGATGACCCCAGGTGACCACTCGGTGCTTTCTGGCCGTTCTCGCTCTTCACAGCCTATGTGGGAAGACAGTGCAACACCTGGTATAAAGGTAGCCCCAGCAGGAGGATGGAAGTCTGGCCCAGGGCCCTCTGTCCAGCTCAGGAGCCCTTCTCTCAATTTCTCCTCTGTTCACTATGCTTATTTAGATAAAAATCCAAAAACAATGAAATACTTTTTTTTCCCAGCTGTTATGAGTGAAAAAAATTTTTAAGTAACAGTTACTGCTACCAGGAATGCAATGAAGAGATAGTCCCACACTATCTGGAGGCCGGGCTCCCTAGAAATCCTCATAGCTCACACGTATCAGCAATTACCTTGCTATGATAAAAACACTCAGAACCTCTGAAATAAAAAAAAAATACTCAAAAACAGACAAAAATTTGTGTATAATTTTTTTCGCAATTAAAGTTGCAAAAAAATTGAAAACATAGCCAATATCTACATTTAATTAAAGTAGATTTGTTCTGTAAATAGTGTTATAGCAATTCAGTGGGATCATCTTGCACTTTTTTTGAAGAATTATTTTATTTAATTTTATTTATTATTATTTTTTAATTTGACCAGAGAGAAAGAGAGAGAGAATAAGACAGCGAGTCTCCAGGTCTGGGACTCAAACCTCAGTGAGCCATGTGGGAATTCGGCATCTTAACCACATGCCAACTGCCAGCCCCAGCAAGTTTTTTTTTTTTAAATTATGTTTAAAAAGGATGCTAATTGACTAGAAAACACTTAGGTCCTCGTTTTAAGTGGAAATATAGAATGTTTTGTTTTGTTTGGCCTCTTTTTATTTTTTAATAGAATGTGTGGTTTTCCTCATTTAGGTTGTACAGATCTCTTATGAGGGTTAACCCCAGGTGTTCTACACTATGAATGCATCGTCTTTATATCTTTTTATCTGGTTCTTGCTGATCTACAGTAATGTTTATGGTACTTGTAGTCTTTTATAGAAAAAAAAAACTACTTATGTAATAGCTTTTTGGTTAATTATCTTCGATATCCTAGCCACAAATCTACTACTATCTTTCTTTTTTCCAAATATCCATGCCCCATGTCATCTGCTACTGAGATGAGGCCACCAGTTGTCAGGCTTACACAACCCTTAGCCTTCTTGTACCTCTCTGGGTCTGCTGGTCATCTTGCCCACCTCCCTGCACCACACTGGGGACAGGCACATGCCTTGTGAAACTGTCCCCACCCCCCCCTCGATGCCTCCCTCAGCCATGAATATAGACTTCCTGCTACGTTGGAGCCAGGGTCTTCTCTGTGAAGCTTTCAACCTCCCAGGCTATACCTGCAATGTCAGGTCCTACCTTCCAAGAGAGAGCTGTTCAAGGTACTGACTCGAAATGGATTTCTGAGGTCGAGGGAGTTTCTGTGAAGGGCCTGAAGACATGGGGATGTAGAGCAGGGGCTTACAATAGATCAGCGTTCTAGGAGATGATTCCCATTACTGAAAGGGGTACAGGAAGAAAGTCCTCTGTGGTTGGAGGACTCAGAGAAGATATCCCTGAGTGGTGGTGGTGGTGGGGGGGGAATCTGAGTGACATCAGACTATGAGCAGGCCTGCTAAGGCATTTAGGCCATGGGTCTGGCCAGCACATGAGTTTTTGCTCAGGATCACAAACGGATCACAAGGAATGTGTCACTGTGGTGCCCCAAAGATGTTCCTGGAGAGCAGATACCAACGGGATACTAGTGGCCCTGGGGATTGGGAAAGAAGGTTCAGTAGCTTCAAAGAGGCTCACCTCCTGAGGGAATTAGCACTGGTTTTGAAGAAACATTTCCAAACGTGATACTCACTCATGATTATTGGTAGAAAGTATTTCTAGATCCCCATCTTTCAAATGCAGCAAGGGCAGGAAGTCCACTTGGAAAGTTGGCCAAGGACATGTCTATATTTCAGGCCTTTGTGAGGCTCAGTGAAAACCGATTGTTTTCAGCAAGGACTTCTTGAGTATTCCCTCATTCTCAGTACTGTCGTCTTAGCCAGGATGTCTCATAATTCACTTCCATAAAAATAATTTATTTCATGTGCAAATAAATGGGTTTTGTGTTTTTGGTTGTGTTTTGTTTTAGTACTTTGCTGAAGGACAGGTGCGCTCAACAGAGAGAGGGAAAGTGAGAAATCACCCCCTGGGGAGATGGTCATGCTGAAATCCCTTTTCCATTCTCCTCTGGGGATTTTCGGTGGGGACACCCATGTTCCCAGTGTGTTTTTCAAGCTGCTGGGTTTGAGACTCAAACCACACAGTCACTCATGTGAGATCTGGCCACCTTAACCACCATGCCGCTGGCTGCCCCTGTTCTTTCTTTTATACATTTGTATTTATAAATCAGGACAAAGCCTTGGGTAAGGTTTTGTCCATGTGTCCTGACTTCTGCTTCTGAACAGATCAACAAAGATAACTCTTCATTATATAAATGTAGACTGAGGTCCTGTCTTGTAGGACTTACTGAGTCAGGACAGGAATGAGTGTAAAATGAGTGCTAAACGCAGCGAGCACCATCAAGTTCAAAGATACTGTGCTGCGCCCTTTCCAAAACCCATAAAAGTGAAAAATGTCCCTCCCATCCCTTAGGCCATTGGGAAAGTGCCCACTTGCCCTCTGAGGTCACTCAGTCTTGAGCTGCAAATTCTTATGATGTCTAAATGAGCATCTGAGCAGAAAGAAACACAAAGAAGATGACTTTATAGGATTCTTTGGCTATAATGGGAAGAAAATTAATAGGCTTCCATGTCACAAAACCTGGGGCCTTATCCCAGCCCCACCGCTTAGATTTATATGAAGCAAGTGGTTCCTCATCCTCCTTCACTCCTCACTTTCCCATCCTATAAAAGGTGAGTGCTTATATTGCTTCATGGATTGTTGCAAAGATTAAGGCAGGCCTATTCAGAGGGTGGCCCACAACAGGTGTTCAAAATACCTGTCTCATTCCTTCATTAGTTGAAGGAAGAAATTTTGCAAGCCAGCTTAGGACCAATAGCAGACTCCTCCCACTGCCTGTGGACAGAGGAACTCCTGGGCTCCTCTTACTCCAGGATTTATTTGAATGACCAGACTCAGGACTTCATTCAAGTAGAATCTGGTTGTACAATAGACGCCCCAGCCTGAAAATGCACACTATGTTTTCCTCTCCTTCTGCCATCTCAGCCTTTCTTGGCATCCTCGTGAAGAATGCATGAACTCCTTGGGCTTAGCTTCATTCGTCCCTCCTGCTCCAGCCACACTCTGGCAGAAAAGAGAGCCATATATCTTCTCTCCACGGAAACTGTCACGTCCTGGAACACAGCCTGCCTTCTCTGGGTCTGAGATCTTTCACCTCCCAGTCTGACGTCAGCTCTGCCCTCCCTGGGGCTCTGTGGGGACTGAATGGAAGTTCTGCAGTGACTCCCCAACCTGGAGTTTTTCAATGGCTGTCATGTGGAGAGCAGGACAGCGGATGTGCCCGTGGCACCAGCTGTCTCTGATGATGTGGCCTAAGAACTTGTGGGTCACTAAGCCAAGTGCTGAGTTGGCAGGAGTTCCTACAACCACAGAGGCCAGGCCTCCGTGTGGCATAAAGAAGAGCATTGTCTTGGCAGCACAAGAGATGATTAGATGAATAAGGCTGGTAGCAGGACGGCTTATTATTACCTGACCTCAGCTGATTCTGTGCCCAAACAGTGAAATATAGGCAATTCATAGAATTCCTTCCTTTCTTTCCCAATAATTACACAACACAAACCATGCAAGACTGTTACCAGTGGCATTTGCAAATGGATGTCTTTACAGACCAAATTTCGCGTTAACATTTTTTCTCTGCATTGACAAACCATCACTAAGATGCCTTATTCACGTCTTCCTTGTGTCAAGAAGATAGAAAGTTCTATTGTAATATCTACTCTACTCATGTCACAAAGTAAAATATGATTGGGGCTGACTCGTGAGTTAACTGGAAAGCCATCTTTGTTCTTAACAGGAGGGCTGCCATTGCAGGTTCTGTGTGTCCAACCTGAGCTGAGTGTTCAGACCCAACTGACAGCTCTTCACCTTGCCCGTAGTAAGCACGTCTCTCTTTCAGAGTGGTTAACACGCTCCAAGCTTCCAGTTTAACCCCTTAGCTATCATCCCAGCAGAGGACCTACCGTTCACATTATCAAGATAATTGGAGTAGGCTTTTGAAACCACTTTCTTTTTCTTTTCCCCACTTAAACACTCCTTCACATCTACCCTTATCTTTACTTCTATCTCTGCAAACTCAAAGGAGTAGGTGTTTGTACCTGGGCTCAAAGCCAGTCCTTCCCCTGTGTTCCTGATTGGTTGCTTGACACTTGCCTCTTTCCTCTTGATCCACCAGTCAGCCATTCTCTTTCCTTCATCTTCAAACTCCTCCTCCCTACTGGCTCTTTCCTTTCATCATATAAGCATTCCAAAGTCTCTCCCATAAAAATAAAAAAATAAAATAAAAAATTGAGTACAATACCCTCCCAACCAGCTCCATTCCTAGCTTTCTCCATTCCTGTTCACCTAGCTTTGAGAAGTAGGTCCACAATTGCTCTCTCTGCTTTCTTCTCTCCCACTTACTCCTGCATTCAAGCTCCTGCCTCAGCACTGCACTGCAGCTGCTTTGGAAAAGGCTCTCAGGCTTCTGAAAGGCTAACTCAAAGACCTCTATAGTCCTCCTCTAACTGTGAGCTTTTGTGCAGAATATGATGCACTGATTACTTCTGTCTGAAGAGTTTCCTTTCAGTTCTTTCCAAGACAGTGCTTCTCTCCTCCTGCCTCTCATCACTCCTCCTCAGGGTTCTCTCCTTGGCCATTGATCCTCCCCCTCTGTTCTCATGTAAACCTCTGTCGTGGTTTTACTACCACATTGTGCCATTCAAATAAATAACCAGCCCTGGCCTCTCCCCTGTACACTGGTGTATGTTACAGCTCGATAGACGAGCTACAGGCATCTCAAACTCAACATGCCTAAAACCAAACATGGCCTTCTTCCTTCTCTTTATCAAATCTACTCCTCCTCTTTCTGTGTCTACACTGTATAATATGCCTACCAGATCATTAGGTCATTGGGAAAGTCATGATGTATTTTCTATGTTTATCTGTGCAAAAATATGTCATGACTTTCTGGATCAACAAATAGATCTCAAGTTATAAACTGCATATTCTGGACTCTCCTTTTCTTCATTCCCCACATTCCAAAAACAAAAACAAAAATCATTTATGCCTGTCGATTATATCTCCTAAATATTCCTAGAATGTGTTCTTTTTCTCCATCCATCCTATCGTTATCTCTTTTTATTCCTCTTTACCTTTTTAATTGCCAAAGGGCATGTGCACTTGCCAGAGAGAAAGGATATCCCCCACTAAGGCAGTCATGTTGCAATCCCTTCTCCTCCATTTCTCCTGTTAGGTCATGCATGCACACATGTCAAGTCTTTGAGGCCAGAGACTTGGTCAATCCCATGGAATCTGGCTCCCTTGAGCACTAGGCTATGAAACTAATCCCACTATCTGTTTTTATCTCTACCAACAACTTGAAAATATATTAGATTCCATTCAGCCATGCAGAACATGCTCAGATCTGCCTGTCACATAACCTAGAACATTTTGCCTTTCAGAGATTTATTTGGTTCATGATTCCATAAGCTAGAAAGTCCAAAGACATAACACTAGTTCTGCTCAGCACTGACGAGTGCCCATGTTAGAAAAGCAGAAAGGCCAGTGGGTACATGCAAAGAGAGTTCAGTGTGCGCAGACTGGACTTGCTCTGTAACAGTCCACACTCAGAGGAACGATCTAGGAAGAGCCCAATCCCTCCCAGGAAATGGCATTAATCTAAAGGATCAGCCTCCCTGTTCTAAGCACCTCCCACTAAGCCTCCTAATACTGTGGCATTGGATACAAAGATACAACATGAGTTTCAGGAAGGCTCTCAAACCACAGCAGAAGTAGTCTCAAGGGAAAATTTTCAAATACATGGAGCTCAATGAAAATGAAAATATAGGGACCCATAATTAACGTAATGGCTATGTGACTGAACTCCTATGTAGCTGACTGTGGTTCAAGTCCTAGACCCGGTGGCTTAAATTCACACTGGGTACGTGTGTGTGCGTGCCCAAGATCCCAAGAGGAGAATGGAGGAGAAGGGATTGCGGCATGGCCATCCCCCCTGGGGGGTGATTTCTCGCTTTCTGTCTCTCTGTCTCTCTCTGTCTTTCTGGTGAGCGCATGTGCCCTATAGCCAAAACCTCTCAAAAAAAAAAAAAAAGAGAAAGAAAATGAAAATATAACATATCAAATTAGTGACAAATAGCTAATCCTCAGTATACCAGGTACACACAGTCCCCTGACCCAGGATTGGCTGAGGCTGGGGGCAAATTGTGACGTGCAGTCTCTCTGCCACTCTCTGTTTCCCTTGCTCACAGAAGAAATAGATAAACTTTAAAAAATTAATTAACACCAATCTATACAATCTCTTCTAGAAAATTGAAGAGGAGAAAATATTCCCTAACTTATTTTCTAAAGCTAATATTTTCATAATAGCAAAACCAGAAAAAAAGGCAGTCTAAATAAAGAAAACTACAGACTAATATCTCTCATGAATATAGATGCAAAATATTAGCAAGTGAAATTCATCGATCCATGAAAAGAATTATACACTGTGACTAATTGGAGTTTATTCCAAGAATGCAAACAAGACTGGTGCCATATTCAAAATTAATCAATGTACTCTATCGTATTAATAACTAGCAATGAAAAATCACAGTCATGCCAATCATTACAGAAAATGCATCTGACAACATTCACTATCCATTCATAATCAAATTCCTCAGAAGAAAATAGTAATAGAGGGAATACCCTCCATTTGATAAAGAGCATCTACACAAAAAACCCTACAACTAACCTTCTTTATCAAGACAGATTGAATTCTTTCTCCTTAAGATTGGGAGCAAGGCAAGAATGACCACCTTAATTTAACAAGGGCTGAAAGCCAGTACAACGTGGAAGTGGGAGGAATGAAAAGCATGTGAATTGAAAAGGAGAAAATAAAACCAGCTCTGTTTGCAGACAACATGATTATTTACATAGAAAATCCCTACTAGTACACCAAAAGGGAAAACATATCCTCCTTATTATCGCTGAGTATGGTCATAAGATACAAGATAAACAGGGACATTACATCACTACATTCCAGCAGTGAACACATGGCTACTGCAATTTAAAATACAGTATTTTTAAAAATAGATAGAATTTTCACAAAATGCGAAGGACTTCTATTTAATACACCCATGAAAGAAATCAAAGAATATATGAATAATAGGAGAGATACGATGTGCTTATGGATGGGAAGACTTAGCATAGTAATGATGTTAATTTTCCCTAAATTAGTGAACAGGCTTTATTAATTTATTTTTAAATCTTCAAATTGTTTTCTTTACTTAGTTTTAATTGCCAGAAGGTGCATGTGATTGCCAGAGAGAGATAGGAAAACAGAGGCAGAGAGGGAGGGAGGGAACAAGCACCCTCCAACAGGGCGTGATCACTCTGCAATCTCTTCTCCTCTATTTGTGCATTCTGTTGCAATATTGGGCATGCATGCATACATACCTGGTGTGTATTTCAAACCTCCAAGGTTGGAATGTCAACCGTGGTTGGCCATGTGGGATCTAGCTTCCCTAACCATACGACAATGGGGTCAGCCCAGATGCACAAGTTTAACACAACTCCTATCATAATCTCAGCGGGAATTTTAAAGATACAGCCAATATTATGTAAAATGTACCTGGATGAGCAAAGGGGTTATAATAGCTCAAACAATTGTTGAAAAGAAGAAAGTGGGAGAAATCAGTCTACCCAGTTTCAAGACTTACAGAGATACAGTAGTCAGATGGCATATCAGCAAAGAGAGAGACACATGGATCAATGGAAGAGAATAGAGAATCCAGAAATAGACCCAAATGAATACATCAATGCATTTTGTCAGAAATGAAAATGCAATTTAATAAAGGGAAGGTAGCTTTTCCACAAATGGTGCTGAGACAGTGAGATTACAAGCAAAAACATGAATATTACTTAAAGCATCTTAGACAATAATTCACAATAGACCATGGGCTTACATGTAAAATATAAAATAATAAAACTTTTAGAATAAAAAACACAGGGTAAAGTGTATACTATCTGAGGTGAGGCCAAGTTCTTGGACTTAACCTTGAGAGCATGATCCATTAGAGGGAAAAATGATAAATTGAACCTAATCGAATTTTAAAAATGTTTGCTCCATGAATGACCTTAGTAAGTGAATGAAAAGGCAAAAGATAAATTTGAGAAAATATTTTCAAACCACCTATCTGACAAAGGACTACTATTTACAATATAGTATATAATATAATATAATATATTAAAGGACTACTATTTACAATATAATATAGTATATAATACATTATACTATATTTATTTTAGGGAGTTTTTTTTTTTTCTATAGAGCATGTGCACTCGCTGGAGAAACAGAGACAGAAAGTGAGAAATCATCCCCAGAAGGGATGACCACACTGCCATCCCTTTTCCTCCATTCTCCTCTTGGGATTTTTGGGTACACACACACATGCACGCTTGGTGTGAGTTTTAAACCACAGGGTCCAGGACTTGAACCGTGGTCAACTATGTGGGAGTCCAGCAACATATCCATTATGTCATCTGCTGATCCCCAATATATAACATTTAGACATTCTCAAGTTTAACAGTAAAGAAATCAACAATCGAAGAGACAGACAGCTCCATGGCTCCTGCGATCTAGCCAGTTTGGAAAAAGGAAGATGTCCCACTGATAACTGGGCCTCCAGCATACAAAACTCGCGTGCCCTTCTTCAAGAGACAGACAGCTCCATGGCTCCTGCGATCTAGCCAGTTTGGAAAAAGGAAGATGTCCCACTGATAACTGGGCTTCCAGCATACAAAACTCGCGTGGTAGGAAGACCACTTACAAGTCTCCTGTCTCTGTATCACTCTTTGTCTCTCTCTACCTCTGTCTCTGTCCGCTCTCTCTCTCTCTGTCTTTTTTTTTTAATTTTTGCTTTTTTGAATTTTTTAAGGTGAGGCATTTTACAGGGCCCATTGGCTCCTCCTAGGTCATTATCTTGTTAATAATCCCTTCTCCTCCTCCCAGAACAGCTCTTCTTCAAGAGACAGACAGCTCCATGGCTCCTGCGATCTAGTGCAAGCGCGCTGCGTGGTTTTCCAATTTCTGAGTTGTATTAAAATTTTTTGAATATTAATTTTTTTAAAAAGTTTTTCTCTTCTTTTTCTCTGTGTCTTGTCTGGTGTTTTTGCTGTTGTTTCCCTCTCTCTGTTTTCTTTTCTGCACACTCCTCGACCCTCTGATTGAACTTCCAAGTTTGGGAAGAAACTGATCATCCACCAGATGACTAGAAATCAGTGCAGGAGCACAAGAAATATGGGGAAGCAGGAAAATACCTCTACCTCAAGGGAAACAGATAGCTGCTCTTCATCCACACAGAGTTCTATGGAAATCATGGAAATGTCTGATAAAGAATTCAGAAC
>NW_006159809.1:7519045-7536695 GCF_000334495.1 Tupaia belangeri chinensis
ATCTTAGATGTAGAAGAGAAAATTGCTGGCCTAGAAAAATCCACCACGAACACTGAGAAAATGGCCCCAAAATTTGAGAATAATATATGAGAAAATAGTAGATACAATTAAATGTCCAAACATCCAGATAATAGGCATCCCAGAAGGCGAAGAAACTCATAAGGACATTGATAATCTATTCCATGAAATCCTGTAAGAAATCTTTGCAAACCTGGAGAGGCACTCAAAGATCCATTCCCAAGAAGTACAGAGGACCCCAAATAGAATCAACCCAAGAAGATCTTCTCCAAGACACATTATAGCCAGATTGACCAAAACCACAGACAAAGACAAGATACTAAGACTGGCAAGAGAAAAACGGCAAGTTACCTACAAAGGGTATCCCATCAGACTAACGGCAGACCTCTCATCAGAAACAATGCGAGCGAGGAGAGAATGGGAGAATATATTCAAAGCATTGAGGGAAAAGCAATTTCAACCGAGAATTCTGTACCCAGCAAAATTATCGTTCATTTGGGAAGAAAAGACACAAACATTCTTAAATAAACAAGACCTGAAAGAGTTTACCAGCCCCAGACCAGATCTCCAAGAAGTTCTTAAGGGAGTGCTATGTCAGTAAAATTAAATGCAGACACACAGAAATAAGAGTTCAGAAACTAAGAAAATGGGCAACTTAATTGTAGGGACAAAGTCTGGAGTTGAGTATTATATCTCAGAGTTCAATCTGGAAGATTGAACCTCAACAGAAACAGAAGAAAATTAAGTACTTGAGACTGAACTGATGAAACGGCATTCTATGACTTGACTAAAATATTGCTGCTTTTCTTCTAAGCTTTGTTGTCTGGTTTTAAGGACTTTTGTCCTGTCTTGAGCTGTCACTGGATTCATGTACCTACTATTTGAACAGAATACTAACCAGTTTCTAGGTCTTAAGTTTCAAGGAAATATCCTTACCAGTTCAAAACTGCTTTTTTTGAAACCATCAGCTGAAGTTGCTATTGTAAGTAGTTAGATTACTTATGATATTGTGTGATCACCGAAATGGTGGGGGAAAAGGAATTGAAGATAACTGTAGACAGCAGAGATAGTGTAATAAGAGAGTGAAATGGGGCAGAGGGTCAGACATAGGGTAAAAAACATATATATATATGAAAGTAGTAATGGAATTTTATGGATGATAACATACATGATTAAGACACTATGCAGTTTACTCTAGAGGGGAAACCACATTTAGTATGTTGTGATGATGCTCAGGGAATGAATGTAAATTTAAAAAAAATTCAGAGAAAAAAATACTAAAACTGTTACCAAAATTTAAAGAAAAAACTGTGTATTTGATGACCACAGTAAGCTATATAGCCCCAGCTACGTACCATTTTATAGTATGTTCATTCTACTCACTGAGGTTTATGCCTAAAGTCAGACATGGGTTCTTGTGTATGTAAATATCAGCTGTGCTTGCTATTGCAAATATTTAGACAAATTAAGTTCATTAGCAAATCAATTAAATGGGGGGGATAGGCATAGAAAGCAAACAGGGATAACAGAGACAATGGGAGGAGGGTTGGACAGGGCAGAGGGTTAGGGATAGGGAATCAAGGATGGCAAAAAAAGAGAAAAAACTCAAAATATACAAGACATAAGAAATGGAAAATTGTTTGTTGATAACACATATGTTGATGTACTTGACTGAGCCAACAGACAATGTATTTTGGATGAAAAATTCATTTTGTATACTGTAATGATGTATAGCATATTAATGTTAAAAATAAAAACAAATAATAAAAAAAATCAACAATCCAATTAGAAGATGGGCAAAAGCTGTGGAGAAATATTTCACTGAAGACGATGTACAGGTTAAAACCACAGCTAGAGCTTACCTATCAGAATGGTCACCATGAGAACATTCCTACCAGGATGGCTAAAATAAATAAACAAAACCCAGTGATATCACCAAATGCTGGCAAGGATATGGAGAAACTGGATCATGCATACATTGCTGACAGAGATGGAAAACAGGACAGCTGTTCTGGAAAAACATTTGACAATTCTTAAACATATGAAATATGCAGTTACTATTAATACGCCACCAGCAATTGCATTTCTGGGTATATATTCCAGGGAAATGAAGACCAGGGTTCACCCAGAACTTTGCAACCAAATATTTATAGCAGTTTATCTCATACTAGCAAAAACCCTAGAAGCAACCCAGATGTATTTCGAAGGGTGAATGGTTAAACAAGCTGTGGTACGTCCTTTCCATGAAATAGTGCCCAGCAATACGAGGGAATTATGAATACAGATACAAGCACCAATCTGGATGAATCCAGAGAAATATGCAGAGAGAAAAAAGCAATCCCAAAACAGTTACCCACTTTATTATTCCACGTATACAACGGTTTCAAAATGAAACAATTACAGAAATGGAGAACAGATTAGTGCTCGCCAGGAGGTAAGACGAACAGAGGAATGAAGCCTGGATCTGAAAAGGCAACGGGAGGGGTCTTTGCGGTGATGGAAATTTCTGTATCTTGATTGTATCGATGTCATGGGTATAAATTTGTGCTGTCTTTTGGCAAGATATTACAACTAGGGATACACACTGCATTATTTCGGAAAACTGCATGCAAATCTACCTTTGTCTCAAAACACAAAAGGACCAGCTGATGACGTAATGGTTACACTGCTGGACTTGACTGCAGTTCGACTCATGCCAGGCACGTGTACATCCTTGCCCAAAATCCCAAGAGGAGAATGAAGAAGAAGGGATTGCGGGATGGCCATCCTCCCTGGGGGGGGGGGGGTGGTGGTGGTGGTGATTGCTAATGTTCTGTCTCTCTGTTTCTTTTTGTCTCTCTGGTGAGCCCACATACCCTATAGCAAAAATCTCTATTAAAAAACAGTTTAATTAAAAAATAACTGCAGGAAAAAAAATTGTCCCCTTCTGCTCTTTCTAAGGAAGCTGAGTCATCAAGAAAGATGTGATGAAATGCAAAGAGAATGTAATAACACAAGACAGGGAGAAAAGGAGAGAGAGAGGCAGAAAGAAAGGAAGGTAGGAAGGGACAGAGAAGAAGAGGAAAGGCTGGAGAGTCTGATCTTTAAGACACTCGGTGTAAGAAGCTGGAAAAGAGCGTAAAGTTTGGACACAAGCTTTGTTTAAAGAGGATTTTAGGAAATATTTTTGTGTGCTGTGCTGCGTAACCCTCTCCTCCTGACTAGAAGAGAGCATCAATAAAAACCTGTATTTCTTACCAGCTTTTTCTTTCTTTCTTTTTTTTTTTTTTTTTTTTTTTGAGGCAGGATTGTGTTTGGTTATGATATGGTGACAACGGTCTGCAAGGCAGCCTTGGGCTCTCAGATCATATTTGGTGGGTTTTTCTGGGGTTTGGACCTAGCTAATCCTTTTGGTAAGTTACTCCCTTAGAACCGTGAGGAGAATGAGTGTTCACGAAGGCCATCTAGTCGTGCTCACAGGGCAGTGGCAGAAGTTAACCCAACAAGAAATGTCACCTTCAAAAGGAGGAGATATTGAGGTCCATTGTAAAAGTGGAATTAGAACCAAAGGAGCATGAAGTTTTAGGGCCCAGATGCATGAAATGGAGCCACACTCACACGGCTTTATGGAAGCAAAACTGAGAGAAGCTGAAGAAGTCTGTCAGCAGTACAGGCTGGGAATTGGTATTCATACAGAATCCACCTGTCTAGATGCACAATTTTTGCAAGGACTGTGAATTTCATGAATGGAAGCTCAGTGCAGACATGCCTGGACATATTCCGAATCCCTGTCTGGCCACTGAAGAGCAAGGGTCACGAAGGGACTGGTGATCAAACAGACCACTCGCTGCCACGCTCGGCCGGTCTGTGGTTAGACAGCCTTCCACGTGCTGCAGGAATGGCAGGCCCCAGAGGCTGGAAGCAGAGGACGTAGAGTGTGCGGAGCCCAGCCCCAGTAATTACCGTGGGCACAAAGCCACAGAGAGCGGCCCTGTGGCAGAACGCCTGCCAGCCCTAGAGAGGCTCCAAGCAGAGTGGAGACGTGCTGGCATTCAGAGTTCACCACTGCGCGTCCAGGGGAAAGGAAGCTGGGAACAGCATCTGTGGTGAGGACCTAAGGACATCTGCCCCAGTTCATTCGAGGGCACGGCTGAGTGCACTTTGGAAAGGCAGGAACAGGGGCTCAGGTCACTGAGCAACAATGATGGTCAAGTTCTTGAGCACACTTCGACTTGCTCAAGAACTCAAGCCTCATTTCATGCTGGTGGAGGATCTATTGGGTAGTCTGGAAAGTCATGATGCATTTTTTGCATTAAAAAAAAAAAACAGAAAAATACATAATAACTTTCTCGATAACCTAATAATTTAGAGGTGGGGAGAGAAAGCAGCCTTCTTGCTGCACTCCCCACTCCACCCTGAAAAGCTAATGGAATAACTGTGGGATTGGAGCCCGGAAGCAAGTTGCAGACCTGGGCCCCAACAAGGGTGATGCAGGTGTGACTCAGCCTGCCAGGTCAGGTCTTGGCAAAACAGGTTCTGGTGGGTGGGGATGAACCGATGGTCGTGGTAGATTGCCTTACCAAGAAAATGAAGGGAAGAAGAAAATTTGAGGGATGGTGGAAGAGGACAGGGACTTGAGCAGCTACTGGGAAGGAAGAGAGATTCTAAAGGGAGTTTTTAGGAAGTGGTGCCCTGTTCCATGCTATGTATCAAACTCCCTTCTTGTTTCATTTAGCCCCAGCAAGTGCCAATGATACAAAGATGGCATAGACATGAAGTTTTCATTTCTTTCCAGTAACTTCCTTCCAACTCTCCCATGTCAAACTCCCTGCTGACAGCTTATCTAGACCCCAGAACTTTTGACCTACTCCGAATTATTGAAACAACCTCACTCAGGGCTGAGGAGGACAATTCTTTGTCTTAACTTCAGTCATGAAAGTCTACCATCATATCCACCAAGACTCCCACGATGGCTAATTCCTTGAACCTAGGAAAATGTCAGATGCTGGCATCCCCCAAACTGAAGTGTATACTGCACCCAGAACCTCCCCGTAGAAGTGAGAAATGTAGTCTGGTCTTCCTTCTCTTGACGTATCATCAAGCGCGAATTGCCTTCTATGAATCAGAAGTGCCATAGGCCCATCGCATGGAGATCAAGAGACCAGTTTCTGACTGCAAGGAACGTGCAGGGCACTTTAAACAGTTCATGGAAAAATGGTATTAAAGTATGAGTTTATTTTAGCCCCAGCAACTTGGAGTCGGGGAAAAGGTGAGGGGCAAGGGTGTACTCTGCCCATTCTGAACCCTAGCTTTGAGGAGTGAGAAGAAAGAGGTCCCCCTTGTGGCCACTCTGTTGGGTGTTGCTAACACCAGTGGGTCCCCAGCAGCGTCTGAAATTCAGACATCCAAATACTATTCTCTCTTGGGTCACTGAGACCTCATGCATATAAGTTCTCTGACTTGGGTAGTTCACCCCTCAGAAAACGCTTCTGAGATTTCTTACCCAAAGACCACTTAAGTTTAGCCACCTTCTCTGGTGCCTGCTGGACTGTGGAAAATGGTCCTCTGGTCCTATCTTTGCTGAGCCAAAGTTGGGAGTGAGCACAAGTGTAGCTGTCCTGCAGGTACCCTTCTCCAAAGTCTGCCTTTTCTCTTGTCCCCATTTTTCTCTAGGTCCCAGCAGGGTTAGAAGCTCTGTAGATCCAAAGACTCGGCGAATTTCAGAGATAGAGAATCACCAGGCCCCAAGTTGGTGGGATGGGGATGATCCACGTTCTCTGTCACCTTCCCTCGGCCATTTCAGGTATAAAGTGGCTCATTTACTTCTCCAGCCCCAGCTCCTCTGACCTCACCTTGCATTTCATGTCCTGGTGACAGTGAAGAATATATGTTTCTTGTGTATCTCAGGAGACTTTAATTCATGACTGGAGTTAAAAAGACAAATACTTGGGGCTGGCGGGTGGCATGGTGGTTAAGGGCGCTGGACTCCCACATGGCTGACTGTGGTTCAAGTCCCAGGCCTGACAGTTTGCTTTCTCTCTCTCTCACTCACTCTGTCCCTCTGTGGTCAAATTAAAATAAAAAATAAAGATAAAATAATTCTAAAACACAAAAACAAAAACAAAAAACAAAACCCAAATACTTGGCCTCCCAGACCCTTAACAACTGGAGCCCATGTGGATGGCTTAAATTCAGCTACAACAAAGCCCCACCTAGAGGAAAGGAAGGGAAAAATAGAGGCCTCTGCTCCGGACTAAGGTAGCAGCAGCCATAGGGTTATAAACGGGTTGGTCCTACGTGTGACCCCAGTCTTCTGCTTCTACCACCAGCCCACTTCTCCAGCCTGGCTCTCCAGGTTTTCCCACCACTTGTGTGATTCATTAATACCCTTCCTCTAAAGTCCTTATCTATCCACGTTAGCAGAGGGTGTCTCTTATGTATTAACAAGAACCCTAATACATCTAGTACAGGTATTGACAGATACTAATTTGTGTTTGACCTTGAAAAGGATACACATACACACAAATATATGGAAGAATATATTTAACCTAAAGATATACTATCAATATATATTTATTTAATCTAAAGTAGAATCAAATGAGATAGAAAATTTGCAAACTTTACTTTTTAAAAGAGAGCAAATAAATGTTAGGTAACAAACAAAAAGAAAAGTGGAAATGCATGTGAGCATAAGAATAAAGAAGTCAGGTCTTTTCTTTTGAAAGAGATTTTTGCTATAGGGCATGTATACTCCCCAGAAAGATGGAGAGAGAGAGATCGAAAGCAATAAATCACACCCCAGGAAAGATGGCCAGGCTTCAGTCCCCTCTCTTCCATGCTCTCAGATTTGGGGCACACATGCACACGCACCTGGCATGAGTTTTAAGCTGCTGGGTCTGGGACTGAGACTGGGTCGACTAATGGGAGTCCAGTGACATAACCATTACGCCACCTGCTGGTCCCAAAAAGTCAGGTCTGTTAAAAGTGTGACAGGGCTATATGCCCCATTTGAAACAGGGGGAATCCCAGAATTCAAAAGGATAGATGGGGGCCATGACATCATGGTTATGTTGCTGTGCTCCCATGTAATCGAACACAGTTCGAGTCCTGGACCTGTTCATTTAAAACTCATGCTGGACGTGTGTGCATGCTGCCCAAAATCCCAAGAGGAGAATGGAGAGAAAAGATTGTAATGTGGCCATCCCCCTTGAGGGGTGAATTCTCGCTTTCTATCTCTCTCTGTCTCCCTGGTGAGCACACATGCCCAATAGCAAAAAAAACTCTAAAAAAAAAAATTCAAAAGGATAAATCCAACAGTGCTACATAGAGATTCTCAGGCTGGCTCTCCTAACTTCTATTCTATCCTCCTATTGCAAAACTAAGAATTACCTTTTTTTTATTCACTTACTGGCAAATTAGGTTGGACCGGTAAGTGCACTCAGGGGAGCTCTGGCAGGTGGAGGTGAAGTGGCAGCCCTCTGCCTGCAGCTGATTGATGGGGAGCAAGGTTGGCAGACGGGATTGTTGGTGACGGTAAGACCTGCGTTCCAGTGTGGAGGGGTAGAGCAGCAGTGCGGCGTTGGCAGCAATAGCTTCCTGGCCCACGGGCAGAAGACGTGGTGCTGTGAACTTGGATAGCCCTTCACTCCTCCAGCCTCGTCTCACACCCAATTAATTCCCAGCGTTAAATCCCTCTCCACTTGAAACACTTAAAGTGGTTTCTATTTCCTTCTTGGAAATCTGAGTCATATATACTGTTTACAAAAGGCAGGCCTAAAATAAAGTGACCCTTAAAGCTCTTCTTTAAAAGGATGCACCAAAATATAGTGTATAAGTGAAAACAAAGCAAAATTAAAGTAAGAAAGTCAACATTAATATCAAAGAAGAATTTTTAAAAATTATATATTAGGTCATCGGAAAAGGCATGACGTGTTTTTTTTATGTGTTTCTGTGCAAAATTGCATCAAGACTTTTCTGACGACCCAATAAAAATATCCTATCAATACAAGGTGCATATCAGAAAGAAGAGAGACTCGTGAATGATTCTGTCCTGAATAAAATAGCACCTAAATATGTAATCTCTTAGGGGGCCAGCTCTGTGGTGCAGTTGTCATGTGCTGCTCAAGAGAAGTCAGATTCCACATGGCGACACAGTCACATCTCCAGTGGGTCAGCCTGAAACATGTCAGGCATGCACACGACAGCCCAGGATCTGATGAGCTGGCGGGCTAGAGACGGGGGATCCTGGTGTGACCAGACCCTCGGGAGGCCTCTCCTCCCCCTCTTTTTCTCTCTTAGGCCCATACTCGTGTTCTCTCATTCTCATGTGCACATTCACATGCTTCAGCCATCAATTAAGAAGCAAATTTTTAAATTTAAAAAAATCTTAGAGATCAGAAAGAAATGGAGAGACTGGAATCGTAATAAAACATGTATCTTTTTTTATAGATTTTAATCAATCAAATGGACACATAAAGAAATAATCAGTAAGCTTTCCAACATTTATAGTCCACAAACATCTGATTCATATTCCTCTCAAATGGCCACAGGCCATTTATAAACTAAGATAATATATTAGGTCATAAAGGAAATGCCAATAAATTCTTAGATGTAAATGCTCTTTGACCATGGTCTACAACTCAAAGAATTAGTGAGAAAAATATTAAATGATGGAATCCAAATACCAGGAAATTAGGCAATAGTCTTCTAAATAACTCTTGGGTGAGAAAGGAAATAAAATGTGTAATTAAATACTGTTTTAAAAATATTAATAACACCAGATTTCAAAACTTTTGGGGGATGACAAAGTTATACTCAGAAAAAAAAATCATATTCTAAAATGTTATTAGTTTTAAAAAGAAATAATAAAAACAAATGAATTCATCTCAAGAAGGAAAGCTTTTTTTTCATATAAAAAGATGAAAAGCAAAGTCATTAAAAACATTCATAAAATGAAAGCAGAATTGAGAACCAGCAGTTAGCATAATGGCTATGTCGCTGGACTCCCACGTAGTCGACCACAGTTCGCATCCTGGACCCGGTGGCTTAAAACTCACACCGGACGCGTGTGCGTGCATGCCCAAGATCCCGAGAGGAGAATGGAGGAGAAGGGATTGCGGCGTGACCATCCCGCCTGGGGGTGATTTCTCGCTTTCTGTCTCTATGTCTCTCTCAGTCTGTCTGGCGAGCGCACGCGCTCTATAGCGAAAACCTCTCCAAAAAAAAAAAAAAAAAAAGCAGAATTTGGTTCATTAAAAAAAGAGAAAGGTATCATTAATAATTTAATTCAAGCTGGGTTTTGTTAAAAACAAATTTTAAAAAATTAGACAACCCCTTAGAAGTCTAGTAAAAAAGAGAGGGAGGGAAAGAAATCTATGCTAGCATATTTTAAGATCTTGATGAAATGGAATGACTTTCAAAGGAACAAATAAGTTATCAAAATAAATTCAACAGGACATAGAAAACCCTATTACACTATTGATCCTCAAAGACATTTTAAACGTTGTAAAATGTTTGGATGTTTATTAAACTCCTGTTGGGTACCACTTTGAATCCCCTAGCCTCAGTTCTTATTCAACCTTTAACTATGGCTACCTGTCCTGCCCTAACTTTGAGCAGCCTACAGTAGGCACAGCATAACAGCATCTGGCCTCGCCAGCCTCAGGGCCTCTCTGACTCCCTTAGTGTAGGGTTTTAGTTAGACTTGCCTGCTCAACCCAGGTAAGAAGCATTTAACATCTTTAACAACCTTCTACCAACAGTGAGGGGGGAGGCAATGGATAGATGCTGCTCTCTTTCCCCATTAACAAGGACTTGAGCTACATGTCATAATGATTCTCAGCCTACCCGCTGGCATTGAGCACCCTGTAGCAGCCAGTCAATGTGACCACACATCCTCATTTTGACTTCATCTCTCTCCCTGTTTCATTCTTCTATCAGTCACTTGGTCCTGCCCTAACCCTTAGATCTTTACTTCCAAATGAACAATCACACATAACCGTTGGTCTCGGGCAGTTTTCTTTTTTTTTTTTTTTTTTTGAATTTCTTTCTTCATTCATTCCAATGAGAGAGAAATAGAGAAAGCAAGGAATACATCTCAGACAGGGTCTGCATGCTCTAATCTACCCCCAGTGGCCTGGATCACAAGTATATGCGCATGCCTGGTATGCTGAGGAAGATCCCCAGACCAGAATCTAGGACCCTTCCTATATGGGTCCAGTTGGGCTACTACTGTGCTACCACCTGGTCCCTCTGGATCTGCTTTTAGAAGAACACAGACCAAGATGGTTGCTATCAAAAACAGTCTTAGAAAGTGGGCCTTCAGGGTGGGACTTTAGTTATGGGCCACTCACAGGTCAGATGGCCATCAGATCTCCCTAGTTGGTAGTAAGAAGTGTGATGAGAACTGCTAACACACATTGACATCGTCATTACTGGGACTCTTACTGGGTTGCTGGGATGAAGTATAGGTGAAAGATGATGTGTTGGGTTAAGAGGTAGGGCTGGTGCTTGAACGCTTGGGGCAATAGTAATCATAAGGGTTATAGAATTGTCCAGCTTTTGTTAACTTACATTGAAAGTCTTAAAAACATTGGACGGAATCAGGGTAGATAACTATTAACACAGAAAGCATGCTACAATGCCAGATTGCTTCTATAGAAGTATTTAATGAGACCCCCACATTCCCAGCTGCGATAAGACAGACAGATCATGGGCCAGGATCTATGTTTAAAGACAAGAAGATAGAAAAGGAGCTAACATGTACCCACAATAGGCTTTACGGGTTAAAGCGATAAGTCTCAGTCTGTAAGAACTGAGATGTGGACATTTGGATGTATGAGCCTAATAATCCTGAATCTCCAGATTCCCTTAAATCGTCTGTACCAGGAGAAGTGACCCTCTTCCCCTCACCAGACGACAGTGTTCCCTGGAGACCTTGCAAAGACTTCAGCTGAGGCAAGTACCTGACAATATCCATTCTCCTCACTCAGAGTTGTCTCTAGGCTGACAACAACAATCAGGCCAGCCTGAGGATAGTAACATGTTTTTGGCTCCAGGAGGAATCCCAGGATCTGACTAATAGGTACCGGTAGGAGCCAAGAAGCACGTCTGGAAATGAACCTTGAAGACGTTAGACTGGGGGATCCAGAATATAAGGCTGGGGAGGGAGGACACTTGGACGAGGCCCCCTTTTCAGTAACTGGAGAGGTAACGTTCTGAAAAGATGAGTTCAAACAATTTACTGGAGAGTTATTTCAAATCTTTAAGGAAAAACAAATTAGGAAAAGGGTTTTTAAAATTGCTCCAGAGACTACAAAGATATAAAAGGCTTTTTGCTTTATAAGATTAAATTCAACTTGTAAATAAAGCAGGATAGCCACAAAGGCAGAAGTGACAACCAAAATTACAGATCCATTTATTTTATCAACACGAAGGGAAAATTCCTAAATCAGATGTAAGTGGACCTTTTCAACAGTATATTTTTAAAAATATACCACATGATGTACACAATGCAATGTGAGATAAATAAATAAATAATAAATAAATAAATAAATAAATAAATGGTTTATTTCTAGCTCAACAGCATAAAACCTATTATTAGAATTTACTATACACATTGTTTAGAAGAATGACAATGATATGCTTAGCATTTTTTAAAGAAAACTCTTAGTGAATAATGAGAAAAAATACTTCTCAATTAACATATTACTTCTGGAGCAAATTGCCAACAATATATTTAGTAGTGAAAAGTTAGAAACATTCTGATGGTTTATAGGGAAAGGATAAGCCTGTCCTGTCTGCTGTAGTTTAATTATTGGTCTAAAATGTCTAGCCAATACAGTAAAACTGAAAAGGTAGGGAAAAAAACAGGAACATATCTATATCTATAGCTATAAAATAATTTTTTAAAAATTATAGATATAGATAGGTAGATAAAAAGATATAGATAAATAGATGATAGATGATAGATATAGATAGATTTATTTTTGTAATTTGCCAGAGGATGCATGCACTCTCCAGAGAGAGATTAAGAAGAGTAAGAGAGAGAAAGTGGGAAAGTCTCCCCTTCCCCAAATAAGGGGCAGCCACACTGTCATACCTCCTCCTCCATCTCTCTTTCCTCTCAGGACTTTGAGTATGTATGCACACATGCCTGTAGTGTTTTTCAAGTCATCAGATCCAGGATTTGAACTGCATGGTTGGCCATGTGGGATCCAACCACCTTAACCACCATGCTATGGGCTAGCCCAATTATCTACCAGGAAATAAGAGGGAACTTTTTTTTTTTTTTAGAGGTTTTTGCTTTAGGGAGCATGTGCACACCAGAAAGAGAGCAAGACAGAGACAGTGAGAGGGACATCCCCTAGGGTGGAATGGCCACACCATAATCCCTTCTCCTCCATTCTCCTCCCAGAATATTGGGCATGCATGCACATGAACCTAGCATGATTTTCAAGCCACTGGGTCCAGGACTGGAACTGCTATTGGCCATGTGGGAGTCCAGTGACTTAACCACTATGCCATCTGCTAGCCTCAAAAGGGAACATTTTTTTAAAATAATGGAACAATGAGGGCACCAAGGTGCATGAGCAGGTCCAGAGGTGATAACTTTGGTGGCAGCCACAGTGCACAAAGACCTCACAGTGCTCTCACTGGATGTGTGCTCTTGGGCCTCAGCACCCTGGGTTATCTCCAGGCTTCTCACTGGGAAGTTATCATCACCATACTGGGAACCTGTTTAGTTTCTTGTCATCTCTTTTGACTGATTGTTCAATCCTCTCTTAGGACCACAACTGAAATATGAACTCAAGCATCCTTGGCCTTGAGGAAGAGGTCACGTTAGTGTTTTGTCATCTTGGTAATGAACAGAGAGAATTCATGCATCTCCAAAGTGCCTCCAAATCCAGACTGCCTCTTCAACACACCCTCTGGGTTCTCAAATCCTTAAGCATTTGAAGAACTTATTCTGATTCTCTTCTGAAGTAGAGAGGGGCTATCCTGTGAGAAATACGTGTCTATCCTCAGGGAACCTATGCACCTGCAGACGGCACCTGTCCATTCCTGACCGTCTTAACTATGTGTTGAAGACATGCCCAGATCTGGCTGCAAGGCACAGAAGACCCCAGGACGATCAGAGACTGTTCAGAAGGAAGCCTGAGCAACCCATGGGATGGAATTATACCACGCTCTCTTTTCGGGATCTATCGATCATCTTTTGGAATAAATTACTTTTCTGCTCTTCATAAAAGAACACTTAAACAAATAAGACAGTTTATTTTTAAAAGATAGGGTTTTACTATATACCAGTAATAGGTAGTTTAAAATATCTAATGGAAAAAAGATTCCCAATGACCATAGCTACAGAAATTATCCAATACCCAGAATAAACTTCTTTTTTTTTTTTTTGGAGAGGTATTTACTATAGGGCACATGCGCTTGCCAGAAAGACAGAGAGAGACAGAGAGACAGAAAGTGAGAAATCACCTCCCAGGGTGGATGGCCACACCACAATCCCTTCTTCTCCATTCTCCTCTCGGGATCTTGGGCATGCATGCACATCCACCCAGCATGAGTTTAAGCCACTCGGTCTGAGACTCGAACCACGGTTGACTATATAGGAGTCCAGCAACATAGACATTACGCTAACTGCTGCTCCCAAGAATAAACTTCATTTTAAATCAGCAGTAGTTTGCCACTTTCATCACAATATATAACAAAATAATATGTAACATTAGTAGAGATAGTCTGAGAACAAGATAGACTAAATCCAACAAATTGATAAAAAAAAAAGAATACATAAAAGTTTAATACATGAGAAAAGTGGCTTTTCAAACTAGTTAAATAAAGGATAAACATTTTAATAATTGCTCAAATAGCCAACCATCAGGAAAAAATGAAGCTTCTACTTCAATCAATATCAACCATAGTTGATATTGATAATGATTAAGGCGCTGGACTCCCACATGGCCCACTGTGGTTTGAAGCCCAGACCTGATGGTTTGCTTTTTCACTTTCTCTCTGGTTAGCACACATGGCCCTGTTCCAAACTTAAAAATAATAATAGTAAATAATTCTTTAAAAAAATCAAAACCAGATAACTTAAAGATATGTGAAGAATAAATAGTGAAATTATAAAAGCCATGTTGGAAATATCTTTTGAATAAAACAAACAGGCAAACAACAATTTGGGAGGGGATATTATTACAGCTTGTAAGGGAAGCAGATGTTCAATATTAATAATGTCTATAATGCTCTTATAAATCAATTTTAAAAAGATGAGTAACCCAGAAGAAAGGTGGACAAAGGACACGAGCATGCAATTCAAAAAATAAAATAAATAAATAAATGTTGATGCTGAATAAATGGTCAAGGTCAATAGTGAGCAGAAAAAATTAAATTTAACTAAATATAAATTTTAAAATATAAATTTTTAAATGTAAAATATAAAAAATAAGATACCATTATCTACAAATTGGCTAGTATTTAATAATGATGATAAAAAACAGAATTAAATAAAATATGGAAAAACAGCTTCCCTTGTGCTCTGGAAGTTTGAGTATAATCAACACATATTCATTGAAAGACAATTTACAAGTAAATATAAAAAATCTGAATGTGTATATATTATGAACCAGAAATTCCAGGTCTAGGGCCCATAATTAGGGCATTTCTATTGACATTAACAGTATGAACAAGACTTTGAGCTCAAAAATGTCATTGCCAATAGCAAAAACAATTAGAAGCAACCTAAATCTACAATAGGGATTAGA
The DNA here is from genome assembly GCF_000334495.1 of Tupaia belangeri chinensis. Classification (NCBI taxonomy): domain Eukaryota; kingdom Metazoa; phylum Chordata; class Mammalia; order Scandentia; family Tupaiidae; genus Tupaia; species Tupaia belangeri. Next base: position 7,533,814 of record NW_006159809.1, read on the forward strand.
TTAAATTTATTTTTATATGCCTTTATCTTAATATAGAATACATTAATTTTATAATATTAATATGTAAACATATATTGCATAATGCAATCCTATACAGCCATTAAAGATAATTTTTAGAAACACACCTAGTGATTTAGAAAGATTGCAATATAATGCTAAATTAGAAATCAGTTTAGAAAATTTTAATTTTGTAAAACAACATATTTATGTGATTGAAAAAAGATTCGAAAGGTTTACACAAGATACAAGATGTTAATTGTTATCACTGACTTGTGAGATTCGTGTTCAATTTATATTATCTTTCTTTACTTTCTGCCTTGTTAAAATTTCTTACAGGCAACATAGTACTTCTATAATTAAAAAATAGATAAATAAATGCTAAAACAAACAAACACTCTAACACTGCTATAAGGTCACACCCCAGAAGTGGGTAAATTCTTTCTGTTGGGCTTGTCAGCTGCCTAGAACAAAAGTGGCAATAGGAAACAGAAAATGAAGTTATTATTCTTGCATTAATTACTATTATTATGGACATACAATTGTAGTCTGTCGGGTGCCGAGTTCCTGTTATTACCTGTGTTTAAATGTTCAGGGAAACTGTATTCCTTTGGCCTCTTTCATCAGCAAATCTCAGAACATCACACAAACATCCAGGTAAATTAGAAATGCAGCAAAAACCATCCCTAGATTCCGGAAGGACAAACTGAGCCTTAAAAGGAAAAGGGCATTGGTCACATCCCCACAGTGGCATCCCTGAACCTCAGAGCCGGAAATCCTCTTAGGAAGCATCATGTCATCTCACTCAATGCAGAGTCCCTAGTCCCCTGTGCCTGGTAGACTGCTGCCCTTGAACCCACGACTAGGAAGCACACCACCCCCCACAAGGCTTCCCATTCTCTTATGGAGCCCTTGCAGCAGTCAAGAGACCCCTCTTTACATCAAGGTAAAATCTGCTCCTTTCTGAGTGTCTTAGGCACAAGACTTTTGTGCAGTGAAAACCTTCCTAAGTCCATAGCTTGGGCATTTGGAGATGCAGGGGAGGCAGTGAGAATTCTCTAAGGATGCACAGATTGGGTGGGTCCTGAAATCCAGATGTGTGCCCTTGCTAGTATTAGCTTTTCCCCAGACTCTCAGGGAAGAAAGTTGTATCCTGTTTGCCGAATGCATAAACGGAAGCGAGGAGCCACGGAAGGACAACCATATCCTAAAGAGGTACTTTCTCATAAAATCTCATCCCAGGAACAAAAGTCTTAAACCTTGAAACAGATCTGTCACATACCGCACTGGCCATATGGTTTACATTAATCCAATCAGCTTTCCCACCGTGGACTTTCATGTTCATGTCAGCAGGCTAATCCCTTAATCAGCTACCCACTTCGACCCACCCCCACAAACGTCTTTGGTTATGTCACTTAATCATTCCACAAACAAGACTGCAAGTCATTATGTTTAAACTAAATCAAAATATTCAAGGTTTTCTACAGCCCTAACTGATGGAAAGATTGTTTTCAAAAGCGACCGGTACTCAACCTGTGTCTCAGAAATGCTTCCCCTTCGTAAGTCTGAAATGACTATTTCTGAGGGTGTTGTGGGGGATGGTTGATGAGGACACCCTCCAAAAAGTAGAAATAAAGCACAGGAAAAAATTGAAATCTCTCTGGGATTTCTATCAGGTCCTGAGGCTTCATAGGCCTCAAACTACTAACTAATGGTGTTTTCCAAAAGACCTGAAAAATAGGAAGTGCTAGGTCAAAACCTCTCAGAAAAACATGTAACACCAACCTGGAGCGGATTTCCAAACAGAAGGTAAGCCTTCGGGCTCAGCGCCTTCTCCCCTTCCTGCGCCAGTCCCTCACCCACATCCCTCAGAGGCAGAAGCTTTTCCAAAGAGATAAGGAAACCACATGGTACTTCTAAGTGTGGAACCACAAATTCTGATTTAAAAAAAAAAAGAATCAGAAAAGTCAAAATCAAGACAATTTTACTAGTCCCCTAGTCCCTGCAGGAATTTTTAAGCCTTTAGACTCTTACTTGAAGATCTTAGCCAGCTGGGACAAGCTAGGCTGGGGAGGTTCCTGGGGCTCCACTGATGTCATGTCAGGGTATCTGTAAGCATCAATTGCCAAACCGAAAAGTTATTCCACAAATTTCCAATGTCAGCAACTTTTTTTTTTCTCCCCTCTCTCTGTCCTAGCCTCAGGTAGTCGAATTAGCCGTTTAAGGGAGAACTATTCTCAGAGCTCCATCCTTTCTGATAATGAAAGTTGGATTGTTATTCAGTTGTCCTTTTTCATGCAATCAAAAAACCTGAACAACATCCGAGAAAGCTTATAAAGAGTGCTACATTTATCTATTAATGAATTAATGGTGTTATCTAATTGCGGCTTCAGGGGGCCCTCAGTTGGTATACTTTTGTTTTAGTAGTCACAAGGGCTGCAGTATCTACAGTCCCAGCAGGACCTTGGCACTGATATGAAACAGGACAGCCCAGTGTGCATGCTGTGTGCTGGGGGAGGCCGTGTCATTTTTACAGCTATTGCACTGAGCGAAGATAACCACAACTCCACATGCACTTAGAGAGCTGTGGTATCTTGCTACTAGCTGCTTGGAAAAGACTTACAATGACAGCAATTGGTCTGCTTAAAATAGCTTTTTCTTTACCCCAGGAATCCTGAGTTTGGTAACATTTATAACCTCAGGGGCCCTAGCGGTCAGTTCGTCATCACCCAGCCCACATCCTACCACGGCGACCAAATGCACAGACAATGTAAGAAGGTACGCGCTGAGGAAGGTGGGTATTTACTTTTAGGCATTCTTTTTTTTTTTTTTTTTTTTTTGGAAAGGGTTTTTTTTTTTTTTTTTTTTGGTTTTTTTTTTTTTTT
>NW_006159809.1:7536777-7552725 GCF_000334495.1 Tupaia belangeri chinensis
GCGCGTGGGGAAGGGGGGTTTTTTTTTTTGGGTTTTTTTTTTTTTTTTTTTTTTTTTTTTGAGATGTTTTTGTAATAGGCGCATGCACTCACCAGAAAGACAGAGAAAAACAGACAGAAAGTGAGAAATCACCCCCCTGGAGGGATGGCCATGTTGCCATCCCTTCTCCTCCACTCTCTTCTCAGGATCTTGGGCATGCACACACGTGCCCAGCATGAGTTTAAGCCACCGGGTCCGGGACTTGAACCATGGTTGACTACCTGAGAGTCCAGAGACCTTTTGAAGATCTTGCCTGTGCTGAATCTAAATTGATAAGACTAAACAGTGTTGTAGAGATACAACTTGTCATGAGGTTACACGGAGAAGGATATGACCTTTGCTATCTCAGTTGTGTTGTATAATCCCAAGGACCACCATATGAGAAAATGTTTAAATGCGTTTCTCTGAAAGTCAACTTAGATGATGTGACTTGTGCCATGAAGCCTTTTCTAATTATTTTCTAAAATAGGTTACTTCTTTCATTTTTTGGGTCTGTTAGAGATTCGATCTGGAAATAAATATGTTGGTGACTTTGAATATTATGGCAAACCAAACATGTAACTCACTCAGGGCCCATCCCCAGCGTTTCTCCCTTGTCTTCTGCTCCAGAGGCAGGAACGTGAATTCCAGATCTTCCAGCTGCTCAGGCAGCCAGAGGTGCCTGAGGACACAGTCTGGCCTGAGCCACACAGGAAGAAATCTTCTGGTGTTATCTACCCTCTTCTCAACTGTGATTTTCCTGCCTTAGAATCAAGAGGATGCCTGGAGGTGTCGCAGGCATTCTAGTAACCATGAAACAAACCAAAAGAAAAATGTGAAGCCCAGTGAACCAGAGATGCGAAAGGGACCTGGAACACTGATGACTGTGTAGGCGTCTCCAGCAGCCTGCTCTGCCAGCCTCCAGCTGCTTCTGTGCGAAAATGAACATGCACTTTGATTATATGGTGTTGAGAGGGCTTTCTATTGTTAGTTACCAAAGTCTGTCCTAAATTTTACAAGTAAACACAGAGAGCAGGAGAAAGAGTGAGCAGGTGAGCTAGTCTTACAATTAGAGTGACCAACTCGCCATGGTTTGCCTAGACGTTCCTCTTTGGGGCACTGAAAGTCCTGCCTCCTTGGAACCCCCTCAGTTCCAGGCAAATTGGGACAGTTAGTCACCCTCCAGCTAGGCCACACATACAAGGCATCTTCATAAAATTTATAGAATCAAAGGCTCAAGAAAAATTATACATAGATTTCCAAATTGTTTTACACCAAAATAATCTCTTACTTCAATTTCATTTTCCACAGCTTTTTGAAGTCCCCTGGTACATTCAAAGAGAAAAATCATGGATATTTCAAGGCATAGGCTGCCTTTAACCTGTACTTTTTGGAAATCCATCTGTGCTATTTTGACGTTTTTCTTTATTGTTCATAAGTCAAGGTCTTACGATAGATGCTGCAGAGTGAGACAACTATTACTTTAAAAAAATGAGCTGGATATTATTATGAATGCCAGAGACTGACACTAGTAGAGATCTGAGATTTATCTCCTGTGTCTGACCCTTTAAAATTGCTCCCAATGAAATTGGTTATGGGGTTACCAGAAAACAAGAGCTATCTTCTACATTCAGAAAGAACAGCCAAGGATCTAGATTATGTGATGTTTTAAAGTGTTATAGTCCTGTGCAGATAATGAAGACTGTGAGATAAATAATCAAGGTGAGGGGCCAGCAGGTGGCATGGTGATTAAGGTGCTGGACTCCCCCATGACTAACCATGGTTCAAATCCCGGACATGGCAGCTTACTTTCTTACTTTTCTTCTCTCTCTCTTTCTCTCTCTCTCTCTCAATCTCTCTCTCTCTGGTGGTGTGCCCTATAGCAAATTAAAAATAATAATAATAATAATAATAATAATAATAAATAAAGTTAAATAAATAATTCTTTAAAAAAAGAATCAATGTGATAGGCTTGATTCCCAGAGAAAACGGTGTTATTAGTGTATTGATAATATTGAGACATTATTGATAGTGGTGTACTTGGTGTATTTGACACCTGGAACAGTCTGATTTTGTTTTTGTTGGACATTTTTTTCTTTTTTTAGAGAGAGAGTTTTTGTTTGTTTGGTTGGTTGGTTGGTTTTTTTAGAGGTTTTCACTATAGGGCGTGTGCGCTCACCAGAAAGACAGAGAGAGACAGAGAGATAGAAAGTGAGAAATCACCCCCCAGGGGGTATGGCCACACCGCAATCCCTTCTCCTTCATTCTCCTCTCGGGATCTTGGGCATGTACGCAAATGCGCCCGGCGTGAGTTTAAGTCGCAGGGTCCAGGACTGGAACCGTGGTCGACTACGTGGGAGTCCAGCGACATAGCCGTTACGCTAACTGCTGATCCCGAGAGAGAGATTTTTGCTATAGGATATGTAAACTCACCAAAGAGGCAGAGAGAGTTATAGAGACAGAAAGTGAGAAATCACCCACTGGGGGGTGGCCACGTCGCAATCCCTTCTCCAGTGTCCTCTAGTGATCTTGGGCACGCACGCACATGTGCCTGGTGTGAGTTTCAAGTCACCAGGTACAGGACTCGAACTGTGGTTAGCCATGTGGGAGTACAGTGACATAACCATATGCCAAATGCTGGACCCTGTTTGTTTTTTAATCTCTCCTCTCCTGTGTACAGTGACATTATTTTTAGTAATAATCTTCAAATGAAACAAATGACAATAATAACAGAAGAAATAAACAGTGAAAATTGTCTTTCATCGAACCTCTTCTACATGATCATATCAGAAAAGAATCATTTATGATAAAATACAGTACAAGGAAAAAATAATAGATTAATACATTTTAGTTATTATAACATTTTTTTGAAAAGGAGAAAAGCATATACCGACATGTTGGCTTAACACAGAATTGAATAATAAAATAATAATAACTACAGCTTTTACTCTAAAACGGCTACAAATTGGTCATGACCCTCATTGAAAATGATCTTTTTGCATGTTCATTTTCACTGGATATCATGGTCAGATTTATCAATCTGTCTTTGTTCATACTTTTCTTTCATTTTAATTTCAAAAGTTTTGGTCACATGCAGCACCAGATACACAAATAGGAAATCTATAAAAGGATGAGTTTGGTAGAAATGGTCATTTCAGAAACAGCAATGCTGTCACTAAAATATCTTCACCAAAAAACTCATGATAGGATTGTATTTCATAAAAACATACGAAGTTTTGCTTCTTGTGCAAAAATCATGGAAAATAGGAGAGTAATAACAAACATGGCCATTGGATCCGTTGCTTTAGACATGTGTTCAGTTACTGGTGAAAATGGTCGAGGCATTAAAATCTCATCCTTTTGCATTCTGAGTTTTGAGTTCTGGCAGTTGTCACCTGGCCAAATGGAAGTCACCCGAGGGCTGTTTCGTTGCCCTTGCAATCCCTGTGCTATTATGTGTAGTAAATCTATCCTGTCAGTGTAGTGCCAGGGAGTTGGAGGTGCAAAGTGCTCCCGAAGCAGGATTCGCCGAAGCTCCGTGGGTATATTCTTGTAACCTGTGCAGCTATCTCCACGTTTATCAGGCTGACTGTTTACCTGGGAGGTTATTAAAGGACAAGTCATGAAAATCTGCTCGTTGGAGGCATATATTATCAAAATCCCATCGTAACTGCCGCGATTGTTTAAAAATGAGACAATTTTCTTTTTTTAGGGAAGAGTATTTTATCATTGACATTGCTTAGAATTGTTCATGTAAAGTGACAAAAAAGAGAAGACACGTGTTTAGTCAATTTTTTATTATTTTTCATTCCTCTACAGGCAGCATACTCTCTTATTGCCTACACTCCAGGAGGACTGCTCCCACCATCTCATCTCTTCATATTTTTTCAGAGAGAAAATTAGATCATGTATTAAAATTCATCTGTCTCCTTTTATTTTTTTTTTCTGCCTAGCCATGGTGATGGGGCACTCCACAGTGCTAGAAGCCACATGGAAGATCAGGGTTAGGGTCCAGGATTGACCTGTGCACAAGCATACCCTCACTCTCAAGTAATCCTGGCTGGTCGAGAAAGCCTGGGGGCGGCTTATGGCATGGGACCCTATTGGGGGTGCTTTCTCTCTCTCTCACTCTCTGTCTCTCATTCTCTCTAATCTACATTTTAAAAAATATCTCATCGATTGATTAGAACTTTCAGAGAAGCAGTAAGAGTAATGATAGCGTCTTCCTTGCCTTTTTCCCTGGTTTGAAGGAAATGCTTATAGTGTTCATTACTAAAAAGTAATGTTGACAGACCCACAGGTGGTGTGAAGACTGGGGTGCTGGATCCCATATGACTGGCTATGCAATTTGAATCCTGGCTTAAAAAACACACTGGGCACATGTGTGTGCATGCCTAAAATCCTGAGAGGTAACTGGAGAAGGGATTGTGGCATGGCCATCCCTGGGGGTGCTTTCTCATTTCTCTTTCTCTCTCTGGTGAGCACAGGCACTCTATAGCAAACACACACACAGAATAAGAATAATGATTGGCCGTTGGTTTTATTTAAATATGTTTAAATAATTTCTTATTCTCCATTTACTGGAGAATGATTATAAAATATTGACCTTTATCAAATGTCTTTTGATGGCCATTTAATATCAGTTTTCTCTTTTTCTGAGCAATATAATAAATTAAACTGTTATGTTTTATAATTATACCATTGTTATAGAACTTCAACAAGATCTACTTTTTTTTTTTGAGAGGTTTTTGCCATAGGGCGTGTGCACTCGTCAGAAAGACAGAGAGAGACAGAGAGACAGAAAGCAAGAAATCACCCCCCAGGGGAGATGACCACATCGCAATCCCTTCTCCTCCATTCTCCTCTCAGGATCTTGGGCACGCACACGTACGCGCCTGGCGTGAGTTTAAGCCACTGAGTCCGAGACTGGAACCGTGGGCGACTACATGGGAATTCAGCGCCATGGCCATTATGCTAACTGCTGGTCCCAACAAGATCTACTTGATCATGGAGTATTTTATTCAAATTATAGCTGATTTCAATTTGCTAGTATTTTATCTATGAATTTATTTTAGAAATCTGTATTAATAGGTGAAATCAATTTGAAGTCTCTTTTTTTTGGTACATTACTTTTAGAAAGTTTTCTTAATTGATCGATATGTATATTTAATCTATATAAAATTTGGTTAGGTATCTTTGGTTGTGATGGAGCACATTATAGTTTTTCAATTTAAGTTACTGAAACTTTATATTTGTGTAATGGCTTTTTCCTCAGCAGCAGAGTTGTCAAGAATGGGTTAAAGTCTGTAAGTAAGAGATAGGTGTAGATTGTTTCCTTTTTCCTGATCGTTGTATTTTATATAAATGGAATCATAATATATGCATTCTTGTGGGACGTGTATCTTTAATTCAACATTGCATTTTTGTTTGTTTTTCATTTTATTTTTCATATTCAATCACTGTACATCACCACAGTTTGTAAAAAGAATTTTTCCAGCATAAATACACTACACGCCAGTCCAGTTAAGGATACTATCACACACATTATCATCAACAGACAATCCTGCATTTCTGTGTCCCTTAAATGTCTTGTCTATTTTTCTCTTTGATTCCCTTCCTCTCACCCTCCCCCATCTCCCACCCTCCACCCACACTATCTCCAGTATCCACAACGTTCTCCAAGCTTCTATATCCTTCAAACTTTTAGTTTCCACCATAGAGTATGGACATTCGGTATCTATTACATGGGGACATACAATGTTTCTCTTTCATAGTCGGCCTTGCTTCACCCAGAAAAGATTTTTTTTTAAAGATTTATTTAATTTTATTTATTCATTCATTTATTTTAATTTACCAGAGAGAGAGAGGGAGAAAGTGAGAAAGCAAGCCACCAGGTCTGGGACTAGAACCATGGTCGGCCATATGGGAATGTCCAGCGCCTTAACCACCACACCACCTGCTGGCTCCCACCCAGAAAAGATTTTTTAAAAATTATTTCTTCTATGAGCAAGAGAGACAGAGAAAGAAAGAGAAAAAGAGAGAGAAGCACCTTTAATAAGATCCTGTGCCATTGTTCTTTCCACAGTCCTGCAGCCAGCTAGGATCATGGCCACGCCCATGGGCACACCATCCTGTCAAGTCAGTCCCAGGCTGCAGATTTGGATCCTTTCCACTTGGTGTCCAGGGTCCTGCAGCAGTGACCTTACTGTTTGTGCCTCTGTGGTCGGACCCAACATCATGTTCTTGATATCCATCCATATCGTTGTATATAGCTACTTTTGATTGCTTTGTTTCCACTATAATTTGTTATTGCTATAAATATGCTACAATTAATTTCTCTACTTTTTGGTGAAAATTTTGGGGATTTCCTATAAATAATGCTGCTATAAACATTCACTACACATAGGATTTGTAACTAGAAGCTGAATTGCTTGACCATAGATTAGCTACATGTTCAACTGCACTGAATAATAAAGTTTTCTTACTTCATTTTTTTAAAGATGTTTTTGTTTTTGTTTTTTGCCATAGGGCACATGGTTTGCTCACCAGAATTAGATGGTGAGAGAGAAAGAAATTGCCTTCCCCAGGGATGACAGCCACACCCCAAGCCCCTCTCCTCCATTCTCCTCCTGGGATACTGGGCACACACGTGCATGTATTCAGCATGATTTTCAAGTCACCAGGTCCAGGACTTGAACCAAGGTTAGACATGTGTGGGAGTTCAGCACCTTAACAATTAAGCCACCTGCCGGCCTCTGCACTTTTTTATAGCAGTAATATCTCTCTAATCTGCAGTCTGAGAGTTTCTATGGCTTCATATCTGCTGAAACAAATCCCCCAATTTCAGTAGCCTAATACGACAGAAGTGTCTAATGTGGGGTTCCTGGTTTGTGTGGGACTTGTTCCACACACTCATTTAGGGATCAAGGCTGATAGGATATGTACCATTTTCAATTTACGGTTTCTAAGGTCACCGTGGATGTCCAGCTAGCAGAAAAGAAAGAAGTATGACTTTTTAACTACAATGACCTGGAGATAATCTGTGCAACTCTCCTCAGTGAGAACTAATGTGTGGCCTCCTCGATACAGAAGATGCTGGGAAACATAATACCTGGCCAAGAAACTACCTGCCAACAGCTCTGTGCCGTGGAAGGAGGAGCGTGGGGTGTGGCAGATGATTTAGCTAGCTCTGCCATGAATGAGTTTCTGTTCTTGAATTTTGAGTGAGAGGCAAAGAATTTGCCTGCTATTTCATATGTTTCAATACTTTTCTTCTGCCATATCTTGGACTATGACTAGTTTAATGTGTTCTAGTTATTCTCGTTTGTGTGTGTGTGTGTGTGTGTGTTCTGAGAGAGGGGAAGAGAGAGACCTGTAACAGAGTCTTCATGCTGTGATCCACCCCCAGCTTCAGCCAGCCAGGACGACTGACATGCACATGCACCTGGCATGCATTAGGGAGACCTTTGGACCCCACCCTGGGACCTTCCCACATAGCCTCTATGTCACAGAGCACGGTGTTACTTCTGTGCCACCACAGCTGGCCTGCTCTGGTTATTCCTCAACAATACCAGTTACCTGGATGCCAGTCTCTGGTCTGTCTATCCCAATCATCTTCTCTTTCATGGTTTTCATGACCTGCTCCTTTCCTCTGAATCAGAAGACAGTTTTTTTTTTTCCTTTTGTTTGTTTTGTTTTGCTTTACTCTCATAACTAATTTAGCTTTCCTCAGCACCAATATTTCTTTGTACTAAACTCAAAGTGGATTTTAATTTTGTTATTACATTTGAGTTTCTATCAAAAACTTCTTGAAGGCCAGTCAGATGGCATGGTGGTGGAGGTAGTTGGTTCCCACATGGCTGACTGTGTAGTTGGAGTCCTGGATCCGGAGGCTTGAAAAACACACCAGGCATGTGTGCATGCATGCCCAAAATACCAAGAGAAGAACAGAGGAGAAGGAATTGCACCCTTGGGTGGTGATTTCTCACTCTCTCTTTCTCTTCCCCTCCCTCTCTGTACCTTTCTCTGGTGAGTGCATGCACCTTATACCCCGCCCCCCACCCCCACCAAAAAAAGTTTTTATCTTTATGTCATTCTTGTTTCTTTTCCTAAAAAATAGGATGATGGTACATCCCAGTTTTCTCGGGACAGTCTGGTTATACACTGGTTATTCTGGCATATTTTTTCTTGGTTTTCTTTCTACTAATTTGTGAAATCGCTAATCTTAAATTCGTAGCTCCCTGAATTTTTAGTGTACTAAAAATTAGTGTACTAAATCTAGTGTATCTTCCACTCAGATCAAGATCACAGAATGCTTCTAATATCCTGAAAAGCTCCTTTGTTCTGCTCCCCCACCACCCGCAAAGAGGAAACCTCTATTCTGACTTCCACCATCACAGATTACTATCGTCTGCTCTTGAACCTCATACAGATGAAATGTACAATATATCTTCTTTTGCGTCCAGTTTCTTTTGCCCAAAAAGCTGAGATCTCCAGCCATGTGTTTGTGTGGTATCAGTAGTTTGTTCTTTTTATTGCTGAATAGTATTCTATTAGAAGAATATATCATAATTTATTACTCATTCTTCTGTTTAGGAACATCTTTATTGTTTCCATCTTGGGTATCTTATTTATTAGGGTGCCATAGACATTGCTGTATCTATCTTTCAGTGGATGTGTGCACTGTTTTTTCCTAGATATCCGTATACCTAGCAGTATGTATAGCAGAATTTTCTGGGTCATAGGGTAGGAGTTATTTTCTTTTAGTGAATACTATCCATTTTACTGTGCTTGGTTGTTCTGTTTTGTACTGCCATCCACAATGCATGAGAGTTCTAGTTTCTCTACATGGCTGCCGACACTTGGTCTTGTTAGTTTTAATGAAACCATTCTGGTGATCATGTATCTCATAATGGTTGTAATTCCTACTTTCTGTGAGTAATGATATTGTAATTTGATATGTGCCTATTCATTATTTAAATATTCTCTTTTAAAATGTGACTAAGGATTTTGAGAACTCTTCTTCGAATTGTTTGCTGCATTTTCCTTTTTTTTTTCTTTTTTTCTTTCTTTTTTTTTTTTCTTTTTGGAGAGGTTTTCTCTATAGGGTGTGTGTGCTCTCCAGAAAGACAGAGAGAGACAGAGAGATAGAAAGCAAGAAATCACCCCTCCCCCAGGGGGGATGGCCACACCACAATCCCTTCTCCTCCATTCTCCTCTTGAGATCTTGGGCACGCACGCACACGTGCCCGGCGTGAGTTTAAGCCGCCGGGTCCAGGACTTGAATGAACCACAGTCGACTACATGGGAGTCCAGTGACATAGCCATTATGCTAACTGCTGGTCTCCCTCATTTTTTTACATTTTGTACACAAGTTCCTTTTGTCAGGTATGAGTTATGAATATCTTCTCCCATTTTTTTCACTTACCTTTTATTCTCTTACAGTTACCTTTTGGTGAACAAAAGTTCTTAATTTTAATAATATTTAGTATGTCATTATTTTAAAAATTATGGTTAGTCCTTTTTGTGTCCTGATTAAAGAATCTTTGTGTACTCCAAGATCTCTGTTTTGGTTACTCTTCCTGCAAAACAAACCATCTCAAAACATAGTGACTTAATACAATGACAGTCATTAATTACCAAGGTTCCTGTGGGCAGGAGTTCCAGAAGTGCGTAGCTAAAGCATGCTTCTGGGGTCTCTCATGCAGTTGTAGTTGCATGAGAACTAAGACTAGAACATGAAGGAACTAGAGCAGTGTCCAATGGTTAGAAATACGACCCTCCAAAAGGGAAAAATGGAAAGAGAGGCAAGAAAGGGGTCCCTTCCTGTCTCGAGACTGGCCAGGCATCTATATGGGTTTCTTTTCATACAGTCTTGCAGCCTCTCTGTGTGATCTTTCCTCATAGGCTAGTTTGGGCTTTCTCACAGCATAGTTGCTGAGTGCAGTTGGACTTCTTAAATGGCAGCTAAAGTGTGAAAGTGAGTATTCCAGTAACCCAGGTAGAAGCTGCATTGCTATTTATGACCTACTTAGGAAGTTATGCAGCATATAAGCCCATCAAGATTCAAAGAGAGGAAAATTAGACTCCTTCTGTTGACAAAGCAGTGGCAAAGTCACATTGCAGAAGAGCATGTGGGGTTTGGATTGTGATTTCAAACCAATTTGGAGAGAACTGACATCTTAACTATATGGTGTGTATCCGTGTTTTATAATAGAAAAGCATGCTCACATACACACAAGAGAGAGAAACATCCTCAAGAGGGTCTAATCACAACACAATTTCCAACCTCCAGGGTCCAGCTTCTTGGCATTTTGGGTACCTACACATGTGCCTTGTGTATTTTCAAAAAGACCCAGGAATTCAAACACACTGTTGGCCCTATGACTTTGAACACTGCAGAGCACTTATGTTACTGCTACAACATGTCAGGTTGGCTTGTTATGCATTTTGATCCATGAACATTGTATTTCTCCATTTATTTCTCCTCAGGCTAGTTTGTGGTGTGGTGGTTAAAGTGGCTGGATCCCATGCAGCTAGCTATGTCAGTCAAGTGCCAGACTTGGTGACTTGAGAAACATGCTGGGCATATGTGCCTGTGTGCCCAAAGTTCCAAAAGGAGAGAGGATTGCAGCATTACCATCTCCCATGGGGAGGAGGTGCTTTCCCACTTTTTCTCTGATATGCACATGTGCCCTCTGGCAAATTCTTTCAGACCTTTTCTCTCTCCCACCTCCCTCTCTTTAGGTTTTTGCCATAGGGCACATGTACTTGGTAGAGAATGACAGAGAGAGAGACAGAAAAAGGGAGGGCAAGAAATCACTGCCCAGGAGGGATGGCCATGCAATCTCTTTTCCTCTTGGAATTTTGGGCATGCATGCACTGACTATTTTTTTCTTCAATGTTTTGCATTTTTCAATGTAGTATTTGATGATTTTATGCTATTGTGTATAGTATTTTTACTCATTCTAAATTAATTATTAGTAATACATAGAAATCAATCTTGTATTTTGCATCCTTGCTAAAGACAGTTATTAATCCTAGTTATACACTCTACTGAAATTTTTATATGCTTCTCCTTTTCAGACCTGCAGTACATGTTGACATGCATGGGCCCAGACTGATTTTTAATTTCTAGCAGGTATGCATCTAACACTGCTCCATCCTACTGAGATAGCACATTTCCTTACATGGTTCAATATGCCTGTGACCCAAGGACTCACCTGCAAAACTGCAATTGATAGTGTGTACTACTATTAAGGATCTTCCTGTCCCCACCCTTGCCTGTAGTGTTTAGGTTGTAAAGGTTGCACCTCCCAGGATACAGGACAAAATTGCTAGTTCTCCTTCCTCCTCCCCTCCCCCACATACACACATACTTCCTGACCAGTTATTTCCTGGGAGGTGCTACCTCGAAATAGATGTAGTTAGCATCCTCAAAAAGTAGCACTTCCATGGCATTTGAGTGCTCAGTGGGATTTCTGCATCTATAACAAAAAGTAAGGGCAGCTGGCTTGTCATTGACCTCCTCTACATGAGGTATAGGCTGCCTAGGTTTGTACCAGTCTGGTATATCCCACCTTACGATGAAAGAAAATGCCTCTGAGAATCTGGTAAAGTCATTGATGAGGTCAAGGTTTCTGGTGCTGTTTTGAGTTCTTTTCTCTTCCTTTGTTTTCATAAATATCATAAGGCAAGTTGAGTGAGGCTGCCTGAGACACTTCCAGCCAAATGGCATTTAAAACCAGAAGTCATCTCTTTCTGACCACCTGTCTTTATATATGTGTTTAGATCTGTCATTAGGAGTAGAGGCATAGTGCCAGAAATCTGTGAAATAGGATTGCTTTTAGCTGGGCAGAATGACACAAAGAAAGAGAGTCCCACATCAGAGAATGCTATTATCTTGTCACTCGTAATGAGATATTTACACAGGACCTGTTTTTCTCAGCCTCAGATGTCACTGCATTGATTTCAGCACAAAGGGATGCCCTTTCCTGTCTTTCTGTCCCTGCTCTTTTTGTCAGGTCACATTTTCTAACCACTAGACACTGCCCTAGTGTCCTTCTGACCAGCTGGAACCTTCTAGAATGCACATCTCCACTCAGGATAACTCTAACCTCCGACACTTGCTCCCCAGGCCTCCTTCCTGGGTTTATTCTTATAAAACATTTGCTCAGACATGTAAATCTGGAAAAACACAAGAGAAGGGGGCTGTCTTTTAGGATCACAGAGGCAGGAGGTAAGCACTTAATTAAGGTAAGCAACCCACAGGGGCTCCAGGCCCACTCCTAATTAGAAAACACCAACCAAACAAACAAAACACTGTCCTTCCTCTTATGTTTTTTTTTTCCCCTCACAAACAACCTGACTTTCAAAAATTGAGATTTCAGACTTGAAGGATTGACACAGATTTCTCAAAAACGTGTAGTTTGGTAGTGGTTTCATGTTTGTGTTTTAGTAAAACCTTCCGACAAAAGGGAATTATTACTTGATTTAAGTTTTGTTTGTTTTTCAGATTAATTCACTCATTCATTGACTATTTATTGAGAATCAACTACCTTCCAGACTTTGTGCTAGGCATGTAAATTTCTAACATGGGAAGGTAGACATAAAACCCAACAAGATTCCAAGCCCTGTGTAATTATAATTGTAATATAGGGGTAACAGTCACAAACTTAGATGAAAGGAAATTGCTTTTCCTAACTCAAATTAAATCTGGCTTGAGAAGCCCCTTGCCCAACTGATGAAGTTCATCTGGTCTTCCCTGCTGTCCTCGGGCTGGGGTCCTTCAGCAGTGCTGCATGCCCGCCATTGGGCTGGCCCCTGTCCTGGCTCACGTTGCCTGAAGTAGCAGCCCATCCTTCAGAGACTCCGCTCCTCCTTCCAAGCATGGCCATGGCAAGCCCCACCAAGGGGCCCAAGTTTGTAGGCTTGGCGCCTGACCTCTGTAGCCCCTGGGCAGCTGTCCATCTGAGGCCTTGCCACTGCAATGAAGATACTACCATGTGGATGGACTCACAGAATCAGCAACTTCTCTATGTTAAGCCCAAACCCTATGATTCCAAAACCTATTGTGGCTCCCACTTTCACCTGAGAGGCCCACAGCCTCCACATCTTTCTAGGAACCCTTCCGCTTACCATCTCAAAATACTTGCAAGGGCAAGAGAATCAAGTGAGTGATGCACTGGGGTGGAAGGGCATCCATACCTGCACTATAGGCTCAACAAAACATCCTGAGGTGGGGACAAAGAAAGGATTATGAATGCTCCTGGGCAGCTCATAGGGTGCTGAGTTCACGGGTCACCTTGACCATGTTTGAGGAATCAAGGGAGGCTGCCTGGAAGAAGTGAGGAATTCAGGCTGAGGCCTGAATAGTAAGTAGCAGTTACCAGGGAAAGATTTAAACTTGGCATGGAAGGTTGTGTGTGTGTGTGTGTGTGTGTGTGTGTGTTTATATTTCTAAGAATATAAAAATGTGGTAAGGGTGGGAAGTTAATATCAATAGAATTAGAAGGATATATTTTGATTGTGAATATAGTTTAGTAAGTTTTGTTACCCCAACTAAATCTCATGTCCAGGTATTTCATTTTTTCTTTTTCTTTCTTTCTTTTCTCTCTCTCTTTTTTTTATTTTATTTTATTTTTTTCGCTATAGGGCACATGGGCTCACCAGAGAGAGAGAGACAGAAAATGAGAAATCACACTCCCCCAGGGGGGATGGCCATGCTATAATCCCTTCTCCTTCATTCTCCTCTTGGGATCTTGGGCATGCACACAAACGCACCTGGTGTGAGTTTTAAGCTGCCAGGTCCAGGGCTCGAACTGTGGCCAATTATGTGAGAGTCCAGTAATGTAACCATTATGCCATCTGCTGGTCCCCCAGGTATTTCTTATCTGTGGCCTTCTGGAGACATTCCAAGGGAACAGGTGTTGGTTCTTACTGCCTAGCAGAATTCTGCAAGAGCTGGAGAATTCAGAGATGTCTCTCACATTTGAGAGTGTTTTGAGTGATCTCAGGGTAGATCATTAAACATGTTCCAGAGTCTTCTTTGTTCTATGAATTCTTTCAAAGTCTCACCACAATCATACACGTGAGAACATGTTTTGTGCCGAGATTCCTGTGTGTGAAGATCTGCACAGGGAGAACCCCTCCCAAGGGAAGACATACTTGTCATTCTTCATTCTCTTAGTCACTAAGTTCTCTACCCAGCTCCTTGTGGGTTCTTTCAACTGTAATGTTCTCAAGCATTTTTTAAATGGTCACTTTCTTCCTCTTTTACAAGTTTTCTTATTTCTGTAGTGTGCATGTGCTCATCGAAGAGCTAGAGATACAGAGAGAGATGGAGAGTGAGAAAACCCCTCCCCTCAAGGTGATGGCCACATTACAACCCCTTTTTCTCTTGGGATTTTGGGTATGCATACACACATGCCCAGTGTGTTTTTCAAGACACCGGATCCAGGACTTGAACCTCACAGTTAGCCATGTGGGTTCCAGTCATCTTAACCACCAGACCACCAGCTGGTCCTTTTTTATGAGTTTAAAAAATAAGATGGGCAAATCCAGCTTTCTTTTCAGAATGAAAATACAGAACAAGTTGAAAATTTGTGGTATTTGACTTCATAAGTCTGGACCTTCACTAATAATGCAATCAAGATTTACATTTTTAATAGCCTTTCTACCTATGTGCCGTCTTCTCTAACTTGGTTCCGAGTTTGATCTTCATGCCAAATTATGTCAATGCCATTGTTATTGAAAAAGAAAAAGCCTTCCCAGTTGCTACCAGAAACTACTATTTAGCTTATCCCCTCCATGACTAGCAAACCACAGGTGGAAGGGTATCATTCCAGCAGACAGCTCCCTCCTCACATGAATCGGCTACTAACATTTCTCCAGTATTGTGATAATGACTCCTCACTGTCGTCCTCTGTGAGACATGGGTGAAGCTTTTCCTTCATGCACACAGTACAGAAAACAGCAGCCTTATCAGCTGAGCTGGCAGGGGAACTCCAAGGAGGCCAGGAGAGCTCTGGATCTGATTGCTGAATATCACAACAGGACTGTGTCTTTAATTCCTCTTTGCCAAGGGTCCTGGTGGAGGAAAACACACACCTCTAGAGAGACAGCCCTACAAGGCAGAAGGGATGACATTTGTTTAACCTGTGGAAAGTCTGATGGGAAAAACAAACGTTTACTGAGCCAAGGCTGTGCCAGGCCTGGATGTAGAGTTCAGAACGCCAGGGTTTGGACCAGGGTAGTATGGCATTAAATGTACCCCATGTGCTGCTGGATCCATGTGGGAGGGTCCCCGGTTCATATCCTGGGGGCCTCCCTGTGCATGCCAGATGTGTGCGAGCTAATAATCTGGGACAACTGAGGCAAAGGCCGGGGGTGGATCACAGG
This sequence comes from Tupaia belangeri chinensis, assembly GCF_000334495.1. Taxonomy (NCBI): domain Eukaryota; kingdom Metazoa; phylum Chordata; class Mammalia; order Scandentia; family Tupaiidae; genus Tupaia; species Tupaia belangeri. Next base: position 7,552,195 of record NW_006159809.1, read on the forward strand.
TTGAAGGCTTTTTTGGGGGTGCCTGTCTTCCTGACCCAGCCTCTTTATTTCTTTAAAAATATTTTTTTAATCCAAAAAAAAAAAAAAAAAAGACTACCCAGGTTCAAATTCTCACTCAATTCTCACTCCGAACAGTTCTTGGTCTGTGCCCCTAAACAACTCACGTAGTGTCTCTGACTCTGTTTTCACATTTGTAAAATAGGAATCACATTAGTGGTTTCACCTCATAGGGTTAATGTAAGGATCAGCTGAGATAATTGCTGCGAAGCTCTTTGTAAGTGGTACTATGAGAGGGAAATCTGGGTTATCGCAGTCAGTGTGATCCAACAGCAATACCAGAGGACCTAACCCACCCAGGAGTCCCATCCAGGGGAATTCCAAGGTCCCACCCAACTGGAAAAGCAGGTCACCTGATTGACTCCTGCTTGGCTTCAGGAAAAGGCCTTGTGACAGCTGGCTAGCCAGATCCCTAGTGATATTTAAGTCAAGGCAGGCACATTTTCCTCCGCTCTGGAGTACGGTTTCAGGGAA
>NW_006159809.1:7552865-7561625 GCF_000334495.1 Tupaia belangeri chinensis
GGAAAGAGAATGCAACAGAAAGTTTGTTTGAAAGTAGGCAAGGAGTCAAAGACATGGGACCCTCACAACATGGCTCTTCAAATAAGTCATTACTACCTTTGGTTTTCTGACCATTTCCCAGAGCAGTACCTTCTGCTCTATATGTCACCCTCTCCCTCTTTGGGGAGTAAGTACTTATTTTCATTGGCACTCTGACAATGTGATATGCTAAGGCATGACTTAGGTTGGGGGCATTTTTTATGTGTGTGATCTTACTTATGTTTTCAAATCTATTGGTTTATTTTTTACTATGTTCCTACTGGTGGTGACCAATAAAAACTCACAATCAAAAAAGCAGGAGGGTCCTGCTATGATACACTTCATGGCTTTGAATCAGATTCTGAAAGATTCAGCTTCAAGTAATATCCTTTGAAGGGCTGACCGCGTGCAGTTTCTCCAGAGAAACAGAACTAGAACCAACTAGATAGATAGAGATCTGTAGAAGGAGATGTATTATAAAGGTTTGATTCACATGACTCTGGAGGTTGAGAAATTCCAGATCTGCCATTTGCAAACCAGAGATGCGTGGAAACCAGTGACGTAGTTCCTATCCAAGCACAAAGGCCCAAGAACCAGGGGAGCCAGGGTGTATGTCCCAGTCTGAGGCCAAAGACCTGAGAACTGGGAGGCTGATGGTGTAAGTCCCTCTTCAAGTCTGAAGATCCAAGAACCAGGAGCACTGACATTCAAGGGTAGAAGATGCATGTTCCAACGTAAATGGAAGCATATTTGCCCTTTCTCTAACTTTTTGTTCTGTTGGGGCTCTCAGTGGCTTGACTGATGCCCACCCACACTGATGAGGGTGGATCTTTCTCACTCAGTCCACTGATTTAAATGTTAACTTCTTCAGGAACACCCTCTCACACACATACAGAAATAGTGTCTTACCAGTTATCTAGTCAGTTGACACACAAAATTCACCATGAAGCTGAGGAATCGTTACAATCCAGCATATGACAAGCAAATGTCACTTCCGATATTTGCCTCAGATGTCAGTAGCATTAACAGAACAGAGGATGATGAAATGGATCTCAATTATGGTCTTATCTTCCCCTTCCCATACTATTCATATGCTCACCAGATCCCTGTCAAGGGCATCACTCGTCACAGGCAGTCATTCTCTATCTCACACTCCTGGAAGGGCATGTCAGATTCTGTGGGCAGGGCCAGACAAGAAGTAAAAAAGCTCCTCTTCAAAGTTCTTATATGCACCCTCTTTGACAGTTATTAATGTTATGAGAGTTACCCAAGGACAAGCCAGCATCAGACAGAAAATCTCTGTCCTGATGAATTGTACCCTGCCAGTTCCATATAAGCAGTAGTGTAACCCCATCTTCCCAGATAAGGAAAACACTGTAACTACCTATTCCAAGTGAGGTGACAGTAGTTGTAAGTCACAACAGTGATGACAATTGCTGTATATTGAATGGTTTTCATGTGTTAGGCTCTTACTTACACCCTTTAACACATATCCTCTCAATCTAAACAATGACTCTGTGCATTGGGCATTATGTAACACCCATTGTACATGTAAAAAAAGTGACAAAAAGAAAGGTTCAGAAAATCATCCTTAGATTATTAGTGCCACAGTGAGGATTTTAACCCAGACACCACAGAAGGTCACGCAATTGCCACCATGCCACCATGGTCTTCAAGGTTTCATTCCCTGTAGTCTTAGGCACAGTCTTTCAAGTAGGACCACCTTGGCGTCTACAATTTAAAGACTCTTAGGTCTGATAAAACTATCCCCTTGTAGGGCTAACTTCCTAAGGGATGGAGGTTTGAGTGAGCATCGGAAAGGAACCAAGTATTCCAATGTGTGGGAGGATGAATGGGAGGGAGGGAAGGAGGAGCTGGGTCCATGATTATGGGGGTGCTTCCAGCCTATAATGAGCTGATTGCAAAAGGTCAAAGGTCACTTGGCCCAGCTGACCAAGGAACTGGGAATGCCCCATTTCCTGGGATATGAATGAACAATTCAGGGGTCTAGTCAGTTTCTGCTACTTCTTAACCTTTAGCCATAAATCTAAAAAACTAGGAAACAAGGGAAGCTCTTTAAGACTCCCTCAGCAATCTAGTCTGATTGATTTTTATTCACAGAAGATGCCAAAAAAATCCCTGCCTTACTACAATTTGTTTTTTTGTACAGAACTAAAAAGAGGGAAAACTCAAATGTTTTTGCTGTCTCTCATTTGAACATTTCTAATCCAAAGTAAACAGGGGACCTCTGTCCTTTGTGTTGGACAGTGGCAGACAGTGGGCCCTTGTTCCAGGAGCGAGCAGTATCGGCCCATCGCAGGCCCTGGTGCACACTGAGGCGCCTGTGTCCCGCCAGCGGGATGGGCCTAGACAGCCTCTGATTCCCGCACCAGCACAAACAGTGGACGCTCACACTCCATCTCTCCCAAGCACACTGTACTCCACGCTGATCTATAAGAGAAGAGAAAGCCTCTCAACTCTCATTCCTGGCAACGCTGTAACTCACCAAACCACCCTAGCTACCTTTCTTTCTGAAAGAAATCAATTTGTTTTTCATTATGAAAAGAAAAAATTTGTAGAAAATTTAAATAAAAACAAAGAATAGATGAATCACTCAATATTACCTCCCTGACATAAGTAGGGAAACAGTCTATGTATCTATAGACTTCTGTTTCTCTATCAGTATATTAACATATATATGACGGGGATAACATTTGGATCATAATATACACTTTTTAGGGATGTACTGTAAATAGTCACCAAAATAAATATCAAGTGGATTAACAAGTTAAATGTAAAAGTGCTAGAACAAATACTGATGAAGTCTTACCTTGGATGTTGTTAACCTGAGGCCCATGCATAAGCTTCAGAGAGTCCATAAACACCTATAATAATAGGTACAAGTTGGCATATATAGACATAAATATGGAGATGTCGGGGGGAGTGGGCAAGATAGTTCACAGTTTTCCTCAGATTCTCCAAGGCGTACATGACCCAAAAAACAATCATTTATACTATAATAATTTGGCTTAGGGAAAAATATCCAATGCTGGAAACAGCCTCCCACACAGCTAATAGGAATGTTAATCGGTAAAACTTTTCTCTAAGGCATTTTGGGTATGTGTGTTGTGTGTGTTTGAATGTGTGTGTGTGTGCACATGCATGCATCTCTATGAAAGACAGAGATTGATGTAAATTAGCCATAAGAACACATGAGCACAGTATGAAGTTAAAATAATGCAAAACAGTGTGTGAAACTGGGGCTGAGTTAGACAAACAAATCATTAACACGGACTCTGAAGCTTTGTGGTAGGCAGGACCAAGAATATAAAATAATTTGCAGTATAATAAAGGTATTATTTCAAATCAGTGAGGAAAGAATGGATAAAGATAATAAATATTTAAAAAAAACACTTAGATTCTTTCTCACTAAACCAAATGATATGAAAAAATACTATATAACAGTGGTTAAATGAGCATCCTTGTTTAGTTCCTGTCTCTAACAGGCATGCTTCCAATGTTTTCATACGGAAAATGTTATCAGTGATGATTTGATATAGGTATTCTTTCATGAATGTAAGGAATACCTATATCAGTATAGTGTAGTGGTTGAGGTGCTGGAGCCTACATGACTGACTGCACTTTGTTAACTAGTAATGGTATTACTAGTTAATATTATAAGTGTCATCTTTGATTTTTAAATGTAATTATTTACATTAATAAAACATTACCTGAATTACTGGAACAAACTCTACTTGGTCACAGTGTATTACTTTCAATAACATTTTGGGTTTGATTGGCTAGCCTTTTTTTAAACCTTTTTTTTCCATCTACGTTCTTAAGCCTGATTGGTCTTTTGTTTCCTTTTTGGTTTTGCTCATTTTGTCGGTTTGGGCTAACAGGGTTAGCTTAGTTTCAAAAGCTAACCCTGTTAGCTTTTCCATTCTCTTTTGTGTTCTGAGACATTTTAAACAGCAAGAACATTTATTTCTTCAAGGGCTAAAAGAAATCTACTGTCTAACTCCATGGAGCAAGCATCCTTCATGGAGCAATTATTTTAAAATCTTTCCCTTTCTTCTCTAATTATTACTCTTCTCAAGTTTTCTACTTCTTCTTGAGTTAATTTGGCAATTACATTTCCCTAGAAAATTTATTCATTTTAATAAGATTTTTAAACTTAGTGATTTATACCTAGTATTTTCTTATAATTGAAAAATGTTTTCCACATAGGTCTTATCTCACTTTTTATTCCAAATACTGTACATTTTTACAATTTTTCTCCATTTTTCATGATCAGTTTTGCCTTAGTGTTATTGTTTTCAAAATCCTCTTGCATCCATTTTCTGATTTTTGCCTTCTCTAGTTTATTAATTTCTGCCTTCCTAAATTTACTTAATTCCTTTTTTCTATTTCAGTTAAATTGTTATTTCATTTAGTTTTGTTGTTTTTTGCCCATAGCTTTGGCTGAATCTCAAATGTTTTAATTTTGTTCTCATCAGTATTTTATAGCATAGTTTTAATTTTCTCTTTGGTCCAAGAGTAATTAGGAAAGAATTTATTTCCAACTGATTGGATGTGTAAGTTGTCCTTTTCTTATTAAGTTCCAATTGAATTGTCTTATAGTCAATGAGTATACTCTAAAAAGATTTTTCTTGAAATTTGTTAAGTTTTATTTAAGGCCTGGCAGAGCATCATTTCATAAAAATCTTGTTTTATTGTTAGGTTTTTGCTACTGGGTGCATGCACTTGCCAGAAAGAGAGACAGAGAGATACAGAGAGAGTAAAAGTGAGAAATCACTCCTCAGGGGTGATGGCCATACTGCAATCCCTTCTTCTCATTCTCTTGTCGGGATTTTGGGCACACATGCACACATGCCCAGCATGATTTTCAAGCCACTGGGGCCGGGACTTGAACTGTGGTCAGTCACGTAGGCTCCACCACCTCAACCACTACACTATCTGCTGGCCCCTTCAAGGGGGCAAGGGAGATGGGAAGCATGTTCGCTGTGGCCATTCACATTACTCTCTACTAACATGAAGGGACTGTAGTTTGCCCTGTGCCTGTCTTTATATTGCTCCTCATATTCCGAGCAGTTTTCACCAAAATGATTCTGCTCATATATTAATTTCTTTTTTGATGCAAATTTTAGTTTTCTCATATTGTATTACTTCCCCAGATTTCTTTGGGCTTGCATTTACTGGGCAACTGTTTTTGCTGTTTTTCTAAGCTTATTTTCTTCTCTGACCAAGAAAGACAAACGGTGAGGCAGAGACAGAGATAATACTCCCAACAGGATCCAGTGCTGCAATCTATCCCGAGCCTCAGCTAGCCCGCAATCACGGGCAAGCGTGTGTCTGGTATACCCAGAGAGGTTTCTGGACCTAAATGGAGAACATTCCTATGTGGAATTGTCTCAGAGCACCGTGTTTTACTGCCGCATCACCATCTGGCCCGTTTTTGCTTTTCATATCACTATTAAGCATGTTTATTAAAAACCTCTAGCCAGATTTTATATTTAAAAAAAAGTTAAGCCTATTTTTGCTTTATGGGAATGCAGATTCATTTATGCTTATTTCTACCAGTTGATTGTGTGTGTGTGTGTGTGTGTGTGTGTATACACACAATATATATATACATTTATACATACATACACACACACGCACATACACCTTTTTGGTTGGGCATCTTGAAATTTTCCTCATTCTCTCTGCTTGTTCTTTCTCTCTTCTTTCTTCACATTTTTCCTCTTGAAATTTCAGTGCTGTGAGTTCTATTTTTAGTCTATTACTGCATACCTTTACATTTTTTAATGAATTTATATATCTATCAAAGAAAAGAATTGCACAGTAAGTACTAATCCTCCTCAGTGAAAGATGAAAACATGAGTACATTCTTCCTTTCCCTTCCCCGATGCCATCCTGTCCTAATTATTTTCTGTCTGTTCCCCACACGCCCATTGCACACATGTTCCAGGCACTCGGTTGGACACTGGGGGGGTTCAACAATGGACAACTGGAGTGTTTCCTGCTGCGTGGAGCCATTCGTGTTTCCGGTTTTCTATGACAATAATCTGGGCCTTTAGATTTACATTATTACCATTTAATTCCAACTCCTAATCTAGGTACGTATGTTTTCTTTTAAGAATTATCTTCAATAACTCAGGCATTAAGGATATTTAATTATAGTACATAAAAGAGGGGTGAAGGAAGGCAGGCCTAGGGCTGGTTCAGCTCTTCTTCAATGTAAGGGTGCTGGATAGGCAACCCTCAGAATCTTTCGGCCTTCTCCTCGTGGTCACAAGGTAGATGCCACAACTCTGGGTATTTTATCCCCATACAACCAACTTCAAGGCAAGAAGAAAAAGTCAGGTTACGTCACTGCTTCTCTTTATCAAGAAGTAAATTCCTCCCCAAGAAGCCTAAACAGGAGACTCTTCTGGCATTTCATTGGCCGAATTTAGTCATGGGCCTGCTATCAGGCCAAGCACCAATGGGAGTCCAAAGACTGTCTTGATGCATCCTGTGGGCCAAGGTATGTTGTCATTCAAATAAAACTGGGCTTGGGAACCAGCAGTTAGCATAATGGCTATGTCACTGGACTCCCACATAGTCGACCGCGGTTCGTGTCCCGGACCCGGTGGCTTAAAACTCACGCCGGGCGCGTGTGCATGCGTGCCCAAGATCCCGAGAGGAGAATGGAGGAGAAGGGATTGCGGCGTGACCATCCCCCCTGGGGGGTGATTTCTCGCTTTCTGTCTCTATGTCTCTCTCTGTCTGTCTGGCGAGTGCACGCGCCCTATAGAGAAAAACCTCTCCAAAAAAAAAAGATTTAGTTGTTTGTATTTATTATCATTTTTCAATTTGTTACAAGGCACATGCAATTACCAGAGAGAGAAAAAGAGAGAGCGAGAGAGAGAGAGCGCGCAAGGTGCCAGGTCTGGGACTGGAACCATGGTCGGCCATATGGGAGTTCAGCACCACACCACCTGCTGGCTCCGTCCACTGTTTTTTGTTTTTTGAACAGTATTTCTTTTATAAGATTGAGTTTATTTGCACGGCTGGAATATTTTCTGTAGATCTTGTTTTTCAGTGGGAGTGGTACATGGTTTATAGCTTCTTATCTGAAATACTCTGATAAAAAACAGAATTTTGTGTCACAATCATTTCCCCTCAAAATTCCATGGACAGTGCTTTGTTTTCTTTGGCATTTGTGTGGCAAATGTCAACATGACTTTCCCCCTTTGGAAGTAACCTGATTCTTCTGCCTGAGTGGCTCCACGCAGCAGGAAACACTCCAGTTGTCCATTGTTGAACCCCCCCCACCCCAGTGTCTAACCCAGTGCCTGGAACATGTGTGCAATGGGCATGTGGGGAACAGACAGAAAATAATTAGGAGCCAGCTGCCCATGGGCATTGCAGAGAGAGCAGAGTTTTGCCTTTATATGGAAGAGTTCCTTCAACTCTTTAGGTGTTGAAACACATTTGATGGGTCTTCAAAAAATTCATGGAAGGTGCACATTATGAAAAAATTATGCATGGATTTTCAAACTTTTTGCACCCAAATAAACTTGCATTTTAATTCCATTTTTCTAGGAACTTAAAAAAATTTGCTTTATTTATAAAGAGTGTGTGCACAGAGAGAGAAATACTCTCAATAGGGTCCTGTCATGCCATGATCCCCTTCCCCCAGTGCCTCAGTTCATCAGGATCTGGGGTGCATGCACACACCCAATATGTTTCAGGTCTACCAGGGATCTGAACTTGCCGTCGGCCATTGCCTTCCAGCACTGTGGTTCAGTACACTACCAACCGTGCCATCAAGGCTGGGCCTCCAGGAACTTTTTGAAGTCCCTTGGGAAAGCTGGCAGAGCACTCCTGTAACCACCCTCACCAGTGTCCCCTTGGCAATATTTTCTCTGTGCCAGGTCTCACGTATGAGCGTCCACGTATGAGCAGGATCCCTGCTCTGTACTATGATGCTATCAGAGGATGGAGCTTTGTCCCATCTGACCTTCCCCGGTTTATTTTTGTCTGCAGCCCTGGTTACAATCTCCTTGAGAGCATTTCTGGGTTCAGGTGGGGCGCCCTCCCTAGAGAGGCTTTTCTCTTCTACAAAACGAATTGAAGGCTGTCAAACCCTTCTCTCAAACTGGTCTCATCTGCATCGAGTCTTACAGAAATTCCTTGAAATGTCTGTTGTGTGGGTGGAATCCTTTTTCAGTTTTGAACAATGACATAGATTTTCCCCTATCATTATTTTCCTTTGGCTGTTCAATGAACGTTTTTTTGGGGGGGATGGTATGTTCAACGTGAGGGTTTGGCTGTTTGTCACAGAAGGAAATCTGTCCTTGCACTTTGCAGTCTCTTCAGACAAGAGCCTCTCCACCTGACAGATCTATGAACTGTGTAACCCCTAGCTCTCATCACTAAGCCTCCTACCGTGGGACATAAACACACAGCTTCCTCTGTCAGCTCTATGAGCCCTTTCTGGGCTCCCTAGGGAGAATATTTTGAATATCCTGGCTTTGTCTCTGTCTCACATTTGATCTCATGTTTTTCTTTTTTTCCTCCGAGCTTGGGGAGAATTTACTGAGTTTATCAGGCAGACTAATCCATCACTGAAAAATAAATTATTGAGGCCCATTTGCAATTCTCTGTAGGTTTTTGCCTTCTCCTTCCTTGGTTCTTTATGTTTCTTTTTGCTGTTTCTTTTGTTTGAGTGTTTTCCTAAGAGGTGTAGGG
>NW_006159809.1:7561656-7576989 GCF_000334495.1 Tupaia belangeri chinensis
TCATGATTTGTTTTTCTCTGTTTTTCTATGCAAAAGCGCATCATGACTTTTCCAACGACCCACTGTTTCTATCAACATCATTATTTGCCTTAGGATTTTTAGGCATTTAATTTAGGAATTTCCCAGAGGCACTCCTGAGAATTCCAGAACAATCTTCCCAGTCTTCAGAAGCATGAGGCAGTGTGGTTGGGGTTGCTGAGGGACAGTAGCAAAGACAGCAAGGACAGGAATGAATGTGTAGCTCTTCTGTCTCTAAGTGTGCTTAATGGAATGGTTTGACATGGACTTTGCTGAATCCTCTGGGTAACTCTGCTGCACCCCGATCAACGAGGAAGTTCATGCACTGTGAGACGATACCTGAGGTCTTCAATCAGTTCATGGAAAATGCCTATTAAGGAAAAAACTATGCATGGGTATACTTTCATTTATTTTTGCACCAATATAAATTCATACTTTAATGTCATTTTCCAATGAACATTTGAAGTCTCCTTGTAATGTCTTTCATTGCAACAGTCACCTTGTGATCCTAGTCCTAGAGATTCTGGCCTTGACTGGGACATGGAGCTGCTTGGGCCACTCGTGGGTCTATACTTCAATACTGGGCTATAGAGCCATTCCATTATATTCTCTGAGAAGAGGGGATTCAAGCTTAATACATAACTTCAATGTGCATTCTCAAGTTAGACCTGGGAGTTGGGAGTTAGAAGATGTTGAACAAAAGGACAGACCAGTCTTTGGACAACACTGACAACGAAAATCACCGATGTAGCTAAAGACAAAGGAAAAGTCTTTTCATGGCTTAGATGAGGGTGTGTCCTGCTAAGTTTTATTTCTGGAATTTGATGTTAGGAAGTGGTGAGGCCTAGGGAGCAATGGCAGGATCATGGCGAGTACATCACAGGGGCAACACTCATTGAATAGACTAATGACATCTCACGAGACCCAGTGAGTTCTAAATCTCATGAAAACAGGTTTGTTTTCGTGAGGACTGGTTGCTATAAAAAAGAGAGACCTTCTGTGGCTCTCTCTACATATACCTGCCTGCCATCCTCTGTGCTTCTGCCAGTCATGCTATAGGCCAAAACTTTGGGACTTGCCAGCCACCAGAATTGTGAGTTTGTAAAGAAATGTCTATCTTCTTTATAAAATCACCCAGGCTCAAGAATTTCTGTTAGCAATGCAATAATGGTCTAAGACACTCCTCTTACCGTGTCTCATCCAATCCATCACAGTGCTGATGAACACTGTAAAATATGAGCTCAGCAGAAGATTTTCTTCTTCCTTTATATAGAGATAAGGAATACACTAAAGGTGGAGGGCTCAGAGGTGCCAAACACTTGGACAATACCTTATGCCAGACTCAATTTCTTTTCCCAAACCCCTTAACACATTACAATCTCCTTGCTCTGCCTAAGTACAGTTCCCTAGACTCTTTATAAAATGTTTCCCTCTGTCTCTTATGCAGACGACATCTGCCCTCTGCCTTTCCATGGTGCCAGGTGTCCTTTGCTGTTTTCTTCTGAGCCCCTCTATCTGCTGCTGCTAGGCTGGAGGGTCCCACAGCCATGGGAAGCTGGCTCGAGTCGTTACTCTCTGAGGCTCATCTGCAGGAATCATACTTCCTTCAGTGCTGGGCCCATGCCTGTGCTTCCTCCCCAAGCACGTCGGGACTGTTTACTCGCTAATATGATGGATAATTGCCGATCTGAACAGTGAGCTTAGCTGATCTGAGTCATTCAGGGAGGACTCTGGGGCTTGTGGCCCAATCACTTCCATGAGTGAATCAGAGGAGGAGGAGGCTGATTACAGTGAAGAAGGGGACTCTTTAAACATACCCTGTGTAATAAGTATGTAGAAGAAAGGAAAAGAAACACTGACAGGAAGATTTTACTGGCCTCTGAGTTCAACATAACATGGTTCTCTTGTTTGCACAGGGAGAAGAGGCTGTGACCGGTTTGTCACAGAAGGGATTATACTGAACTCAAGGCCAGCAGACATAAGTGTGTGCAAAGGCAGTCCAGCCAGACTGCTAGTTGGAAAGTAATGTATTCATCAAGCTCTATACGCACAAAGAAACAGGGGCTCAGTGGCCTAGAGAGGCAGGGACAGTGTCTGTAGGAGAAAGAACACATTGGAGTCTCCACGCAGATCCAAAGGGCTACAGCAAGAATTTTACTCAGCTCAGGGAGCAGCATATTCCACACTGTTAAAATACAAAACTGTCACAACACTCCCCAGGAAAAAGTATTTCTTTGCTTTAAATTGCATCTTGTAAAATTTTTTTTCACTCCTTTTTCACCACAGTTGAGAGACAAATTCATGGCTTCTGATTTACCTATGAAATTATTTCCCACAGGAATAGGTGTGTGTCTGTGTGTGTGTGTGTGTGTGTGTGTGTGTGTGTGTGTGTGTGTGTGTGTGTGTGTGTGTGTGTGTGTGTGTGTGTGTGTGTGTGTGTGTGTGTGTGTGTGTGTGCCCATGTGCACGCATATATCTGAACAAAGAACTGATGGGAAATGATCAAATAAAGATCATGGTAGAGAACTGAGAAAAGGGAAAGATGCATCCACTGAGGGAGTTTTTCCTCAAATAATAGCTAGTTTTGTTGGTATCAAATATTGTGCTGAATATGCAAATACATTCTTGCAGTTAGTCTTTGCATCAATATGATGAGTTAAGTATTATCCTTATTAAAAAGGCGGACGCCCAACAGCAGGGGTGCGCAGGTAGCACCACTGCTTGGAAGGCTGGAATTGCATGGGAGGCCTGGGTTTGGATCCTAGGCCAGGTGAACACCAGGTACAGTAATGCAGGTGCCTGTAATACTGACTAATTGGAGGGCAGCAAACAACATCAGTGAAACAACGTCAAAAATACCTGCTTCCCATAAAGGAAAAAAAAATGTGGAAATTGGATCATATCCCATAGAAGTCAAAATAAGAACCCTGGAACGGCTCGTTTTGCTTTCAGATGTGGACTCTGCCATTTGTTGGTTGTGTACTTCTGGGTTAAGTCTCACTTATTCTCATATAAAAGAGGGATAGACTATCTCCCGTTGTGAGATACATAAAGTACCAAAGCCGGAGCATCAGTAATTTAGGATATTAGGTTTCCTTTTAGTTCTATAAATAAATGTCCCCAAATCATTTCAGTTCAGTTTACAAAACATGATATTTAAGTTAAAATGATGTTAAAACACAAAACAAAGCAAAACCCAAAACCTGATTATGTTCAACTTGAGTGAATTTAGAAAGCTATACAGCTACAGAAATGGACCAGCTCTTGAAAATCTTGGGAGAGAATTTATGATTTTTAAGCATGAAGGTGTACTTTGATAGGGGTACTTTTTAAATTTTATTTTATTTTTTGCTATAGGGTGCGTACACTCACCAGAAAGACAGAGAGACAGACAGAAAGTAAGAAATCACCCCCAAGGGGGGGATGGCCACACCACAATCCCTTCTCCTTTGGGATCTTGGGCATGCATGCACATTTGCCTGGTGTGAGTTTAAACCACTGGGTCTGGGATTTGAACCGCTGTAGGCTACATTGGAGTTCAGCAACATAGCCATTACACCAACTGCTGGTCCCAGACAGGAGTACTTATTAGTTTACAATAGCAAAATACCTCTTGATTTAAAAGAATTTCCAATCCCAAAGGAACATGCTCCTTGGCTTGGTTCTGCTACTACTTCTTTCTGTCCTACTATGTGACTGGACAGGAGGAGAAGAATCAAAAACTGCTGAGCCTGGCTCCCACAGTGGGCCTGCCAGTCCTCAGCCACAGCCAGCCTGGTGTGCATGGTCCAGTGGTAGAGAACAGGCGAAGGGTGGAACTCCTGGCTCCTACAGTCCTAGCAAGGCAGGGTAGGCTGGGGAAGAGATAGGAACACTACCAGTCAAGTCCAATCTGAAGGACGCGGACCCAGATGCAGAAGGGAGTCAGGGACAACCTACTAAATAGTATGTATGCCCTGTACATGCCTGGGGAGGACTGAAGAAAAGATGTACCCCAGAACCAACAAAAAACTCTCTTGAGATCATTAAAGTTTGAAAGAACAACATATCCTGTGGGAACAGGAATGCTTTACTGATGTAAATTTACTCCCTTTTTGGAGTCCCTTTTTCACACTGGTGCTTCCTTATTGAAGCTAAGCCCTTGGCAAAAGTCAATCCCAGGAGTTTGAAAATCAGCAAGAGATTTCCCATCCCAGCACTCTGGCCTCCAAAGAGCCTGGGTTTACCCCACAGCAGCTAGGACAGAGGAGGCAGAAAGGGGTGGGTCACCAGCTCAGGTCCGGGAGAATATGACTGGACACTGACTCTCCCAGGTGTATCGCCTATGAATGGTCCTCAAAGGAACCTCTGGATCCTTCCTTCACCCAGAATGTTTTCCCTCTGTCCCCCTCCCCCATCTCCTCACCAAAGGCCAGCTCAAAGCCCCAGATTCTGAAAGAGCCACCCAGGAGAGTCTGGTCCACACTTCTCCCTTGGAGCACACCTGGAGGCATGCTGCCTGGCTGCTGGCCTGAGCTGTCTGTGGCAGGGCAGTGGTAGCGGTAGTTGGAGCATAACCAGATTCCCTGGAGACAGACTCATTTTCCTTATCAGCCCCAAGTCGAAAGGACAAAGACTCGCTGATCACAACATCTTGTGGGCCTGGGGTTGGAGGCTGGCTGTGCCAGGCAGTAAGCGGCAGCAGAATTGATGGGGACAAGGGCACAGGTGGGAGACCCCGTATAACACATCTTCTCTTAATTTTGGAGAGCACTTTCTTGGGGTCAAATCTTGGCAGGCGACCGGCAAAACTAGCAGCAGATCCGGTTCCTAGCCATGTCCTTCGCTAGGGGAAGGCCACTGGAGCTGCCCTGGGCACAGGTGGCCTGCTCCCGACCGGCTCCGCTCCGCCGCCTAGGGCCTAGAAGCTGCCACTGCGCCCTGGGACGCTCGGTCTCCGCGGCGGGTACTGACCCGCACGTAGGGGCCGGTGGCGGCACAGCGCCGGCATTCTGGGAGTGGTGTCTGAAGTCAAACGCTTCCTGCCTTTTCCTTGGCCCGGGTGCCCGGCTCGTGCCGTCGGGCACAAGGATCCCCGGTCGCCCCGCCCCATCGCCCGCGCCCAACTGGGTGCGCTCTGCGTCCCCGCCTCCCCCCCAAACTCCCACCCCTTGTGCCCTTAGGGGGACACCCCCACTGGGACTTGAGAGTGGTCAGCCTTGCCCGGGTCGCGCAGAGGCGAAGAGGTGACGGTAATCGCCTTCCCATTTCCGCCCGGCAAGCAGCGCTGGGGGGTGAGTGCCAGCAGAGAGGCGCTCGGTCCTCCCTCCACCCGCCCGCTCCGGGGGCCGGGCCTGCCTAGCCGGCGCCTTTTTCCCCCGCACCGCGGCGCCGCTCCGCCACTCGGGCACCTCAGGTAGGGCAGGAGGCTGGAGCGCCTGCTGCCCGCCTGCCCATAAGATGGTCACCTCGGCTGGACAGCTCGCCCTGCTCGCGCTGGGTACGTACGCTGCCTGCCGCGCGCCCTGCGCCGCCTGCCCTCCGCGATACCGCGCTTCCTCCAGTCCTCTCCTTTTCTCTTTTCCAGGGGTTTTCTGCGCCCGCCTAGGAGAGGGGAGAAAAGGCTAATGCTTTTAATGGGTTGGAGCCTGGGAGGCCAAGGGAGCCACTAAGAATTACCCAAAAAAGGGGGACTCGAGCGCCGAGGCTTTCCCGGGAAGTGGCTGCCCGCGCCGTGCGTGAGAACGCGGCCCGGGGAGGGGAAGCGGTGTGTGAGCCGGCTTGAACTTTAATCCGCCGCTGCTATGTGTCTGTTCCTATGCAAGTCCACACCTACCTGCTTACCCGGCTGCCTCCAAGCCGGTCTCCGGCGGCGGCGGCGGCGGCGGACCCCGGGGCCGGCATCCGACCCTCTGGCCTGCGTCCCTTCGGCACCGGGTGCCTAACCCGGAGCCTAGCTACCGACAGATGTTCCCGATCAGTAGAGGCGCCCTCGATCTGCTAACTTTAAGAGTTCTTGAGCTTTGGGATAGGTTTCGGATTTTTGTGCGGATTAATTGTTCTTTTAATTAAGTTCCCTGGGAGACGTGGTTTCTCTGTCAGCCGCGAGCAGGAGTGAAACCCTAGACTGAACATTGTCAGTTTCCTGAGTTTGTTCCTGGAAATGAACGAGGGATGGGGGAAGGGGAGTTAAGCCCTGCACCCGCTGTCGGGTCTGCGGAGCTGGTGCGTTTTACCGCGATGAAGTTCCCAGGTATGGCTGAAGTGGTGACCCGCGCAGAGCCGCGCGCCGCCTGGCCGGCTCTTGCCCTGATCGTGCCGGGTCTGTCTGGGATTGAGGTGGCTGATTAACAGCCCAGGTGTCCCGGTTATTGCCGCAGCTTTCGGTGAACTGACCGTGAACTGAATTGTTCGGTCCATAGCCCCTGAGTTTAACCCTGTAAAGCATGTGGCTTGCTGTAGCAAAAGCTTCGGAACCCGGTTTTTCAAAATGCCTAGAGTCGCAGCTTCACCCACTTCTGTGTACAAATCCAGGGGGTTCACGGACCCGCCTGCAACCTGCCCTTTAAACGCGATTAAGAACTGCAGCAGGAGGGGAGGTAGTCTCTAAGGGAAATAAATTTAGTCGTGGAACGGATGCTTGGAGCTACACCCTTACCTGAAACTAACAACAGGTGACACGATTATGGGCGACTTTCTCTACCCCTCCCCTTTTCCAAGAGCTGCTTTTGTGTGTATTAACAGTTTTCATTTCAATGTTTAAAAAACCACTAACACGTTTCCAATACAGTGGAAGCGTCCTAAATACAATTCTCTGTAGCAATGTTTTTGCAAATAACAATAGTTAATAATAATTGTGATCATTTGTGTCACAGTTCCAAGTGCTTATTACTTATTGACTCATTTAGTTTTCACACCAACCTGATGAAGAAGGTATTACCATCGTCCCCGTTTTATAAAGCGGAAAAGTGAAGCACACAGGGCCCACCTTTAGTAAGTAGCTGGGCCAGGGTTATTAAAAATTTAGTGACAAAGAAAAATTTAGCGGGATATGAAAAGCCACCCCCCTTGTTCATCTAGTCCATCTCTCAGGTTTGAGATTTTGCCTTAAGGAGAGATGATGTGGAATACCCCAGATCATGCTGCTAAATTAGGTTATCTGTTGAACTGCTAGGATCTCAGGGGGGTGATTCAGTGAAAATTAAATGCAGGAAATGATGGGAGTAAGCACATTTAAGAAAGCTTTTGAAAGTTATCTCTCTTTCCGCTGTCCCCATCACAGCCTCCTGGCCTATGAAGACTGCATTCATTCGTCATTTTTCTCTTTGGAGCATTCCCTTCAACCTGGCTCTTGTTTCCTTCTTTAAGAAAACGATGTGTGAATAGAAAAAGATAGATTTATTTGTAAAAGCTGACTCATACACACTTCCAAAATGTGAGCAGTTGAGAAAAAAGTAGTGGGAAAAAGAGTGATTTCCACCCGTGAGAACTCCTTTTTATTTATATTTTTTTCAAAGAAAAATCAGAGCCGTTAGTTCAGTTCATTTACTAGAACCGCTGCCCTCCACATACCTCATTCATTTGCATGCTTCCTCCAAAGGTGCTTTCCTCTCTTTTTTCCTAGATTAATTGAAGGCAGTTCCAGGAGAATCAGCCAGTGTTCATAACCAACCAAGTGTAGAAAACCTTTGTGGGATGGTCGGAAAAGGAACTGGCTATTAGGAGTCTGAGTCGGTGCTTGATTACTTGGAACCTGAGCATCGACTTGTGTTTTCAGTGAGAGAATGTGGAGACTGTTGCCTAAATGGCAAGACTGGAAATAGAGCCCAGGTTCCTGTGGTGGCTGCCCTCCATGTCAGGTTTCCACCACTGGCAGACAGGCTGCATGGAGGCTTGGCCCTTCCCATTGCGCATCCTCCTCTGTGTCCAGGGAGCAAGATGTGCCATTGTGGGCCTATTACTTAGCTTTTTCATCTGTAAAAGAGGAATATTAATAGAGTTGTTGAATATACTTAATGCATGTAGAATGATGCCTGGCATGTAGTAACAGCTTAATTAGTCTTAGCCACATCCTCATCATCATCGTTAGAATTCTAGACATCGCTATAGGTTTTTGAGTTCCATTTTAATTTATCTTTTAACTTGTTGGCTGTTCCTCACCCTTCCTAAGCTGAAAAAATATCACCCAACCTAGAAATCTACTGAGGTGGTTTCTTCTGAAAATCATGTGGGGGCCAGCAGTTAGCATAATGGCTATGTCGCTGGACTCCCATGTAATTGGCCGTGGTTCGCATCCCGGACCTGGTGGCTTAAAATGCACGCCAGGTGCATGTGCGTGCATGCCCAAGATCCTGAGAGGAAAATGGAAGAGAAGGGATTGCAGTGTGGCCATCCCTCCTGGGGTATATATATATATATAATTTGGCAGGTAACAAGTTCAGGCAATTTTTGGGGTCCCTCTGGACATCATGATTTTTTTTTTTGGTAAAGTATTTGTGCCTACTTTTTGATATTCAGTAATCGATTGTTTAAGTTCAGCACTAAGTTCTAGTTTTCTCATGTGTCAAAGTGGGAATAATAAAGCTATACCCACCTCGTAGGTTGTCATGAGAATCAAATGAGATGACCCATATAGAAACGATGGATAGACTCTAAAAATAAAGGGGCACACATATTGAGTTGTCGGGAAAGTCAGGATGCAGTTTGGCATAGAAAAATATGTCATGGCTTTCCAGATGGCCTAATAAAGCGAAATTGATCTTCTGATGTAGAAATGGGTTCCAGAATCTGGAGAGAAACACAGTTACTGTTCTGGCAACTCCCGTCGGTGAAGACGAGGTGGAGACTGGTCAGGAGGATGTCTTAGGATGCTAAGTGGCATTACAGCTGAGCAGTAGTAGGTCACCTGTGGAATTTCTGTGCAAGTCAGGGTTCAGGGACCAACAGGCAGAGAAGGACTGAAGTCAGAAGTGCCTTTTCTCCATTCCAAAGAGACAGGGAGGGCTTGCCTGGAACATGGTTTTCATACCGGGCAGTCATAATGAGGGAGTGTTCACTTAGCATGTGGCCCTAGAGGTGTATGTGGGAGGCTTAGAGCCTGAGTTTCCCATATTTGCTTTTCCAAAATTTGGTTTCCTCAGGAGAAAGTGACCTTTCTGTAAATACTGAGTGTCCCCTGCAAAGGGACTTTCCTTCTAGGAGTAAATGATGCTTCGTGTTACTGTTACTGTGGTAACATAGGAAAAATAGATGACTTTTCCATTAGACCTATCTCTAAGGACTTTTTCAAAGTGTGTTTTGAACAAGGTCTTATTCTTTGCATTTCCCACTAAAAGAGACTGGCAATGGGAGGTAGAGGTTGGGTCATCCAAAATGAGAATGGTCATGCACACTGAGGTCAGCATCTTGTGTTCGGCTTCTCACTCAGAACTTCTCTAGAATTTTCTACAGCACCGTTCTTAAGTCAGAATCACCCAGGGGCCTGGTTAAGCCAGATTGCTGGGCATCCTCCCCAGCATTTTTGATTCAGGGAGTGGGAGAGTTTACATGTCTACCAAGTTCCCAGCTGTGACTATGCTGCTGGTGGGGCAGAGACAAGAGGGACACCCCGAGAACTGATGCTCTTCAGTTAGTTGCTATTAGAAATTTTAGACTTAACCAACTGCATTTTTAAAAGAATTATTTAATTTTATTTATTTATTTTAATTTGTCTAGAGAGGGACAGAGTGAAAGAGAGAGAGAAGGTGAGAAAGCAAGCCGTCTGGTCTGGGATTCAAACCACAGTCAGCCATGTGGGAGTCCTCCGGCCTTAACTACCACACCACCTGCTGGCCCCCCAGTTGCATTTTATCTAAAGCAGGTTCTGACGTCTGTAAATGCTACTCTGTGTTTACGAGCCATTCTCCAAGATACTTCCAAGGCCTACCTTGCTAACAAGGGCAGAGTTAGATCTCTTGCTGAGATCTCTCCATTGTTGTTAAATATTCGTGTACTCTACCAATGGAAAATGTAATGATGCTGTGTTAGTGACCTTCAGCTTACCAAAGCTAATCATGTCACGCTTTCCTTTATTTAGGGGTTGCCAAAAATGGAACATTGTTTTGCTGCCATTTCAAATATTTTTAATCGCCTCATTTTTAAGTATGAACTGCTGTGCTAGAGGGCTAATGTGTTTAAAATTCCTTCTAGATAGAGGAGGATTAGGGGGTTTGACAGTAGCTTTTGTTTTTATTTAGCCTTCCACCCCCCCCCCCGTGAAATGTCAAATATAAAAATCTTTCATAAAATCAAGGAAGTCAAAAATCTAGACTAACACCGCCAGCTCTTAGGGGCTCTTTGTTTCAAGAGCAAAGCATCTTCCCTTTAAACCAACTCTAAAAAAATCTAGATACATTCTTTTAAGGCGTTATGAATCTGTTGTATTGAATATGACTTAAGAAATAAATAGTTGTCACCTGGGCTTAGAAAAAGTTGGAATGTTTTGAGACCAGTAGATGGAGTAGTGGTTACACCTCTGGACTCCCACATAATGAACTGCTGTTCGAGACCTGGACCCAGCAACTTAAAACCCATGCTGGGCATGTGTGCGTGCGTGCCCAAAATCCTGAGTAGAGAATGGAAGAGAAGGGACTGAGGCATGGCCATCTCCCCCGCCCCCGGGGGGTGAGAGGTGGTGATTTCCTGCTTTCTGTCTCTCTAGAGGGCGCACGCACCCTAGAACAAAAATGTCTCTCAAAAAAAAAAAAAAGTTGAAAGTTTATTGAAATGAAATTTGATGTATTTTGCTAGTGCTTTGTCTTAAGTCAAAGGAAATGGAGTTTTTTTCCTTTCCATGGACTTTCTTCCCTAGTCAAATGAATTCTAAGCTTAATTCTTCTGCCTTTCAGTTTGGGCTCTCCCCTGGCCATTCAAGGCTTTCCAGTTTCCTCACCTTAATGTTTGTACTTTTCATGTACTTGTAGAGGGCTAGGCTTTCCTCAAGAAGGGCTTATACAGGTTACTCCTTCGTGTCACAACCAGCCTGCTGTTGCTTTTCCTTGGTTTTAATCTTCAGTCGTGTTAACTTTTCTGGCTGGGAAGTGCAGTGGCAGAGGCCTGGCTCCTTCATGTTTTGTCTTGGGTTAACATGGGTGAGTGGTGTTTGGCCTCTCTTCTCTGATAGTTTGAGGGCTACTTGGTCTTTGTCTCTGTCTTTGGCCCCTCTGAGCAAAGGCTGAGCCTCAGAGGAGACCAGTAAACATTTGAGGACCTCATAGGGTGCCTAGTGACTGACACTCCAAGTATAGACTCAGTCAGCAAATACATGTTTAATCTTGAAAAACTCTGATTATGATACTCAAGAGTGGTTGGGGACCACCAGATGACCTAATGATTACATTGTTGGACTCCCACATAGTCGACCACGGTTTGAGTCCTGGACCCGGTGACTTACACTTACACCAGATCCACGTGCATATGTGCCCAAGATCCGAAGGAGAAGAGATTGTGGTGTGACCATCCCCCCAGGGGAGTGATTTCTAGCTTTCTGCCTCTTTGTCTCTCTGTCTCTCCGGCAAGTGCACACATCCTGTAGCAAAAATCTCTCTTAAAATAAAAAAAAGAAGAGTGGTTGTGTATAAACTCTTGCATCATGGATGCAGCTAGTTTTCAGAATGGCATTTCATTGTTTAAAAAATAGATTATTATTTAGTGCCTTTATTATTATGAAACATATTTTTTCTAGAATATTTGGAAAGTTAAGTGTAAATGTGTTTTAATTCTACCGTTGAAAGATAACTGTGATTGACATCATTTTAGTACTTTGATAGATGAATGTACAGGTAGATATTCTTTTAAAGTGTATATGAATTCCCGAGAACTCACGCTGTTTACACTTATTTTTTTGTGATTTAATAATCCTCATTATAAGTATTTTAACATCAATAAACATTTATCCATAACATCATTTCTGGTGATTGAGAAATATGCCCTTGACTATATATACTACCATTTCATTTTTAAGCACTTTGACCATATAGATTTTTCATGTTTCTCACTGTTGTGAATAATCCACACCTTGTTCTTTTGTTTGTTTGTTTGGAAAGATTTTTGCTATAAGGCGCGTGCGCTCGCCGGACAGACAGAGACAGAGACAGAAAGCGAGAAATCACCCCCCAGGGGGGATGGCCATGCCGCAATCCCTTCTGCTCCATTCTCCTCTTGGGATCTTGGGCACGCACGCACACACGCCCGGCATGAGTTTTAAGCCACCGGGTCCAGGACGCGAACCACGGTCGACTACACGGGAGTCCAGCTACACAGCCATTATGCTAACTGCTGGTCCCCCACACCTTGTTCTTGGGAATATCAGTTGAACATATTTTGAAAGTCGTCATGGCAGTATCCATCAATTTTAAGTGGGTATAACTTCTGAGTCAGCAATTCCATTTTTTGATATATCCTACATAAATTTGTGTCAAAATATGTAAAGAAAAACGTAAAAGATGGTGATTGTTGGATTGTTTGTAAAAGCAGCCAATTACCAGGATCATACTGCTATCATTATAATTACTTAAGGTGATTCCTTTTGTGTGTTATTTTTACATATAAATAAATTATCAATAAATTATTATTACTGTATAGCTATTTAAAAGAATAAAAGTTTTCATGATAAACTACTTTTAAAAGGTGGCTTTCAGAACTACATGTATAATACATGCTTTGGTTTGAACTGGTTAATTTTTTTAAACAAGCATATATTACGATTATAATGCCTAATACAAAGAAAGACAAACAATACAACACACATTCTTACACATAAACGTTTGGCACATCTTTGATTATTTAGGATATATTCCTAGAAATGGGCATTTTCTCGCATCATGACCTCTGGCAATTTTTAAAGAAATGTTCAAACCAGAATTCAAACCGTGCAGCCAGACATGTAAGATCTGACTCCCTTAACCACTAGGCTATGGGGCCAGCCCCAAAACAGCATTATTTTTTAATAGGCAATGGATATCCTTGTAATTTTTTTTTACAATTTTACTGATAAAATTTGTGCATTCAACAGGTATAAAGCTGAGTTCTTGGTTTTGTATATATGTGTCTGTGAAATACACATGTATATGTGTGTATACTCAACTCATGTATTCTCTATCATGTTAATAATTTTCATAATTTTATAACTTACTAAAAGATTTGTCATTTTTTTTAAGCAGGAGAAGATGTGTGTGTATGTGTGTATGTGTTTTCAGGACATTTGTTGGCTCAATTATTAATATATTAAAACTACCTTCACTTATTCTTGAAATACATCCTTTTGGCTATATGGTATTTTTCTCTGTATATACTGCTAGATTTAATCCATTATGAAGTGTTTGGGCCCCTATTTTCTTTTTTATGTCTTGCTATAATGTTATGTCAGCTTTATAGAATACATTTTTAAATATTCTTTTAACGTTCTGGTAAATAAATACATGGAAACCAATGGCTTTATGAAGACTTGAAAGAAATTACTTATGAAGCTTCTGGGCTTGGCCCTCCTTTAGTGGCCAATGCAAGTTTTCTACTTCGGAAGTCAGTTTTAGTAATCTATATTTTTCTTACAATCTATTCAACTAAGATTTTTACATTTTAGCATAGATTTATAAGTAACCTCCTTTTGATTTAAAACTTTTTCTTTTGTATATGCAGCCCTAGTTAATGTGACTTTAATAAATGTGAAACAAAGTAAACACCAAGAACCCCCAAATAAAATATATTTTTAAAGTTCATTTTCCTTGATGATATGAGGGGAAACTTTTTAATCATTAAACAAAATGTAAAGGGAAGTTCTATAATTAATAGTATCCTCATAAGTATTATGAGATAAATAACTTCGTTTGCATAACTTGTTACAGTAGTGCTATTTCTGACTTGCGGAGTGCATGACATTATCATTTCTAACAGAAGTTGCTAGGTAGCATCTAAATGCGTCCTTAAGCTTTAAAAAGCTTAGAATCAGAGTTGACTATTGAACAACATGGAGATTAGGGACACTGACCCCTTGAGAAGGGGTCAAAGTCCAGAGTGTAATTTTGACACCCCCCCCAAAAAAAAACCCTTTACTATAGTCTACTGTTGACCAGAAGCCTTACCAAGAACATAAACAGTCAACTAACACATTGGGCATATTACATATATTTTATATTCTAACACTAAAATAAGCCAGAAAAAAATGTTATCAAGGCAATTGTAAGGAAAAGAAAGGACAGCTACTATATTTATTGGAAAAAAGTCTGTAATGAGTGGCCCCATATGATTCGGACATGTGCTGTTCAAGGGTCAACTGTACACTGCCCTGTCCTTTAGCAGCTGCCATAGTACGGCAGCTGGAGCTTGACAACAAAGCTTAACAATGCTTTGTTGTTTGCTTATTTGTTTTTAGTTTATTTTTGCTTTGGGTCTTAGGATGAGTACTTCTAGGTGAAAATACTAGATTCTTACGAAGAGACCATTTCTTCAGCTTGAGTTCTTTAGGGTCTTTAATCTGAGTCTGAATGAGGTCAGTAAACAATTCTGGGCACTTAGAGGCAAGATGTGTCTTCACTGCTCTTTCGTCATCTCTTGCCAGGTCTGCAGCACTCTGTGTAATTATTGTACTTCAGGAGGCACAGGAGCTTACCTGGCTGAACAGTTCACATAATGTAGTGACACAAAAGCAGCCCCAGCCGATAAATGAGAGGGTTGCAATTACACACTCTGCTCCCTTCCTTCTGCCAAGCCTTGGCAACCCACAAGGAGAACACAAATTTAGGATACTTTTCTTGGATGCAGAAACGAGCTAAAGACCCGTAACTTGTCCCGTAGCAGTAGCCCTAAGGAATTGGCATATGAATTATGGCAGGCCATGCCCTGTTCACCGTATTTGTCACTGAGCTTAGCTGGAAACTCCAGGCTTTAACTCTCCCCTTGGAATGGTTTCTTGGTTTTAAGTTTTGCATCGGAGGAGGGCATCAGCCGGCCGGCATGCATGCTCCGCTCACTCCCTGCCAGCAAATTTAAGCAAGGACAGATGTTTTTTGCACATAGCAGACCTTGGGTGTTATCATTAGGACTTCAGGGGATGACTCATAGGTCCCTAAACTGTAATGAAAGCAAGCCGGGGGGCTGAGCATTTTTAGGGATGTGAGGTAAACTCATAGATCACACAGATGGGGAATCCTTCTGGATTTGGACTCTCTCTGAACCTCATCAACCTGCCTCCCAAAGAAAACCATCAAAACAAACACACCCCTGTGCCGGCCACAGTGCAGGCCGCTTCGTGTTCATAGAATGTGTGTACACTCTGGCTGTTGCTCCCCACGTGGGTTGTTC
>NW_006159809.1:7577013-7592511 GCF_000334495.1 Tupaia belangeri chinensis
TCCTCAGACTTGATTGAATCCTACTCATTCTTTCCCCAGAATGAAACAAATCAGAATCTACAAACAAAAGAATCTGAAAACTATCCCCAAATTTGACTTTTAAGGACTTAACTAGAGCCAGCCTCTTACAATGTTTAACTTCCAGGTATCCCACCAGCCCTCTTTCTGAGGATGGATTCAGATACTTGGTATTATCACATTTTCCCCTTCCAGAATGGCATTTGGCAGATTCTGTGTTCAAACTTGCTTTTCACTTACAGTGCATAGGGTCAATGTTTCTGTGGCAAACGTAGCATTATACTCATAAACCTATTGTTTATGGCTCTCTTGTATTCTATTGTACAACTCATCATTTATGTCTTTGTCCCCTGTTGGAGATGGAGATTGTTTCCAACTTCTAAATACTCAAACCTGAAATGAAAATTCTTAGCAGCTAAATCATTACCAGCACCTTCCAATAATTTTCTATGGCTAAATCCTCAAAAACAAATTACTAGGTCAAAAGATTCGCATTTTTCCACTTTTTAATGTTTGACAGCCTGCCCTCTAGAAAAGCCTGCCCGAGTGTGTCTGTTTATCAGCAAACTTCCTGTGGTCAATATTATCATTTTCTAAGCTTTATTAGCTATGTTGGTAAAATAGTATGTCATCGTTTTAGTTGGATTTCTTTGGGAGTTGTTTAGTAAGATTGAATGCTTTTTATGTTTTGAGTATAGTCATGCACTGCATATGAATTTTAGGTCCATGGCAGGCTGCATTTACGCCAGTGGTCCCATAGGATTTTAGTAGTCTACACCGTACAGCTTAGGTCTGTAGTAGGCTAGTGCATCTAGGTGTGTGTAAGTGCACACTGCGATGTTCTCACAGTGATGAAACTGCCGAATGACACATTTCTTAGAACATATCCCTGTCATTACCGATTGCTGCATTTGGATTTATTTTCTTATGAGTTATCTATTTGTGTCCTTAGACTCTGTTTTAGATAAGTTAGTTCTTTTCTTGTAAGCAGTTATTACAACTATGTTATACATTGAAAATATTGTGTCATGTTTGCCTTTTTAATTTGTAGGAGTTGTGTTTGGGTTTATGAAGTGTGGTTTTGTTTTGGTTTTGACTTTTAAGGACTTAAAAATCTGTTCATGATTCTTTTATGATTTCTAATCTTTGTGTAATACTTAGTCTTGGGTTAGGAAGGGATTTCCTACAACTCTTTGATCTCTCATTTAGACTCACTGGAGGTTTCCTAGTGTACTTTTATGTTGTTACTTTTCAGATCTATCAATAACTTTTGATTCTTTGAGAATGTTTTGGCTTGTCAGAAAATTCATGACCTAATTTTCTATGTTTTTCTATGCAAAAATGCACCATGACTTTTCCAACAACCCAATATTTTGGTGTAAGATGTGTGTAAAGATCTATTTTTTTTTCTCAAATGGTGATCTAGTTATCCTAACATCATTTGTTGGATAATTTATTCCTTATTTACTGATTTCAAATCTCGCTTTGTCCTCAGCATTATTAGGAGTACTTGGGTCTGTTTTGTGGAGTTGCTGTTCTGTTTCATTGGTCTGAGAACCGTGGCTGAAATGAACCATTCGTATGTGTTGGAACCTGTCATTGCCCCAGCAAATTGAGGTGGAAAATATTGCAAGCTAGGAAGGTAAACAGTGTATTAGTGAGTACCCGTCACTTCTCACCTTCATGATGAGACTTCTACTTGCCTCCCAGTTAGAGAGTGTTGGAGGGAAGGAGATTACTTACCATGTTTCTCTCCCTAGAATCTCATTCCCTAGCTTAACTGGAGACTGGTGGAAATCGAGTTTCACTGTACTGAAAGTCAGGGCGAACCTGCGTATACTGTTTCCTTTCTTTCTGGAACTTTTTGCTCTATAGGAATTAGAGGTCACAAGGAAGGCCTTCTGTCCTCTATGTGACATTCTGTTGACCTAGACTGTATTTTTTCATGTCCCATTTTCAAATGGGAGTGCTACGGAGTATGCCATGGCACACAGACTAAACCTGGTACATTTCAATGGAACAGGGGATAATTAGAGAGTCAAAAAAGAACTTAACTAATAAGCACTAATTTTCTGGATTTCAGAAAATTCAAAAACAAAACTCAAGTGGGAATGAATATAATGAAAGATTAAAATAACAAAATTAATTGCTAGGATAAAGCAAAAGAATTAAGGTAAATTGTGTGTGTGTGTGTGGTTTTTATGCTTTGTTTTGTTTTTAGTTTATTTCGACTATGTTTCTAGGCTCTAGAAAGATAGGTAGAATTCTCTGCTTTTGGTGGAAATGTTTGAGAAACACTAACCCATATGGATGGGTTTTTTCGGATACTTAGAGTAGAGCAAAGAAGTAACCAAAATGAATAATTTCATCATTTTTTTTGTTTACTTTGTATTTAATTTGCTCCTCTTTTTCTAGTTCCCTAAATTGGAAGCTTAGGTTATTGATTTTAGATCTTTCTTCTTCTGTAATATATTCACTCAGTGCTATAAATTTCCCTCTAAGCACTGCTTTGGTCCCATCTCACATATTTTGATAAGTTGTATTTTTATTTTCATTTAGCTCAAAACATTTTTTAACTTCTCTTGAGATTTCTTTTTTGACCCATGTTTTATTTAGGCATGGGTTGTTTTATCTCCAGTGTTTGCAGATTCTCCAGTTAAATTTCTGTTACTGAGTTCTAGTTTAGTTCCATAATGGCCTATTATTTTAAATTTGTTAAGTTGTGTTTTATGGTCCAGAATATGGTCTGTCTCAGTGAATGTTCTATGTGAGCTTGGGAAGAATGTATATTCCGCTATTGTTAGATGATATAGTCTGTAGATGTTAATTAGATCCAATTGATTAATGCATGGTTTGAGTTCACCTATGTCCCTGATGGGTTTTGCCTGCTGGATCTGACCATCTCTAATAAAGGGGTGCTGTAGTCTCCAACTTTAATAGTGGATTCATTTATTTCTGCTTACCATTCTATTAATTTTTGACTCATGGGTTTTGACACTGTTGTTAGGTACACATTAAGAACTGTTATATAACCTCATAATTCTTTAATGATTCAGAAGTTACTTCAGGGTCTCTTGGTCACCACTAATAAACTCTTTGTCCCCATGTGGTACCAGTAATTGAAACGAAGTACTCATTATTACCTTTATGTCTTATTTCATTATTGTGTTGTTTACAAAAATACCTGAGACTGGGTTATTTATATAAAGAACAGAGATTGAGGCTAGACAGTGGTTTAGTGGTAAAACAGAATGCTCTGTAAGGCTAACCCACATGGGAATGTTGCCAGTTCATGTCCAGAGACCTCTCTGAGTATGCTAGGTACACATGTGCCCCTGATCTGGGCTGGCTAAAGCTAAAGGTGGATCATGACATCAAGACCCTAATGGGGGATGTCATCTCTGCCTCTTTCATTCATGGGATAAATAAATAAACTTTAAAAAAAAAAAAAAACCAGAAGTGTATTTAGTTTACAAGTCTGGTGACTGGAAGGTCCAAAGGCATGAGGCTAGCAACAGAATATGGCTGAAAGAAGCAGAGAAGATGGTGGATACATGCAGAGAAAGAGTGAGAGACCTGGGAGTGGCCATCTGTCTTTGATAACAACCCACTCTGGCAACAACTAACCCCTTCTCACGAGAGCTAGAACTCACTGGATCTCACCAGACATCATCAAGCTCTTCATGTCTCCATAATCCAGTCACCACCCACTAGGTCTCATTTCTTAAAATCTGTGATCCATTTCATCACCCACTCAGCTTCACCTTCACTTTTACTCTGGAGAGCAAATTCCAAAATATGAACTTTTGGGGAAAACTAACTATTATCTAAACCATAGCATGTGAATGAGAAGTTTCAGTGAATTAATTTTTCTTCCTAGCTTAGTTAAACAGACCTCTACTCTATTTTAATTTGCCTTGTGGAGAAACAATATATAAAATACGTTCATTCAGGGGATCAGCAGGTGACGTGGTGGTTAAGGCACTGGACACTCCCACATGGCTGACCACAGTTTGAGTCCCAGACCTGGTGGCTTTCTTTCTCTCTCTCTCTTTCTCTCTCTCCCTCTCTCTCTCTCTCTCTCTCTCTCTCTGTGTGTGTGTGTGTGTGTGTGTGTGTGTGTGTGTGTGTGTGTGTATGGTCAAATTAAAATAAATGAATGAATAAATAAAATTATAAAAAAAGACATTCATTCAGTTTCCCGGACTAATGTTCTGTTAGAGTCAAGATGGAAGGGCCTTCTTTTATTGAGGCCATCATTTCTAATAAGTTCTTTTTTGAAACCTCTATGGGCTGTGGAAGGTTTCAATGAAGCGACTGGTTACGCACTAGTGAACTACTTGAAAGTTAGAGATTTACACTTAAGAAAACAACATCAACTCACTATGTAATGTGAGCTCGTTTTCTTCTGAAGCACCTCTTTCCCATCCTGTGCAACAGAGGGGAAAACAAACAGAACAATCGTTTCAACTAAATTGGACTTTTGGGATTTCAAATAAAAAGCAGGTCATTTCTTTTAACAGTGAGAACTGAGACATGTGGAATATTTCAGTTATCATCCCATGTAGGATGTATCTGAGTGATCAAATAGTAGTTGCAATGTTTGTGAACCAGGCGACTGCAGCATCTGGTTCTTAGTTCACCAAAGGTAGTAGCTACTTTATTTACTTATAGAGCCAGTGGGATGAATAACTAAAATAAGACCTGTCAGTGTAAAGTTAGAGATGCTATGTATTTGTTTGTTTAGGTTATTTATTTTAGGGATTGCTCACTTTAGGAGACATTTAACTGTGCCTCAGGTACTCCACTAGGTTTCGTGAAATTAATGCAAAAAGAACGATGACCTAGCTCTTGACTCTAGCCCTGATTTTCTTATAGATGGTGGTGAAAGCAGATGCATAATTTTTTATGTATGACAGGAGGTACACTGTGGGCACCTTGAACTAAAAAACAAGATCCCAGGGCTGGCAGGTGGCGTGGTGGTTAAGGGTGTTGGACTCCCACATGGTTGACCACAGTTTGAGTCCTGGACCTGGTGGCTTGTTTTCTCACTTTCTCTCTCTCTCTCTCTCTCTCTCTCTCTCTCTCTCTCTCTCATGCTTTCTCTCTATCCCTCTCTAGTCAAGACTTTTAAATAAATAAATAAAGTTAAATAAAATAATTCTTTCAAAAAAAAAAAAAGATCCTTGGCATGATGAGACAAAGGTACTTTCTTTGAAAACATAGTGGCCAACACTTAGAAGGGTTCCTGGCATATATTAAGTTCTTTCAGTGCCATACATGTTGCACAGACTCCTTTAACCCACCCAGCAGACTTATGAGAAATGTTGAATATCTCCATTTTACAGATGAAAAAACTGAAACACAAAAATACTAGGTAACTTGCCCAACTCCCACAGCCAGCAAGTGGCAGGAGAAGGGTTTGAACCCAAGACCCTTGCCTGCCATCTTACACAACCCTGCCATTCTGATTCTTTGTCAGTCATGGAAGATTTTGGATGCTGAGGTACCTGGAGTTGTTCATGTGTGACACCACCATTGAGGCAGACATAGAGCTTAATGTAATCAGACTTTCAGCCAGCCACTTCCCTTCATTTTTATGATATTGAAAATAATTCCCCTGTAGGTAATTGTCAGGCAGGTTAAAATAAAAAATACAGATTGGCATCCCTAATACAAAAATCTGGAATCCAAAATGCTCCAACATCCAAAACTTTTTGGGTGCTGACATGACACCACAGTGGAAAATTCCACACCTGACAGCATGTGATGGGTTACAGTCGAAATACTGTAATGCAAAAATATCGAATGAAATGACCTTTAGCTTGTGAGCATACGGGTTATAGGAAACATAAATGAAGTGTGTGTTTAGACTTGGATCTCATCCCCCAAATATTTTATTATGTGTAGGCAAATATTCTAAAGTCTCAAAAAATCCAAAATATGAAATGCTTCTGGTCTCAAGTATTTCAGATAAAGGATAATCCACCTATACTACTACTGCCCAATGTAGTGAATACCATTAAAAAGAAGAAGAAGAAGAAGAAGAAGAAGAAGAAGAAGAAGAAGAAGAAGAAGAAGAAGAAGAAGAAGAAGAAGAAGAAGAGGAAAAAAAAACACGTACGATAGAGTGATTTTTTCCCCTCCTCAGTCAAGAGTTTAGGAGATGAGTGCCATATGAGGCATGTTATTTGACATATTTTGTTGTGACCAGAGAACCTCTAATAACAAATTCATTAATGGAATCCTGTTTCCTTCTCTATCATAGTTTTTTTATAAGCTGTCTATTTTAATCAGTGATCTCTCCCATTGGGATAGGCAGTCTGTCCCCCAATGGGCAAAATGCCTGAAAGTCACAAAGCGTGTGAGCTGCAGCCTCTAAGGTGCTCTGCTATCTGGCTTCACTGTTTCTGTACCCACGTCTACACTTCCCCAGTCCATTTGTCCTCAAAAAAATAGCAAAGACTAAGTACTTATCACTTTTATTTTAACACCTTTATTTCTTCACAGTTCAATTAAAGATAGAACCTGTGCTAATAACTGGCATGGTGTCAGATTCCTCACCGCCCCCCCAGCTTTAGCGATGATCTGTACCCACAAAGAGCACAGGCATTTCCATCGCCTTGATAGACTAGCAGATGAGAACAGAAATAGCGCGTGCTCTGTCACTTGTCTATAGGAACTTCACTCAGCTGGCAGCATTTTTTGGGTGACCTTCACCCATTGGAATGGACATTCTGATATCTGATTTGGGTTTGGGTCTACACGTGTTAGAGCACAACTATACCATGGGCATTCTTTAAAGATGTCTTAACCTCTTTAGGTAAAGGTGAGGGAGTTGTACACATTGGCAAACAGTGCATTATACACAAAATAGAGAGTGGGATGAAACTTTTTTGCAATGAGTGAACTTATTGGGGAGAAAAATGTGGGTTTTTAACTTCTGTCTGGTAGCTAAGTATGGTGGCACATACCTGTGATCCTAGTTATGTGGGAAGCTGAGGCAGGAGGACCACAGGTTCAAGGCCAGCACGGGAACATGGTCAGACACGGTCTCTAAGGAAAAAAAAAAATTGGCTTATTAAAAGGACTTTATTTGATGATCCCTTTCTAGAACATTCTCTCATAATTTGCTTATAGATCCAGATCATCTGCATCTCTAGTTTGCTTAAATTGTACCCACTGTAGTCCTCCAAAAGAAAAGGTGACTAGTCAGTCTGTGAGTGTGTGAAGAGCCCATCCTGCTTATCCATGGAGAGGAAGAGTTGACACTTCCAGGAGCCTGGTAACTAAACTACCTGCTGGGATTGGAAACACACAGACACACGCTCCTCATAAAAATTCTGTTCCTCTCAGAGCAAAGCCCTCCTTGCATTTTCTATAGACTTTTCCCACCGTGCACTGTAGACTTCCTCCATCTTCATGTGGTCGCCTGGTGTCTTACTGACCCCCTATTTAACATTTCTTCCTGTCCAACTGATGCACGATAGTTGTAACGTTAGGCGGGGAGGGGTTAATCTTGTCGAGCAGCAGTCCCTTTGGGTGGAAATCTCCTCATCTTTTCTTCTGTATCTCAGAACCCAAGGAACTGAATTGCTCAGAGCCAGTGAGTGAGAACAAGGACAAGACTCAAGTGAAACAAGCCTCATTGTTTTCCAGCAGTAAAGAAAATAAACATGCTTAATCACTCATAGATGGGCTTTGCCTGTGATCAGGAAACCACACTTCCCGCCTGTTTTCTGTCCTTCTGTGGGAGGAACCCCTTGAAGTGGGAAGAGGATTCTGCTCCAGTGCTTTGCTGGCCACGGATGGACATGGGCTGAGAGAGTACGGACAGTTTGAGTTCTCAGCATTGAGAAACGAAACGCAAGTATAGGGGAGAAAAGGAGTGGTTTTTTGGTGTTGTTTTTGTTTTTGTTTTTTGTTTTTTTAATCCCAGAAAATGGACTACAATATGCATCTGCCCCTGAATATACTTTGTTAAACAAGACAGATGGGGCCAGCAGGTGGCATGGTGGTTAATGCACTGGACTCACACATGGCCAGCCATGATTCGAATCCCAGACCTGGCAGCATTCTCTCTCTCTCTCTCTCTCTCTCTCTCTCATGAGCACACTTTCCCTGTAACAAATTCTTAAAAATAATAATGATAAATAAAATTAAATTTTTAAAGAAAAGGTAGACATCATTAGCCTTCATGGATGAAGGAGCTGGTCAGGCTAGAACGTTAACTCCATCCTCTTGTGCATGTCTGGTCCTCTTCCTTGAGCTTGCCAAGGCCCCTGAGGCTGGCTCTGGTTCAGCCAAGGATGCCCTCTGGGGCTCTGTGATGTCATCTGACTCTACTGTGAGCAGAACACAAATGGAGGAAGGGCCTCCCTGTTGGCCTTGAAGATCAGGTCATTCACTTTTGTAGAAAAGCAGGTGTAGGCTGCCAGTACACAAATTAGACACTAAAGGAATCTGGATTGTTCTAAACTCCCTAGCTATGTGCTACCCTTGGTTTTCTCCATTTCGACTTCTTCCATAAATAGTTCAGTCATTGTTTTCACCTAAGCTGTTTATCTCCTGATGTGCTATTTTCAGAGGCTTCACAGGCTGAAATTTTCCAAAAATCTGGAGCTTTGTTTATAAGAAAACCTTTTGCTTTGAGGAGCTAGATAAACAGTATGAATAGTTATTGATATTCCCTATAACTGGGGATGGGCTCATGGGGGGAGGGGGGAATCCACTTTCGTTTTGTAGTTATGCCGATGGACATCTCTGGACGACCTTTTGTTCCACTGACAATAATTTTGCATGAGCATGTAAGAGTGTGTACGTTTGTGTATGTGTGTGTTTCAGCTAGAGGTTTCATTTCTCACTTCATGGACTTTTTGTTTCACCTTTCCTCATGTACCTAGTCTAATTTCTGCTGTAACATTCAGTGGTTGACCAGTATGTTTTTATTGATGATAAATAATTTACCCCCCAGAGACTCTCTTTCTTTTTTCTTTCTTCACCTCTCTCCTCTCACTCCCAGAACATTATTGACATAGTAGCAGCTATTTTTTGAGAAATGGAAAATAGTTGCATCTTCTAGGCCCTACTGTGATCCCTTGGGAGTGGCTGTGTAGAAGGACACGGAGGCCGCATCTGAGGTCAATGGGCTACATCTGAGGTCAGTGGGAAGTAGTTCTGTGATCAGTTAGTAATGTCTGCTCTGGGTTGGTGTGGAGGTGGTGATACATGTGCAGACTGATTGCATTCCTCGTTGAGATAATAGGCCATGTTTCTTAAGAATGAGAAAAAGGTGTGTTTCCAAGAGTTAATTGAAGGTGTTCCCATTTGTGTTGTTTATATTTCATGCCTTTCATTATGTCTTTTTAATACAGTACTTGGGTTTTTTAAAGTTGTTCCATAAACCTAATACCATAGCCATGGAGAAGCACTGCTGAGTCCTGTTAGACAGGATTGGCATCTCAGCAAGGCAAGGAGCCTGTGAGGGTGTGGGCTGGTGTGTCCTGCCGTCCTTCAGTTGGGGTAGTTGTTTCCCCTCCATGTAGGAAGCAGAAATGCACAACTAATTCGGGTTAACAAAACTGTTGGCATTCAGGTCTGCCCATCTTGGGCCCTTGTTGAGTTATTAGAGGGGCTGTTCTGTCTCCTAGTCAGAAGGAACACTGACCTCTGCATGCATCAGAGGGGAGGACTCCTCTCCCTGGAGAATACGCGGCACGTCATAGGGCATGTTACACCATATCAGTAGGGATGACTGTCTGTTAAACTCTCTCCGTTGGGCACTGTTGGGGGATATGAAGGCCGTGGAGACCTGCACATGCCCTCCTGGGGCCTAGGAGGTTGCTGCAGAGGCAGTACATTTAGGACATTGAAGCCTAGAGCAGAGCAGTCTTTGAGTTTGTGTACTTGCAGCTTCTGAGTGCTCTGGTCACAGGTCACCCCTGAGCTGATTTGCCTTGCTCCTTGTAGGTCCTTTAACTCTGAGCCCATGATGCTGTCAGGCCAGCCTGCCCCAGGGCGGCAATGCTGGGTGGGGTAGGTGCTGAGTACAATGGGATACTGGGTGAATTTCTTCCAGAAGGCCTTGGGCACAGCTGTTGTGGACTGGAGGCTGACTTCTCCTGGGTGTTAAATGTGGGTTATAGACGTGCCGTAACCTGAGATTTCTGGGACCTGGGAATGACCAGGGACCAAACTTTCATTCCAGTCAGTAGCATCCCAAAGTACTTCGGGGAGAGTGGGCAGGCCCTAGAAGGAGACTCTTAAGGAAAGCTCTTTTGAGAAGTTTTAGAACATCAGGACCAAGACAAGATTTACTGGTCTGGATTTGACTCTAGAAAGAGTTGAGCCTGCTAATAGCTATTCTTTTTAATCTTCTTGAGGGATGCAGGGTCCTCCATCTGCAATGGTCAGGAATGGTTCTTGAAGACTCTGATCGCTGAACTGGCCTTGAAGGTTGACTGTGTCCCAGGAAGGTGAACAGAAGGCAGAGCATAGGGCAGGTAGAGGCAGAGAGGAGGAGACCAGAGCACACCTCCACGTTTGCCTGACCGTGAGTCCTGTCGGCTCCATCTGTTGCATTCTCGTGTCCACCTCAGCTGCCACCTTCGACCTTCACCTGGGCCTCTGCAATGGTCTCCCTCCATTCTTCCAGGTTCCACTGTCACCCCCGTAAGGCCTCTTCTGCTCCAGCACGCCCAGGTGACCCTCTGAAACATACAGCAGACAGTGTTGCTCCGCTGGGGCTGCCTGAATTAGAACAAAACCCGGATCCCTAGCACTCCCTGCAAGAGGCGCCTGCCTGACACTTCTCCACCCTCACCTTCCACTGCCATCCCACCCCAGCCACAGCAGCCTTCCTGCTCTTTCTTGCACAGACTAAGCTCACTCCCGCCTCAGGACCTTTGCCTTCACTGTACCTTTTGCCTTGGATGCTCTTCCCCCAGACGTTTTCGAGACTGGCTTCTTCATTTCTTGCAATTCTTTATCAGCAAGTGAGATTCTTCCCACACAGAATATGTTTGGGGTCTTCACTGAACAGCTTTGCTACACGTGACTGTAAGAACACACACCGGCCCCCAGGAAGTAGGCAGGGCCCTAAAGTCAGGCTGGGGACGAAGAGAAAGTCAGATGCATCTCTGCTTTGCATCCCCTCCCTTCGGGGGCTCCCAAGTGTATGTAAAACACTGAGAGTGGGTTTTGTTTGTGGTTTGTTCTCTCGTTACTTTAGAGATAGGCTTTGTGTTGTGCAGCCCACATGCTCTGGGTAAATGGCAGAGCCAGGTGGGCACAGGCGATGAACGCAGGAGTAGAGGGGAAGTGAAAGCAGAGGCAGCATCCCAGTTGGATGAGGGTGGGCTGATCCCCTGGGCTCGACTGCAGTCCTCTCAGAGCCAGGCTCTAATGCGTGGCTCTGCAACTCCTGTGACTGCCAGCTTGGTCCATTTCCCTGAGGGTGGGTACTTCTGCCCATGTGCAGATGGAGGGAGGCTGAATGACCTGTGGTTGAAGGGCTTTTTCCTCCCGGGCTCCAGAATGTCTCCAGAGGACAGTGTTACCATCTAACACAGAATGAAGTCCTGAGCATTACAGAAACTTAGCGTGCTTTTGGCTGGCCTGATTCACTAAATATGAACAGTGTCTCACTAGTCATTGTGATGATCATAAAACTGCCCCACTGGGGGCCAGCAGGTGGCATGGTAGTTAAGGCGCTGGACTCCCACATGAACAACCGTGGTGCAAGTCCTGGACCCAGTAGTTTGAAACTCATGCCAGGAGCATGTGTGTACGTGCCCAAAATCCCAAGAAGAGAATGAAGGGGAAGGGACTGTGGAGTGGCCATCCCCCCAGGGGCAGGGGTGATTC
Source organism: Tupaia belangeri chinensis (assembly GCF_000334495.1). Lineage (NCBI taxonomy): Eukaryota > Metazoa > Chordata > Mammalia > Scandentia > Tupaiidae > Tupaia > Tupaia belangeri. Next base: position 7,588,897 of record NW_006159809.1, read on the forward strand.
CTTGATTTCTGTCGTGCTGTCTCTGCTGAGCGCACACACCCTATAGCAAACAAACAAACAAACAAACAAACAAAGCCCTTTAACCCCCTCCCAAAAACTACCCCCATTTGATTTCCAGATGTTGCCTAAGGGGAACTCCCAGTGGTGAGAACCCTTGAGCTGTGTCTGATCAGGGTTTCCCAGTGAAAAGGGTTAAATCTGAGCATCCCCTGCCCAGATCCTCACCTCTTTCAGCAGTTGGTACCTGTGAGCTGTCACTCAGACCGTCCTCACCTACTCTTTCTCCTTCTCCCTCCTACTGCTCCTCACTTTTTGGATCCAAGGAAAGAACTTAGACCTTTGGCTAGTCTGCACTGTAATGTGAATTGAGAAGTGTGCAGATAGAAGAATTTAAGTGTGTTTTCCTCATAACTCTTAGAATTCTGTAGTTCTGCAGGTTTGTTTACTCTTTTTGACCTTGCTTCTTAATCAGCTACCTTTATCTAGCCAAATGAGCTCTCCTGAGAGGTGCGGCATGGCCAGCCCGGATGGTGGACAGTATAATTGGCATTGGTGTAGCACTGTCCCCTCCCCTGTTCCATGCCCCAGGCTGATGCTGCATTGACCTGAGATTCTGCCAAGTCACACTGACATTTCTATTTGCTGAGACCCCCAGCCTCACAGTGTCTTCTGCAGGGTGCCCTGAGTATTGCAGAGCAGTGGGAAGGGATGAATTTGTCATTATCAGCCTATCTACATGGAGGAAATGGGGCAGAGTCCAAGGATTGCCTATTTTTACCCCCTCCTCACTCACGCCCTATGTCCAAGCCACTTGCTGTGAGTGATGTGGACCTGTGACCTTGACAGAGCTAGGGGACAGCCCGGCTTGGTTGGGGCTACCAAGAGGCTAACTCCACTGGTCCAAGGTCCACACAAGCAAAACTACTGCTGACCCAGGCCGAAGTTTGGCATTCTGGGGCCACCACAAGGCCATCCCTGGTTGGGAAGGGGCTTGTGACAACTCGACGGACTCTTCTAGAGCTGGCTTCTGGTTCCTGTGCATTCTGGCAGCCTGGGGGCTCGCACACTGTGGGCCCTGTGGAAGAGCTATGGCATCTACCTCTTTTTCTCCAGTTCCATCGTCAGCCCCTCCATTCCTCTGAGATGCCAAGAGCAGCCCTTTCCAGAGACATCTTAAGGCCTCAAATCCCAGTGTCAGTCAGCTAGAACAGGTTTCAGAGCACCTCAGCTTGACACAGCTTCTTTGCGACCTCAGAGCTCGGCTCCAGTAGAGCCTGTTGATGATTCAGCAGCTGGGGAACTCCAGACGGCCTGAGAGTCCCCTGCCATCCTCACCCTGTTGTCTTGCAATCCCAGGAACTTGGATGGGGGCCTTCGATCAGCCAGCAAAGAAGCAGGCCCTGGGGAAGAGGAAGTCTGACTCAGTGCCCAGCCCCTGGTCCAGGTCTTTGATAAGGGCTAAGCTCTGTGGAAGAAACAACTGTTTCCTCCTAGCAAGACAGGGAGTGGTGGAGATAGGCCCACGCAGATAGGAGTGAGTGCAGGGCCTTCCTCACCCCAGGAGATGCACAGTGCATCCTGGTTAACTCACTGCAGTTGTGGGAATGTATGATAGAAGCGAAAGAGGAATTCCTAAGGATCAACTGGCTTTCTCATTCCCCATCTGTACACACTCACTGTTCACTCCCGCCTCTCTTTTCAAGCTGGTGACCTCTTGGAGAAATTTGGTTCAACATACATGTATCAAAAACCTAACTAGGACCAGCAGTTAGCATAATGGCTATGAAGCTGGACTCCCATGTAGTTGACCACAGTTCAAGTCCCGGACCCGGTGGCTTAAACTTACGCCAGGCGCATGTGCATACGTGCCCAAGATCCCAAGAGGAGAATGGAGGAAAAGGGATTGCGGCATGGCCATCCCCCCTGGGGGGTGATTTCTCATTTTCTGTCTCTGTCTCTCTCTGTCTTTCTGGCGAGTGCACATGCCCTATAGCAAAAACCTCTCAAAAAAAAAAAAATAAATAAAACCCTAACTAGAAGCCAATCCATGGCCTGGTGGTTAAGGCAACTGGATCCCACATGGCTGACTACATGGTTTGAGTCCCAGACCCAGCATCTTGAGAAACATACCAGGCATGTATGTATGCATGCTCAAAATCCCAAGAGGAGGGAGAAACAGAGAGGAAGGGGGGGATGTGCTTTCTCATCACCCCTGACCCACCCCCTCTGTCTCTCTTTATCCATAGTACATGTGTCCTCTGGCAAATTTAAGAAAGAACAAAATAAACCTAGCCAGATGCTACAGCATTATGCCAGGTCCAGGGACAGAGATACATAAGCCACAGTTCCTGACCACACCAAAAGGGGAGTGGATAAGACATGAAAACTTCCAACTGTAGAGTAAAATAAGGACTGCTCTGAGGAAGCAGAGATTACTTCTGGCATTTGAGCAAGGCTTCAAGAGGCTACCTTGATTTCCATGGATAGAAAACAGGGCATGCCAACCAGAGAGATGGCGTAACATCAGGGCCAACTCTCGGTAATACGCCACCGTCTGTCTTGGTTTAATCTGTGTGCCTCATTATGCATTGTGTCCCCTCATTTCTTCAAAATGAGAACAAGAGCATGCATGCATGCAGAAGTGAGCACAGGAAAGAAAGTTATTTTTGACAGCATCTTGCCATATCACAGTCCTCTTGCCTCGCTGCCCAGCTGGCTAGGACCACAGGTGTATGCCCCTGACTGGTCTGTTTAGGTTGGGCCTGTTTAGGTTTAAGTCAGCGATCCCTTTTGGCCACAGCTGCCTGCTTTGCCACCACAGCTGGGCCTATGTCCCTTCATTTATTCTTTTTTTTAAGAATTATTTTAACTTCCTTCTTCTCTCTCTCTCTCTTTTTCTTTCTTTCTTTCTTTTAATTTGACCAGAGAGGGACAGAGTGAGAGAGACAGACAGAGAAAGTGAGAAAGTAAGTCATGAGGTTCGGCACTTGAACTACTGTCGCCAGGTGGGAGTCCAGCACTCTTATCCACCACCACGCCACCTGCAGGCCCCAAGAAACTTAAAATATTTTTTTAAGACCCTAATATGCCTGTGCTGACTATCAAGATTATATAAAACATTTTTCTGAAAGTTCATTAGCCATTTTTTCCCCATCAAAGCTGTTTTATTCATTTATCTACCATATGCTTTTCTTACCAAGCTGTATGGCTCTTCATATGTGACATGGTCATGACCCCTCTCTGTTGAGAATATTTTTATCCACCTTGGTTTTCTGTTTTCCCCCCGTGGTTGTAGTCTGGCTTTTTGCCTTATTACTATTCTTTCTTCCTCCCGCCCCCAGTTTTTTGCCATAGAGTGTGTAAGCTCACTGGAATCAAAGAGAGGGAAAGTGAGAAATCACCCCCCAGGGAGATACCCACACTGCAATCCCTTCTCCACCATTCTTCTCTTGGAATTTTAGGCATGCATGCACACACCTGACATGCCAGGTCTGGGACTTAAACCGTGATTGACCATGTGGGAATCTGGTGCCTTAACCATCATGCCACCTGCTGACCCAGTCTCTTTATTCTTTTTTTTTTTTTTTTTTTTGAGGGTTTTTTGTTATTGGCGCG
>NW_006159809.1:7592638-7626700 GCF_000334495.1 Tupaia belangeri chinensis
CGAACCGCGGTTGACTACATGGGAGTCCAGCAACATAGCCATTACGCTAACTGCTGGTCCCAAGTCTCTTTATTCTTAGTGACACTTTAATTATGTTTAGTATGTGACATAACAGTAAATACCAAATTTGGGAATTCTGTTCTTTATTTCGTTGATTCTTTCTAACAACCTGTGTGAGAGATGAATATCTTAATATCCTTTTACAGGAAAGGAAAGCGAGGGTGCCACCAGCAGGAGTCAGGGTACTTGGCAGGACGAGATGGATGGAGTGTAGGTAGAAACAGGGTCTGGGACCAGAGTATGCCCTTGAAATCTCTGCCCAGGACCTTGGATGGGGTCCTGTCTCTGGACTGGGTTCTGTGAGCCGTGCAGAGCCATGGAGAGTTTGTCGGGAAGGAGCGATATGGTCCAGCAAGCTCACTCTGGCGGCTGAAGCAAAGAGACAAAAAAAAAGCTGCTGGCAGGAAAACTAGTTTGGCAACTCTAGTGAGAGTCCAGGGAGAGGAGATGGGGCCTGAATTGGGGCAGCAGCAGTGGGATGCAGGGACTGGATGAGGAGACAATGTGGAAACCTGTGTGTAGGAGGGCTTGGCGGGGATGCGGGGTACAGGGACAGGAGGGACTGACAATAGCCGTCTGCTCTTCACCCCCTCCCAGACTGAGGAGGAGGTGGGACGTGCAGGCCTCGGTCAGGGTGGCAGATGGTGTTTGATGCATGGAAAGAGGGGAAGCATCTATGGAAACGTAGGATCGGTGAGGTGCTTTTGATGGGCTATAGTGGGGACTTCAGCCTTTAGAAAAATGGAGGGCTCCATTTTTCTCTGAGACTGCACATTTTGCCTGCTTCCCATTCAAGACAGGAAATCCACCTACAAAAGGATGGAAAGGACCATACACCCTGGCCAGCTAGTTGAGGAAGATCAATGGACTGGTCTTCATAGAAACCTACAACTGGGGACTTGGCCAATTTTCTGGCCCAACTCTACCATTTAAAGTTAAAGAGCCCAAGACTGAGAGAAGTGAAATGACATGCTAAAGTAATACCATTCTTGGAGGACCCTCGTCTCTGGGCTTCCCTTTAGCTCACGTTCCCCCTACCATACACAGCCAGCTTCTGTCTGTGTGAGAAAAAGAGGAGACGGTCTCTCCTACCAAGCCTGTGTTCCTTGGCTATTCTTCATAGGACCAAACTACTGCAAAGTGGGGCCAGCTGGGCTCCATAATGCAAGCTCGCAATGTCTGTCACGTGAAAGCTGGGTGACCTCGGGCAGGTTCCTCAACCTGCTGTCTCTCCACTTCCTTACCTCTAAAGTGGGAGCGTAATCGCGCCTCCTTTGTATGCTGGGTGTCAAATAAGATGATGCAGGGCACGTAGTCAGTGCTCAAACACAAGCTGCTGTCATTTTTACTAATCACCGTATCACCACAATGGCTGAATCATCCTATGACTGAAGGATGTGAGGAGGGAGCTTGGGAGACCCGTCAGGCTCCCTCCACCGCCCTGCCGGTAGCACAGAAGGTCTTCCCAGTTCACTTGGACACTGCCATGGCCGCGTTCGGGAGCAGAGGTCAGGACCTCGTTTGTGTATGTTTATGACTAAGTGCTGCCCCTTCCTTGGCGCCTGAAACATGACACTAACCTTTTCAAGTTCCCTCTCCACCAGACTGTCTCACTAGGTAGCATGGACCTGTGTTTTGAAAAGAGTGTTCCAGAGGCTGGGATGGTGACAGAAAGAGCCCTCTGTCCCATGGGCCCATCTGCCTAAGGTGATTCATTCCCTTGTCACATATTTCTAAACTCTCCTTGCCATCCCCAGAGCTGTCCGAATCCTGTCTGGCCAGTTCCTCTGCAGATTCCTCTGCAGCTTTGCCCAGCGACCTCTGGAGCTAGCGCTCTGGCATCACTGGGAGCAGGGGCCAATGCCTGCCACCTCTTCCCGGAAGAGAGAGCACAGACTCTCCGAAGGCCGTCCTCCAACGGGGGGTGGGGGGTGGGGGGGAAGAGAGTGTGTGCTACCTGACTGCTTTCAGCTCTGGCATTTACAGATATTCTTTAGGGGGAGAGGGCTCATGGTGCCAGCTTCTGCCAGTCTCCCTCGTCGTCATTATCTGCAGGGCATTTCCTATTTCCTTCTGAATCCCTCCTGGCCCCGAAGCTGGCAGGTAGCTATCAACCCCGGCGATCAACCTCTCAGCTTTAAGAATATTGCTAGTCGTACAATTTGGCAGTTTTTGCTGTGCAATTAAAATCCTGCAGGGTTTGTAGGTAACACTTAAACTTTAGTGTGTAACTCCTAAGGGAAGATGCCGTGAACCATACTGGGTTCTGGGCGACCCATGTTCACCAATGTTGTGCCCACCTGGGTACACTGCAGACCTTACACTGGCCACAGGATTGCTACCCTCTAGGTACCACTTACGGCTTCCTGAGTTCCTGGCTCTATTCTCAAAGAACCCCCAATCCAAGCATGGCAGGAGAGGAAGGGGGAGCCCAGCTACCCCTGGACACGCACACCTCTTTCTGCCCCTCTCTCTAGCATGACTCCTGTCCCTTCTGCCTGCATCCTTCTTTACCTGAAGGCTTTTCCTCATTACCTTCATCCAAAAGGGCCTCCACAACCTCTCTCCATCCGACAGCACAACCTCATCCTTCACCCAGATCCAAACAGGATGAGATGTAGAGCTCTTGATATCCTAGAGGGACGAACTGGTTCATACAGCGGAGGGGGCAGAAGCCTGGCTGCTGCAGGGGGCCAGAGCAGGCACGGTGAACTCTGCAGGGTGGCAGAGGCCGGAGGATGCTCCTGCCGGGTCTGAGCATGACAGCTGAGTGTCCACACAAGGTGCTCACAAGGCTGAGGGGCAGTTGACGATAGAGGGTGTCCTGTACTTAAGGCACAGAATTGCCAATCCCATTCTGGAGTGAGGGGCTAAGATGAGTGCCCACTCTGGGCCCAGGGCACGTTCCCGCTGGCACATCATGGACGGGTTGGGGATGGCCGCGCTTCCATAAACCCGTGAGTTGATAAACTGGCCTCTCATGTTGTTTCTGGTAGGAACTTTTATCCAAGTTGCGAACAGCTAAGTGATGAGTATGGCAACCCCTGTCCTTCCTGGAGGGCATGCTGTCACTCTATTTTGGGGGACAAGAGGTCAGTCTTTTGTAGAGGGATTTTCCTGTCTGGAGCTGAAGAGCAGCCTTATAGGGAGGCTGTCCCAGAGGAAAACTAGCTGGTGGCCATCAAGCCTGCCTTCCTGTCCCCAGCCCATGGCAGGCAAGGTCTGGCTTTGAACCTCAGTCAGGAGGAAGCCATGGTGGTGGCTGTCAAGCCTGCATCTGAACTGCATGTCACCCAGAGCCACTGCATGTGGTGGCTGTCCCTGTGGCTGTTCCTGGAAGGCCTTCACACAGCCGACTTTCCAGCACAGCAGCATGGCCAGAGCCTGGGCAGGTGGGGCAGCTGGTGAGTCTGGATACTCACACTCTTACCCCAGACAGACCTGGCTCAGAGGGGAGATCGAAGGCCCGACGCCAGGCCTGCTGAGTCCATTTCGAGGACTAATCAGGTGGACCATTAAGTGATGAACACACTCCTAGCAGGACTCCCTGGCAAGTTGTGGTCAGAAGGACTGTTGTGTGGTGCGGTGATGAAGCACTGCCTTAGGCATGGGATTTGGACAGACTTGAGTTTAAATCTGGCTGCAGGAACATTGGCAAATGTCTTAACCTCTCTAAGTTTCCTCATCTGAACAGTGGGTTGTTTGCACTGGCTGGACCAGAAGGCAGGGAGACTGGGAAGTGCCTAGGTCATGGGTTGTTAAGGGGACTAAGTAAGATAACTCTTGCAGCACCCGCATGCTGGGCCCGGAACAAATGCATGCCCAATACGTGGTACACACCCACCTGAGACGTAAGCGCCGAGCCCCTGTCTTCTTACCCTCTCAGGGAGCTCACAGTCTAGTGAAGAGAGAGCAGAGGCCTGGCCTCGCATTGCAGAGCCTCAGCTCAATGGCACATGAACTAAGATGGCAGAACCCCAGGGCTTCCAGGGTTGTTTTCTGTGGCCTTGTGCAGGTACAGAAAGCAACTATCCCTGTCAGGGTGCTCAAGTTGTGAATAAAAATGCAGCATCTTTTATCTGTACAACACGGTAGTTTTGCACACATTAATTCCCCAAGTGCCCGAGGGCTTGGCAGCTGGTAGCCCAGAGCGGGCCCCTGTCTCACACCCTTATCTTCCTGGACAGCTGGCATGCGTTGCGCTGGCCGGGGTGCAGCTGTACAGTGTTTGCCGTCTCGTCGCAGTCGTGCTTAAGCAGTGGCCTCCTTGGACCAGGAACTACTATGTTCACCCGGACTGACGGGATACGGGGTGGGGAACGAGGTGTGAAGATAATGCATTAGTTCAGGGACAGTTCATGACAGGCCAGTCACACTCCCCCTCAAGAGGTATGCAAAGCATCCCATGTCATCTTTGACGTGATTACAGATCACCGGCTGATTTTGGTTTAGAGTGGTTTGTGGTGGTGCCAGCAAAGTCAGAATGCGACTGTTCCCAGCTTTTTTATTTAAGTTACGTATTTTACTCATGACAGAGAGCACGTGTGCAAGAGAGAGAGAGAGGACAGTGTTGTCACACTCCAGTCTCCTCTCCCCAGCTTTCTAGCCCTCAGGACCTTGGACACAGGCACATGCACCAGGTGTGTTTTCAGTCCAACCCAGGGATCCAAACTCAAGTCAGCTGTGTGGCTTCCAGCACTGCAGTTCAGTTTACTGCCAACCGTGCCACCTGGCAGTGCCAGGCCACTCCCAGCTCTGAGCATGCCACCACCACGGCTCTTCCTGGCCTGGATAAGAATGCCTCATTTTAACACTTGGGGTGTGGGTTACAGACTTACCCTTTTAAATGTGTCCTGGGGACCCCTAAGAGCCTGGCTCCCAAAATTAGCATCCTTTGAGCAACAAGAAAAAATTGCACAGGGAAGACACATGATTTTACTAACTTTCTCTCTCCGTTCCAACCCTACCCTGCCTCCAACTCCAGGCCAACTATCTGGGTCAGGATTCTGTAGAAATATTTGGGGGGCCAGCAGGCGGCATGGTGGTTGGGGTCCTAGACTCCCACATGACCGATCACGGTTCAAGTCCCAGACCCAGCGGCTTAAAACTCATATGCCAGGCATGTGTACATACATGCCTAAAATCTCAAGAGGAGAATGGAGGAAAAGGGATTATGGCATGGTTAGCCCCCTGGGGAGTGATCTCTCTCTCTATCTCTGTCTCTGTCTGTCTTTCTGGTGAGTACATGCACTATATAGCAAAAATCTCTCTCAAAAAGAAACAATAACAACAACAAAAAAAGAAATCTGGGAAGTCCACCCCAGGCCTCCAGTAAAAGTTCCTATGATGTGTCTCATGTCAAAGGCTGAAAGAGTTGTGAGCATGATTGCTGTATCTGTTCCAAGTGCGTCTCCCACCCGCCCCAGTCCCCGGAGGCAGACAGGTGTGTTACACTGAGAGAGGAGGGGCAGTGAGGCCGGGGTTGCCCCAGTCCCGTGCACTGCAGGAGTGTCAGGCAGAACTCTTCTTGTTTTCTGGGCAGACTTGAATCACATGCCTTCTGGGCTAACCTGTCGGAGGCCAACCCTTTTGCATGGTCACTGTGGCATCGTTTTGCATTTCAGTTTTTGGGAAGTCATTTTGGGTGCGTTCATGCTGATTGTGTAGTTCACACCAGGTTCCTTCTTTGTGGGATTTTTGCTGGCCTGTTTTTCAGTACTGTAATGTGAGGGCATTTAAGGTCATCTGATGACAGGAGTGGCTTTAGGGGCATATGACCTCAGTGGCACAGAGAGTCCGGTGCTCAGGAGGGCCCTGAGTCTGGGATTTGACACTGCAGTTGCAGTCGCAAGTGCATAGTTTTATCTTTGAATTTGTGTCTTGGAAATGAAGTCTGGCCGGACAATGGAATGTGACTGGGGCCTTGCAGGTCCCCGTGGTCCTGCCTAACGCCATCTCTTTGCCTCTCCTGGGTGGGCTCTTCTTCCTGGTGGGACCTAGACACACAAAACAGACTGGAGTTAAGTGTGGGCATGGCATCCCACTGTATCTCAGGGCAGGGCATGGTGGCAACTGTCTCCACCCTGAGCCTACATCTCCAGGGCATGTTCGCTAGGCAAATAGTGAAGGGGAAGTCTCCCCACTTCCCCATATCCAGGTACTGAGAGCATCCTGGCACGGAGAGTGCAGTATCCTTGGGGTCACCCTACACTGTAGATTGGGGCTGCTGATTCCTGGAAAGAGGAAACACCTGACTAGACTTTTCTGCACCCAGCTTGACCATAGCACATCTGTCCAGCTGCTGCCTGGGAGGAAAGCTCAGCAGTCGGTGGCCCCTGCATCCTTGTGCACTTTGTCACCAGGACCCCATGCACTCTTCAGTGGCCACGCTTACCCTGCAAGTATCTGCACGCCCTCAGAAGAACATGACATAAATAACAAAAGCGCCATGCATGCATAGCAATGTGAATGTACTTAATAGCACTAACATGGACTCTTAAAGATGGTTCACATCCCTGCATTGCCTCAGGGAAGAATAGGAACTACTCTGCCATTCTTGAGGAAGCCAGATGCCCGAGGATAGCTCACGCTGTAGACCCCCACGGCACCATTCCTACAATGGCGGATCCGCAAGAGACCCACCCTTGATCCAACATTGAATGGAATCTATGATCCCTATTGTTGAAAACTTTAAACTTGTGGCCCTTCTCCCTTTACTTGCAGGTATCACATTTTCAATGGTTCCCCTGGAAGACAACTGTATATAGCAGAGATAGTGTAATGGGAGAGGGGGAAAGGGCAGAGGGTCAAAGATAGGATAAAAAACATATATGTATGTATACATTGTATGAAAGTAGAAATGGAATATTATTGATGATAACATGCTGGTATGGAGGATCTATTGCTGAGTGAAATAAGCCAGGCTATGAAAGAAAGATATTGTATATATCCACTCAATATACACCGACTATCCGCACTCTATAGTAGAGAGCAATAAATCGGAGGACATAAAAACAGTGAAGGTACTTAATGAGAATAGGACAATGTGGAGTGGGGTGAGTGAAGAGAAGAGGATAGAAGGGGATAGCAAGTGAACAATAGAGAGTCAGGACGTTAGTGAGAAATAGAGAGGGCTTATAAACTGTTGATGATGACATGTATAGTATTCTCAACTGGATTGGTATGGGAGGTGTTTCAAGATGGGCAAAGTATTTTGGGGCGCCAAGGCTGCGTCCGACCGCGGGACGTCGCGGGCCCTTCTATTGTGATGGTGTAAAGTGATTTAATAAAAAAAAAAAAAAGATGGTTCACATGATAAATTTTATGTATATTTTCTACCACACAAAAAAATATGTTTATAAGGTATCAAAAAACGTGAGAAAATTGGGACCAGCAATTGGCATAATGGCTATGTCGGTGGACTCCCATGTAGTCGACCACGGTTCAAGTCCTGGGCCTGGTGGCTTAAACTCACGCTGGGCTCGTATGCGTGCATGCCCAAGATCCCCAGAGGAGAATGGAGGAGAAGGGATTGCGGCGTGACCATCCCCCCTGGGGGGTGATTTCTTGCTTTCTGTCTCTCTGTCTCTCTCTGTCTGTCTGGCGAGTGCGCACGCCCTATAGCAAAAACCTCTCCCCCCAAAAAAAAATAATGTGAGAAAGTACCATGACAGGTGGATCGAGAGACTATGAAAGAAAAGGGGGAAAAAAATCTGTATTTTAGTGTCATCAATGGGCACTTTTTTCCTACCATTTTTGGTTTTGTTTCTGTTAGTGCTTGCTATAGGGTGAGTGCACCCACCAGAGACAGACAGAGAGAGAGGGAAAATGATGGTCACAGCCCAGTCCTTTCTCTTTCATTCTCCTCTCAGGATTTGAGGCACACACACGCACACATACCCGGCATGATTTCCAAGCTGTCAGGTCCAGGATTCGAACTCCAGAGTCAGCTCTGTGGGATCCAGCTGCCTGAACCTCCATGCCACATGCTGGCCCCTTTTCCTGCTTTTTGAACAAGGGATCTTTGTTTCCATTTTACACTGAGCCCCAGAATGGATGCAGCTGGACCTGTCCTTGGACCACTTTGTTCAAATTCCCAAGTCTCAGAGGCCCTGCTGGAGATTGTCTGAGGCTGGCTCTCGCTGAACACGCTCTCACCTCTCCTTCCTCTTCTCCTCACAGGTATCGTGCTGGCCGTGTGCCAAGCCCTGGAGAACAGCACGTCCCCTCTGAGTGGTGAGTCCAGCTTCTCCTGGGTGTGTGTGCTGGTGCACAGGGTATGGGAAGGCAGAAAGCCAGCCGTGTGGAGCCCGAGCTCACCTGGGGAGCTCCCTGCCTGTGCCTCCTGCACCCTGACCCTGCAGCTCTCTCTCCACTGGCCCAAGGGAGTGCTTGCTAGAAGGTCTTAGCTGTAGGCCCAAGGGGAATGGGGGGTTGTTCCTGGATTCTTCAGGGCCCCACCTGCTCCCACCTGTTCCTGGCTGCTCAGTTAGTGTGGGCAAGAGTGCTGGAATGTGGGCCCTGCAGGATCCAAGGGTCTGGAGCTAGCCACATTGTTCCAGCTCATGGAACAGTTCATCTGAAGAATGCAGATTCTTGAAGTCCCTGGTCTGCTTCTGCCTGGCGATCTTCGTTTCGTTATTTTCTGGTTTATGTTTTGATATTTGTTGTACTGGTTTCCTTTCTTCCATTATAAAGGTAGACCCTACCTAGATCAGCATCTCGGGGAGCTTGGGGGTGCAGGAGATAAACCATTCCTGACCATACCACTGCAGAGAAGCATCCACCGTTACACTAACATGCTGCTTTTAGCCTTTGTCTGTATGCGTTCATATTTTTGTACCATTAGCCCTGGTGAGGGAAATATTTTGATTTCTCCTTTTTAAATTCAGATCTCAGTGCGGGGGGAGGGGCGAGTTGTGCATGTTTCCATGTTGCTGGAACGTCCTGGAATTTATCCTTTCAAAATGTCACAGTGTTCTATTAAAATGGGCACATGTGACTTAATTAAGAATTCCCTGTGGGATATTTATGGTGCCTCCGGTTTTTGAAGTTATGATACTACATCTGCATGCCTAGAAGCGTTCTCCTTCTTGCGAATTCTTTCCTGAAGATATATCTCCAGGAGCAGGAACAAATACATCCATGCCCCTTGGTAGGGGTTGCCAAATAGCTTCTCAAGTAAATTGCACTGGTTTTTACTAGCGAAGCCTAAGTCCTCCAGTTTCACTGTTCCCTTGTGAACACGGAGTACGTCCCACTGACTTCTGCTCCATCTGTTCCAGCAGCAGCCCCAGCTCTGTCTCCCTAGTTATTTCAGGGAGGTCCCAGCAGGGAGGGCCGGGTAGTTCTATGTCCATAAATTTTCTAACCAACCAACAGTGTCCTTGGTACTTTGTTCTTCCTCTCTTCTATATCTTTCTCTCCGACCCTACTGTAGGTGACACTGCCACTCCCACTGGGTGCCACTGCTTTTGCAGCCCCACAGTCCCCTCTTGGCACTCTTATTGTCAATGCACTTGAACCCTTATGATACCCAAGCCACTCAGTGGTTCCTGATGACACAGAAGAAAATGCCTCTCTTCCTTTGTGAGGAGAGGTCTTCAAAGACTTTATGGAAAATACATATTATGAGAAAAGTATGCATAGATTTCAAAAACTTTTTGCATTAAAATAAACCCTAATTCCATTTTTCATGAACTTTTTGAAGTCCCCTCACATGCCATGCTTTGTTGGGGCTGGAGATGGGAAGATGTGAGTCTGTCTATCTCAAAGCAGTGCTTATGGGGAACGGTCTACCAGAGCTTCCATGAAGCAGGTCTTCCACTTCTGAGTTACCGCCCACACACAAAGGCCTCGGATCTGAACATGGAGGAGGATAGCCCAGTGACTCCACCATGCTGTCCTCTGAATTGCCCCAATCTTCTCCTCACAGGTGCAATTTCAGCCCCTCCTACAGATAGACCTCTGGTGACCTGACTAAACACTGGGAAATGCTGATACTCCGGCAGCAGTAATTCACTAGCCATTGTTTGTGAGATCCTGGACACTGGGCCAGTTGGGAGTTACCACTTGTGCTAATATGTGTCTCTGTTACCTATCTCCAGGCATCCTGCTCGGTTGAGATGCCTCCTGTGTGGACTATAACCCTTTTGCATCTTTTTGACCTAGTTGAGTAGACTGAAGCATAAAGGCCTGGAGGCTGGGCCAGATGTGTTGGATCCATGGGCCCCCTTCTCCCATTTTCTGGTTCTCTTCAGCCTTTGTAGTCCTCACTATAGGACCTTGTAAGCCAGGAGCCAGGTCCTCACCTTCGGGTGACCAGTTGCATGATAGCAAATGCTGACACTACCATGCATGGGAAGGGAACACGCCTGGTCATTATACCCCCTTCCAAATCTCTGTTCATTCATACAGACCAAAAAAAGCCCAAGGGCGGTCATGCCTGAGCCTTTTCCCTTAGGGGCTTGGCGTGGCCTCTGCCTAGGCCTTTTGGAGTTTCCCAGGCCTTCCTTGGCAGACATGGACAGACTGATGCATTAATCTGAAAATGCCTGTCCTTGCCACAGGATTGGCGTTCTCCTCCGCTATGAGAACGACCCCCACATGGGCAAGGACCTGAGGTTGACTTTCCCTGGTGGTGATGCACAGGCAAGCCCCTTCTATGCCACATTGTCCCCTGTGACTGGCTGATGCCACTCTCTGGCCCACAGTAGGGAGTGAGGGTAGAGCTGTGAGCCCCCACAGTTGGCCTGGGGCTTGTGGAGAAGAGAGCTGGGGTGCCCATCTGACCCATGTGTTGCTATCTGCTTATTGTTTTCCTTAGCCATGGAACTTGCACCCCAATAATTTAGAGATTCACCAAATAACTCTTTCCATGTTTGTCGACTCTCTGCCCTGCCTATGGCACCCAAGCCTGAGTTCAGAGAGGGCTGAGCTAGGAGACAAGTCCAATAGTGACCGGGTCATAGTCACCCCTCCACAGCTTGGGGCTTCGTGACTGAATCAAGCTGGTTTTCTCTACTTTCTGTTCCTCAGGCTGGCCTGCCTGAGTCCTGCAAGACTCCTCAGCCCTGAGAGTCCTTGGCCCTGCAGCCCACCCCGCTGTCTCCTCACAGACAGGGCTGCAGTCCTATGGTGGGTGCAGCTCAAACTGGGTACCAACCCCCACCAGCCACACTCAGCCTCCCCAGCATTGTGTGTGAGTGCGTGTTCATGTGCATGTTTAACTTTGGGCCAATTTGATAAGTGAAACTGTTGACTTTGTATTTGGGAAACTTTTACCCACAGAAAAGAAGTAAAAATGAAATCAGTCCCCATAGACCCAATCACCCAGCTTCAACCATTAACATCACTCTGGCATTTTTTTCGCATCTATCCCCCCCCACACACACCCCCTTTGTTGGGGTACTTAAAGCAAAGCCCATTCACTTGTGAACACTTCGTGATGTACCTTTTTTTTTTTTAATTTTGTCAAAGGGCACATGTATTCACTAGAGACAGAGGTGGGGGGTATGAAAAAGCAGCCGCCCATGGGGCACGATCATGCTGCAATCCCTTCTCCTTCATTTCTCCCTCCTCTGGGAAGTCCAGGCATGCGCACACACACCCCCAGCATGTTTTCAAAGCTGCCAGGGCCAGGATTCCAACTGCAAGGTTAGCCACGTGGGATCTAGCACCTTCACCACCAGGGCACAGACTGGCCCCATTATATATAACTAATAGAAAAGAATTTTTTAAAACATAGCTGTAGTTCCATGACGTACTGCAGTGATCAACTGGTGATGTCTCCCATGGACCTAGGGACCTAGGATGGAGAGGTAGAAGTGTGATTGCCACAGATTTGATTCTCTTGAGGCTAGCTGCTATTTTACATTCAGGTTCTAACATTCTAGTTGCTGGAACTGCACAGAAAAGCAGGCCTTCTCTGCCTTGCCCTCAAGGAGCGCACTGCAGATGAAAAGGCAGCATAGGAATTCATGTGGAGGGCATGATCATGACACAGCACCCTCCGCTGACTGCTCCGTGCATCCTTAGAAAATACTTACTGTGGGAGTGAAACCAATAGTCTACAGTTTGAAACAGAGCGCTTCTATCTGCACGGTAACATGAACTACAGACAGGGTGAGAGTGGCAGCACTGATAGCTTAGAACATCTGTCACACCCTCGCAGGAAGGAGTAAGACCTAGCTTCAAAAGGCACTTTTTAATACCCCCTTAAAAGGGACAGAATGCACCCTAGCTCAGAAGTTGTTGGGTGGCTGCTTGCTTAACCCTCAGAAATGTTGCACAGTTCCCAGGCCGCCCATCTGGTTCTCATATTTTCATGAGACTCACTCTAATGACCAAGGGGGTGTGGTGATGGCCTCACTCAGACGCCTGGGTGCCAGGTTCCAGGCTTCCCTCGGCTATCTGCCTTGCATGATCTGGGTACTCAGGGCGGCTCTTTAAACCTCTGAACTTCTGCTCCTTCATCTTGTCTGTGTCTAATGACACCCACCTGGAATCAGGGTGTGCTTGAGTGTTCCTTAATTTAGTATCTTGGAGACTTAACAGAGGTGGTGATAAAAAATCATGGAAAAGTTACGATGTGGCTACTTATGGAGAATATCACCATTATTAGTTTACTTGGAAGCTGGTGATAGGGATCCTGGGCACAAATATATTGAGACGACAAGTTCGGGCTCAAGGTGCACAGAAGGAGAGCATATCAGATTATAGGGAAATACCTTTGAAGCCATTACTTGTTTGGAAACAGGTAGAACATGGGTCAGCCAGCAAGCAAGGGATCTGGTTATTGCTCATCTCACTTAACAAAAGCTTTTCAGAGCTGCAAAGTGCTTCCCCATTCCATTGTCTAGAGTTTTCCCACGTTGAGCTGAAGTCATTCTAAAATTAGAAGGCTCACGTGTTCTACCCAGGTACGTGGTTCACCTGTTCCAAATATGCATCTATAACACAAGAGACTTGATATGTCTTAGTTTGGGAGTAAAACCACGTTTGTGCTCTTGTTTTAGCAAGTGCTTAGGGGAATGTCAGGAGAAAAGAAGAGATTCCCCTTTTCCTCTCCAGGATTTATCTGTGTCATCTGCTTCCTCACTTCACCTTCTTTCTGCAAAGGAAATTGTGCCGAGTCACTTGCTTTTTTGAGCAAAGGCTGCTCAAGGTGGTAGACAGAAGAAGGATGTGGAATCAGGGGTCATAATTCTGTAGACCTTAGGAGAGCTTTTCAATCTCCCTGCACCTCAGCCCCACCCCACTCCACCTCCCCGCCCTGTGCCAAAATCTGGAGTAGGATTAAGTCAGTGTTTCTTCAAACCGTGAGTGGCAAAAATCATCTTTAGTGGGTCATGACGAATATTTTATTTTACAAAATGAATAGCTTAGAACAGAGAATTTCAGAGTGCATTACACAGTGGAAGGACAGGTAGCATTTCATGATCATTTTTAGTTATTAATAGATTCACATAGTGGTCTTCTATACCATTTACTCACGTGAGCTGCACCCATCCTGCATCCCCTATACTTTCAAGATTTGATTTCTTCATCAGTAAGAATCTAGGCACTTGTAGAGTCAGTGCCATAAATCTTTCTAACCCTGTCCATTTCCCTCCTGTGTACCCCTAGACTTTTATAGTTGTCCACCCCTAATGGGATAGATCTTCTAATGTACTTATCTTCAAGTCTTTTCAAAACACTCATAGAAACAACAGCTATTTCCTTACACAAAGTTATTTCATTAATTTGCGCAATATGTAATTAAATTACGTAAATACAATAATAGGTACAACTGACATAAACAGGTTTGGGAACAAACATAAATGTCCTCTTGGTAAATATACAGTCTTAGTGGTAAGAATAGCAATAGACTTGTAAACTAGAGTAGACAACTAACCGGGTTTTTGCATGCTGTGAGCATTTGTCTAGATGTTTCAGCAAAGGAATGGAGACTATGGTATTGGGTATATCAGGCTTGATTTATGAAGAGTCTAGTGAAGAAATTATCTACTATCTTTGAAAGAAACAAATGACATAAAAATTTAGGTCTTTGGAAGTCTTACTGTTCTCCCACTTTTTCATTTTGAACATTTATTTAGCACCTATCTACTAAGTACTATCTCACCCTAGCATTGTCCTTAGCCCTAGAGATACCCATGAAAATTAATCCTGAGCCCTGGCATCAGAGAGTATAGGGTTAGGTAGATAATGTTAATGGGGTTGACATCTCCAAATAAAAGCATATACAAAGCCATGATCTAATTTGATGGATTGCTTTAATGAAAATAGCACTTCTGCCATACTCGGACTTCCCACTTTTAATTAAGTTCTAGACCGCATGATTTTTATTCTCTTCGTTAAATTGCATCTTGCATAGTTTGGTGCTGGGCTGGTTTTCCACCCGATTAGTCTTTCCTCCGTGCTGCGGCTATTACCTGTGAAGCTGGCAAAGAGAGTATCTCTACCAGGCACCTGATGTTGCAAGAACAGAACCGACTACATATCTGCCCAGGTTAAAGGGGGTTGCTTTTAAGGAGGTGGCCCTTGGAGACACCGAACAACAGCTGAGCAGCCAGACCCAGAGGACAGGAGCCAGCTCAGCTGCAGAATTCTCAGTGTAGCAGTTTGTGGCCATTTTCCTTCCATGAAGACTGTTGTAACACCAACTCATTTAGTTTCTGCGCCTCTTAGCAGAGTCTCAAGAGAGAGGATCAGATTGGTTTGTCTTCCTTAGCCAAGCGTTCACTCAAGACTGTGGTGGCAAGTTTAGAAGGGGAAGCCTGCTAGGTGGTGGAGGCCAGTTCAGACCTTAGATAGGACTGATTTTTTTCACTGGACCTGGAGGATGTGGAGAATAGCATTCCCTAGGTCAAACTGGGAATCATTCCGTCAACAAGTATATAGTGAGGTTGGGCCTTTCTGGGCTCCCAGCCCTAGGTTCAGTCTCTTGAATGTGAAGACTCTGGAACTGGACAGGCTGAATTTAACTGCCACTTACTAACTGTAAGACCTTAGGTTAGTTACTTTACTTCTCTGTGCCTTGGCTTCCTTATCTGTAAAATGAGAATAGTGATGGTACCTATTTACAGGGTTATTGTGAATATTAAGAGCTTACTATACAAAAGGTCCTCAAAAAATTCATAGAGAGTATGTATTATTAAAAAACAAACAAACAAACAGAACTTCGGGACCAGCAGTTAGCATAATGGCTATGTCGCTGGACTCCCATGTAGTTGACTGTGGTTCACATCCCGGACCCGGTGGCTTAAAACTCACACCGGGCCCGTGTGCGTGCATGCCCAAGATCCTGAGAGGAGAATGGAGGAGAAGCGATTGCGGTGTGGCCATCCCCCCTGGGGGTGATTTCTCACTTTCTCTCTCTCTGTTTCTCTCTGTCTGTCTGGCGAGCACACATACCCTATAGCAAAAACCTCTAAAAAAAAAAACTATTAATGGATTTTTTAAAAAAAAATTGGGGGGAACATGTAGTCAACCATGGTTTGCGTCCTGGGCTCAGAGCAAGAACCTCTCCAAAATAAAATAAAATAAACTCCTACTTTAATCCCATTTTCCATGACTTTTTTTTTTAGAGAGGTTTTTGCTACAAGGCGCATGCACTCACCAGAAAGACAGAGAGAGACAGAGAGACAGAAAGCGAGAAATCACCCCCCTGGGAGGATGGCCACGCCACAATCCCTTTTTCTCCATTCTCCTCTCAGGGTCTTGGGTACGCACACACATGCACCCGGTGTGAGTTTGAGCCACCAGGTCCAGGATTCGAACCATGGTCGACTATGTGGGAGTCCAGTGACAGCCATTACGCCAACTGCTGGTCCCTCCCATGACATTTTTGAAGTCCCTCATATATAAAGTACGTGGAGATGTTTGTGCACACAGATCTACTCTAAGTGTCTGCCGCTGCTGCTATTACTATTCGTGCTGTCATTATTAGTCATGTATGGCTCATGAAGCAAGACCTGTATCTTTATGATGCTTTTTTTTAAGTTTGTTTATTCCATGAGTGAGAAAGAGAGTACACACTCCCAATAAGGTCTTGATGCCACGATCCACTCCCAGGTTCAGCCAGCCTGGATTCTGGGTACAAGTTTGCCCAGTGTAATCAGGAAGGTCTCCAGATGCAGACAACCTTCCCATATGGATCTGCCTTGCAGAGTATTGCATTTCACCACTGGCCACCACTTAGCCTCTTTATGATATTTTTTATCACCTTGTGTTAAGTCCTAAGGCAGTAGTTCCCACACTTCAGTGTGCGTAATGGTTATATTGCCGTCTCAGTTAAAATGCATATTCCTAGGCCCTCATCAGGCCCAGAAGTTGCATTTTTAGTTCTCAACCATATTTTATCATAGTTAAATGGGAAGAAAAGGCTGAGGTATTGTCACCTGAAAGTGACAATAGCACTCCCCATCCCTGAACTCTTCCTCTTCCTCACCTGAACAACATGGGATTCTGGGAGCAATGTATGTAATGTGTGTGTCCTAGGGCTGACTTTCTAGCATTCACCCAGCACCTTGGTAAAGAGAAATCCAAAAACCCCAGAAATTGAACCATCATTTCAAAGCATCCTCTTTCTCCTTGACCTTGCTGTGATGAAATAATAAGCACAGAAGTGTTCCAGTAAGGTATCAGCTTTGTTTTCCTTCACACCATTGATTAATATCCAAGTAATCGCCTGTACTTGATGTGTGGGATTCAAGGAGAGGGTCTTTTTATAGTGATTTATGTAGAAAAACTCCACTCCTAATTTCCTTTTCGATGCTCATGCTGTAGGAATTGAAGTGGGAGTACTGGTTAGAAATGTATAAAGATGAAAAATAATTAGATCATTAAACAGAGACCATGCCTAATTGAGGAACTAGAACTACTGGGATTAAATTCTTAATCATCTGGGGGACAACATAGAAGAAAATCCTATCTCTTCAAAAGAAGAATAAGAAAGTTCTTTGGTACCCTGGAGAAAGAGGATGTTATTATATCGAAGAGTTATTTGGCCCAATTTAAGTTGACTTTTATTTTTTAATAACTGAATGTGAGGGCTTATGACTGAGGGCTGAACTAGGCATCACAGGTGGACAAGGGCCTTAGGGTTCTTTAAATGATGAAGCTGAAGAGTAAATTGCCTGTATTAAATGACTGTCTGCAGAGTTGTGAACAAATCGGTGTTAGGAAAAGCTGGGTGCAGACTGTCTTCTGCCTGAGGGAACTAAAGGCTTCCTGAGGGAGTGGGATTTGTTGTTGTTGTTGTTTTCCTTGGACTTTTTTTTAAAGAGCACTTTTTACAGTTAAAGAAAAACATTTAAATTAACAAATAAAAATCATATGTATTTATGGTGTGCAGAATGATATTTTGATATATACGTACCTTGTGGAAATGGTTTAATCAAATTAGTTCATATATGCATTACCTTGCATATTTAAGACCCTCATTTCACACCCTATACATAATCAATTCAAAATGAACTAAGACTGAAGTATAGGATGTAAAACTAAGAATACTAGAAGAAAACAAAGAGAAAGAGCTCCATAACATTGGTCTAGGCCATACATTTTTAAATATGACTTCAAAAACATAAGCAACAAATTCAAAAATAGGCAAATGGGATTATCTCAAACTGAAAATTTTCTGCACAGCCAAGGAAACAACAGAGTGAAGAAACAGGCTACAGAATGGGACAAAATATTTGCAAACTATCTTAGAAGGGGTTTCATGGAAGTCTATATAAGAAGTCCAGTTCAATAGTAAATATGCCCACAGTTGTCTCCTCTAGAAGTATGCAGAGCCTTTTTGATTTAGGATATGGCAGAGGAAGTACCTGACAGCCTGCTTTTACTGCCCTAGAGAGAAGAAGCGAAACTGAATAGAACCACCTCTCCAGTGGTTACATTTCAATGGTTAACTTTAGTAAAGAATGTTCATACTACAAGGTTATTCAGATAGTTGCTCTTTTTTAAATTATTGATTTAATTTAATTTATTCATTCATTTCTTTTCATTTGACCGGAGAGAGAGACAGAGAGAGAAAGAGGAGGAAAAGAAGCAAGACACCAGATCTGGCACTCAAACCATAGTCGCCCATGTGGGAGTGTCCAGTGCCTTAACCACCACACCACCTGCTGGTCCCAAATAGTGGTCTCTTAAAAGTAGTATTAGTTGATTAAGCCAAAAGAATTCTCCAAAGTTATATTTGGCCATTAATGCTGCAGATTGACATATTGACATAAGCTTGGCTTAAGTAGTACTATATAACTTCATGAGTGACTATATCCCCTGAGTCAGGATGTGTTCTGTTTTGTTTGGAGAGGTTTTTGCTATAGGACACGTGCACTCGCCTGAAAGACAGAGAGAGACAGGGAAATGGAAAGGGAGAAATCACCCCCCAGGGGGGATGGCCACACTGCAATCCCTTCTCCTCCATTCTCCTTTTGGGGTCTCGGGCATGCACACACATGTGCCCAACATGAGTTTAAGCCACCGGGCCCAGGACTCGAACCACAGTCGACTACATGGGAGTCCAGCGACATAGCCATTACACCAACTGCTGGTCCCCAGATATTGTTTTTAAAGAGTGCTTTGACAACATCAGTATTTTAAAATATCAATGTATTGAAATAAGCAAACGGTGTAGCAGTGAAGCTGCTGGATTCCCACATGGCCAACCACAATTTGAGTCCTGGACCTGGTGGTTTAAAAATCGTGCTGGATGCATGTGCATGCATGCCCAAGAACCCAAGAGGAGAATAGGAAAAAAGGGACTGTGGCCTGGCCATCTCCCCTGGGGGGTGATTTCTCACTTTCCCTCTCACTGGCTCTGTCTCTTCCTATCTCTGTCTCTCTCTCTGTCTCTCTCAAGTGCATGTGTCCTAAGGCAAAAAAACTCTTAAAAAAAAAAAACAGTTAATTTTTATTGCTGTTCAAAGGCTGATGTAATTTAAAATCTGGCTCAGGCGTGCTCAGTGTTTTGTTTTTAATTGAAAGAGTTCCTGACACTCAGGCCACTTGTATGTAAATCCTCAATGAAAAGAGCACATCTCTAGAGGCCTCTGGCATCTCTTACTAGAATTGTGTTCAGTCCAGCTGGTGGCATGATGTTTAAAGGCAGCTAGATCCCACATGGTTGACTGCACAGTTTGAGTCCTGGGCCCAGTGGCTTGAAAAAAATACCAGGTGTGTGTGTGTGCAGGCCCAAAATCCTGAAAAGAGAGAGAAATGGAGGAAAAGAAATTACAGCATGACCATCTCTCGAGAGGAATGCTTTATCACCCCCTATCTTGGTCTCTCTCAGGTGAATGTATATACTCCCTCTAGCAAATTAAAGAAAAAAGAAAAGAGAACTGTGTTGTCTTGTCTGGCAACCACATGGGGCTGTGAAGAATGTGACATGTGGCTGGTCCATGTGACGTGTTGGAAATATACAGCCTATCCTGGATAATGAAGACCTCATGCATTTAAAAAATGAATTACACCTTATTAATAAATGTTTATATTTATCATTTACTAAAAATGACACTGTTTTTTCTATACTAGGTTAGATAAAATGTATTACTCAAATCAATTTTTCTTTCTTTTTCCCTAAAGGTGAGTACTAGAAAATATAAAATAATTCATGAGTCTCACATTTATTTCACAGTCCTAGAACCTCAGAACACAGCTGTTCTTATTCACACCTCTTCCACCCATCGTAAATGCCAGCCTCTCAGGTCAACCCTCCTTCATCTCATCCCAGCACTGTGCTCTAGCCCAATGGTCTAGTGCTTAATCATGTCCTTGTACCTGTGAAAGTGTTCCGCACAGGGAATGTTGACTTGTCCTTTAAGATCTAGGCCACACATCTCGAGAGAGACCTCCCTTGACCCACCTCAGGCAAAAGTAACTTGTGTGTCTTCTGCCCGTTTCCTTGTTTCTGAAATACTTTTCCTACTGTCTCCTCTCTCACGGTGAGATCCTTGAGGACTAGGGACTATGTCTGCTCATCTCTGTATAAGATGAACCTGTTACACAGTGCCTGAAATAATAGGTGCAAAACAAAAGTTAAATGAATACAGTACTGGGTCTGGCAGGTGGTATGGTGATTAAGGTGCTGGATTCCCATGTGGCCGACTGTGGTTCAGGTCCTGGACCTGGTTGGTGGTTTGCTTTCTTGCTTTCTCTCTGTCTGTGTCTCTCTGGTCAAATTAAAAAATAATAATAAATAAATAATTCTTTAAAAACAATTAAATGAATACAGTACTGACACTCTGTAGCTCACTAATTCCGATATAAAGAAATAAAGTACAGAAAGTTAACACAGTACTGGGCTTGCTTCTGAAAGTGAGGGCCACAGACTGTCGGCATAAGAATCATCTAGAACGCTTATACAATTAAGAGACCTAGATTTTACTACAGACTAATATATTCAGGCAGGAAATGTTAGGTTATGCTACAATCATATATTTCATTGGCTTCGTAGCAAAAGTTTAATTCCTACTCCATATCCACTGTGGGCCCTGGGTGACTTTCCAAGGATTAAGTTACCCTCCATATCAGCAAGTGGAATATAAGGTGTAGTACCAGATTCGAGTGCTCCCACCCGATACATGGCCCTTTTCGTGACTGCAGTTCACGGCCTAAAGGAATTCATGCAGTCATACCCAACTCCACAGAGATGGGGAAGACTGAGCCTTCGTGTGCCTAGAAGCAGAGGTGGACATGCATTGGCAGGCAGTAGGAATGTCTGCTACACAAACCAAATGCACATCTTTGTGGTGGGGCCTAAGGATCTACAGACATTTTAAACTCATCTAGTGACTCGTGTTCACTGTAAGTGTGAGGACCATTACGTAGGGCAGGGGTTCTCAGCCTGGGCTGCACATCAGAATTATGGTGAGTTGTAAAAGCACTGATGCCCTAGTCCCTCCTCAGAGATGCTAATTCACAGGCTCTGCGGATGGAGTCCAGGCTGAATCAGTATGTTTAAATTTTTCAAAGGATACTAATATGCAGCCTGGGTTAAAAAACACAGGGGTGGGGGCCAGCAGGTGGCATGGTGGTTAAGGGCGCTGAACTCCTATGTGGCTGACCAGGGTTCGAGCCTCGGACCTGGCAGCTTACTGTCTCACTTTCTTTCTCTCTCTCTCTCTCTTCCCCCATCAAATTAAAATTAAATAAATAAATAAAGTTAAATAAAATAATTCTTGAGTAAAGCACAGGAATGGAGAAAAAGAGCAAGGATCATTAAATCTTGAGTCTTACAGATCTGCCGATGGCAATAAAAATCAAACACATGTGAAAGTGTCACCTGTAGTATTGAAAAAATATCAACTTTTATACACTGGCAGGTGTGTGCTTTTGTGCAAACTGAATCAATCTCTCATACACATCTGACATGACCTCCTTCCCTCCCGTGAAGATGAAAGAGGCAGGGCAGCTTCCTCCACCTTTGCACCTGCCTCCTTCAGTAGTCAGTAAATGGTGTCTCTTCTCCCCTCGGCATTTCTCGGTGACAAAGGGAAGAAAGAGGACAAGAGAAAATACTTCCCTTGTCTTCATGCTTCTTTCACCAGTCTATTTCAAAACCCTTAGTTTAGGCCTTTTCTTCTGTCGTCCTCTTTCCTAGGCCCCATTTTCCTCGATCCCCATCCAGCCTGAGACCTGTATGTCACACCTCTAGGCCTCTCTCTCCAGCCTCTTCCTGCAACCTTTTCCCCAGATGATACTCAGACCCATGCCAGGAAAGGCTGCAAGTGTCCTGGCCCTGGGGGAGCCCCATGCCTGCTTGCTGATGGCATGAGCAACGTTGGGAATTCATAATCTCTGAACAGTTGTGTCCAGTGCAATATCCATGGCACTATCATTACAACTGGCAGATTCCACAGCACTTTGTTTAAGAAAAGAAATGCAGTAAGACCCACTTTGGGGACCAGGAGATGGTGTAATGGTTACTTCACTGGACTCCCACATAACTGACTGAGGTTCAAGACTTGGACCTGGTGGCTTAAAACACACCCAGTGCATGTGCATATGTGCCCAAAATCTGAAGAGGAGAACTGAAGAGAAGAGATTGTGGCATAGTAATGCTCCCTGGGGGGGGGGGGGGGGATGAGTTAATTTCTCACTTTCTGTTTGTCTCTCTGGCAAGCACATGCTCCCTATAGCAAAAATCTCTCAAAAAGAAAAAAAAAAAAAAAAACTTTTGTGAGCTGGTCTAGCATTCTCTCCCTCTTTTTATAATGTTCTGTTTCCTGTGGATTCTGAGCTCTAATAAACTGATTTGCAAACAAGTTCTTAGAATACTGTTGTCCTGTAAGCTAGAAATTGCTCCCAAAATCAGTTTTCTTTGATTAGAAAAATACCACATCAGCTTTTTTCCATTGGCAGAGCTAAGAGTTAATGCTAGAATAAGCTGTTTTTAATTATTTTTCCTCTCCCATCTAACAAATTTCAAGGCAGAACAATGCAAACACTCCTCACAGTAAGTAAATACAACACCTGGGGTCAGTAGGTGGTATGGTAGTTAAGGTACTGGACACGCCCATATGGCCAACCATGGTTTGAGTCCTGAACCTGGTGGCTTGCTTCCTCACTTTTCCTTTCTCTCTCTGGTCAAATTAAAATAGATGAATGAATAAATAAAATTAAAATAAATAATTCTCTAAATAAATAAGTAAATACAACACCATGTATGAAAATACAAATTTGTGCATTTGACATAAATTGACTTTTAAAAACATCCTCAACCTGGACACTTGTGGTATAGATCCTTCAGAATGGTTCTAACTGGTTAGGCCGATACGGCCAAGGTGCTTGGCTGTGATTTTATGTTAAGCATTAGATCATGGGCTCCCCACAGCCTTTCCAAAAGCTGGTAGCCACTTTCTTTCATCCTGCCCACCAACCTAAGTCTCCTTTCCACAGTTGATTCTTTTTTTCAAAGAAATATTTATTAAATGTTATTTATTATTATTTAATCTGACCAGAGAGAGAGGGGAAAAAATTGAGAAAACAAGTCACCAGGTCCAGTACTCCAACCATAGTCAGCCATGTGATAATCTGGCACCTCAACCACCATGCTACCTGCCAGCCCCCAACACTGATTCTTAATCAGAAGTTGGCAGAACTGGGATGCACAGTGCCCAAAAAACAGTTGTTCAAGAGGCTCAAGGACCACTGGGGCAGCTTTTCCTTATCTCAGAGTCTTCACATGGCAGACGTCCTAGGTGCTCTTCACGCTTCGTGCACTGACGGTCTAGACCTTGGAGACTAGCTGCATTGAAAAGGAGTGCTTACAATGAGCCTGCCAAGGTGAGGTCTCTGTGATATACTTTGTTGCCAATGAGATAGCACTCACAGAGGCATCTGGTTTAAATGGCAAAACCAATACACTATCTCCCACATCAGCAACAACTGGGATAGGAACGTGCTCTCAGAGCAACACCCCAGGTCTCTCCTACTCTGCAATGCCCTTGGGAGGCAGACCCCACCCAACCCAGCAGCTCCCCAGGTCTCTCCTGCTCTGCAATGGCCTTGGGAAGCAAACCCCACCCAACCCAGGTCCTCCCCACCACCACCCCAACCTCCTTCTCCAGCTGAGCTGACACTTTGTTCTCCCTCACTTTCTGTGTTCCAACTTCCTGACCTCTGTCCTTTATTCCAGATTCATTAGACCCTTCTTCATTGCTAGGCTTTTGCACTTGCTCTTCCTTCTCTCTGGAATGTTCTTTGCCCAGTTTTTTTTCCCCATGACTGACTCATTCATGTAGTTTGGGTCTCAGATGTGCATCCCCGTCTCAGACAAGTCCCCCCTGCATGGTGACCTCCTGCAGTAGCTCTCCAACGTATCTCTGTGCATCTCCTTCATAGCATTCAGTGCTGCCTATACTGATTTCGTTTGTTTACTTACTGATCATTTGCCTGCCTTCTCCGTTTGACTTAAGTTCCTTGAGGATGGGAATCTTATCTATCTCATCTCAGTGGCTGGTACATAGAAAACACGTGATATGTAGATACAGATCATATATTTTTTAAAGAATCATTTTATTTATTATTATTGTTTAGTTTGATCAGGAGAGAGAGGGAACATGAGAAAGCAAGCTACCAGGTCTAGGACTCAAACCACTGTCAGCCATGTGGTAGTCCAGTCTAGCACCTTAACCACCATGCTGCCTACTAGCCTATATATATATATATACATACATACATATATATATGTATGTATTATATATACACATTACATATACACTCCCAAGCAGCTATATAATATATAGTTTTTTAATGAGTAGATGAAGGAGACAGGGAATACTAAGCACCTTACTAAGTACATCATCCACTACATCTTTGTAACATTCTCTGCTGATAGATGAGGAAATTGGAAATTGAGGCCCAGAGGATTTCAGTGACCCACTAAAGATCACAATTAGTAAGTGACAAAAAGCCAAGATTTGGTCTACTTGCTTGCCAAAGTTCATGCTAAAGTCAGATCTGAGATTATAGCTTGATCTTAGGTTTTTCCCTTTTCCTGTATCTTTGTAGGTAAATTGCTAAGAAGTCCATTGGCTTTTCCTGTATCTCAAAATTTTTTGTCTAAGCTTTTGACACAGGTCCTTTCTCACTGTTTTCTGCGACAAAACTTGGTGGTAATAAGGAAGTGTTCCATTAGAAGCATATTTGGGAGATAGCTAGATAGACTGCTTGAGCGTGAGAATTGTGGGTGATTCTTTTTGAGAGGAACTGCAACCTTATGGAAAACAAGAATAATTACAGCAGCAGCTGGAAAGCACTCAGTGAAGCTCCAGGCAGCCTCAATGATGCTCTGGTCACATCTCCTTCCCCAGGTGCAGGAACTTCAAGCTCACACGTGCAGATGCAAAGGCAGTTTCGCAGCATCTCTGAGATCAGCACAACTGCGCAGTGCTCAGGAAACTCTGGCTGGGAAGGAGAGAAAGCACTGTTTTTACAAGTTATGTAATTACACAGCAAGAAAACACACACTGTGTGTTAAGAGCATCCAATAGGTGTAAGTAAGAAAATAGTCAGTAGTTTCCTTATAAACCATCAATAACCAATTATGAGCATGCTGGGTGGGGGAGGTAGGGGAAGAATAGCTGCTCAGTGGGTATAAAGTTCCAATTAAGGAAGATGAAGAAGTTCTAGTGATCTGCTCTACTGCTTTGGGCTTACAGTTAACAATACTGTGCTGTACACTTGAAAACTTAAGATAGCCAAACCCCCAAAATAGGTAACAATGACAATAATCACAGTAACAATAAATAAATAAATAAATACACACACACACACACACACACACACACACACACACACACCTGAGATGGTTACTTTCAAAATGTTATAGTTATAAAATATGGACTATGTAGGAATCATCTTTAAAAGATGCATTCAGGGCCAGCCTCATAGCAAATAATTAGGTGCTACACAAAGAAATCTGGATTCCACGTGGCTGACCAGGATTCAAGTCCTAGTCCCAAAGGCTTGAAAAACACAGCAGTGTGCACACACATGCCAGGGTCCTGATGGGATGGAGAAGTGAAAGAAAAAGGATTGCACTGTGACCGGACCCCCACAGAGAAGGAGATGCATTCTCTTTTGCACGTGTGTGTGTGTGTGTGTGTGTGTGTGTGCTCCCGTGCTCTCTGGCATAAAAAGATGTATTCAGAATCTTTTTACAGAATACCATGAAGCATTCCTTTTAAGGTAATTGATTTGACTAAGAAACCTGTGCCTCAGGGAGCCCAGTGTTGTACAATTATACTTCCCGTTACTACTTTAGAAATCTAAGGCAGTTCTAGTTATTCTTTCAACAGAATCAGGATGAGTAAGAGGGAACTTAACTAAATGATTATAAAGTTCACCTTTAGGAATAAAGCACAAGAAAATGGTGATTAAAAATGAGGGATTGGGACCAGCAGTTGGAATTGCAGTTACATTGCTGGACTCCCACATAGTTGACTATGGTTTGAGTCCCAGACCTGGTGGCTTAAAACTCACGCTGGGCAGGGGTGCGTGCATGCCCAAAATCCCAAGAGGAGAATAGAGGATTGCAGTGTGGCCATCTACCTGGGAGGTGATTTCTCACTGGTGAGCACATACACACTAGAGTAAAAATGGAAAAAAAAAAATGTGGAGGGATTTGTACTGTCAACTATGAATAAAATGTTATAAAGTTGAAATAACTAAAGCATGACACTGGCACAAGAATAGATACATTCATGACCCAGAATGGAAAGCGCCAGCAGAGGTCTGGCTATGCTAACAAGTTCACGTGAGGTGGAAATGGCACCTCACTTCCACGGGGCAGAGTGGATTCAGAGCTGGTAGGCATAAACGTTTAAGAAACAAATTTAGATCTGAAAGCTTAAGGACATTCTAAAGCAAGTTCTGCCTCTTTGAAATATTTAAAAAACGGAAGTCTAACATGTCTCTAAGAAAACATAAGTGAATATGAGGGTTCTTCAGAAAGTTCATGGAAAATGCATACTATGGAAATAACTCGACGTGGTATTCAAAAATAGTTTGCACCAAAATAAACTTGTATTTTAATTCCATTGTTCTAGAAACTTTTTGGTGTACCCTCATATTTATATAACTTATCAGAAAAAGGAGGATGAGGACATGATGGTGCCAACCCTATGGCAAAAAAAAAAAAAAAAAGGAGGACTAATTAGAACATTGAAGATAGAAACCAAAAAGGAATAATTGACACATAAAAATTATAATTTTCTGAACATCACCCAAAAAAACCCACTGTAATAGAAATCTGTAGACAATATTTGCCAATAGTTGAATCCCAAAGTAGAGTCATATCCTTAATATATAAAATATCTTACCAACCAGTAACACATTTCAACACAAAGGATTGCAGTGTGGCCATCCCCCTGGAGGGTGATTTCTCACTTTCCCTCTCTCTGTCTCTCTGGTGAGGGCACGTGCCCTGTGGCAAAACCTAAAAGAAAAAAACAAATTCAACACACCAGTAAGAGAATGAGTAAATCATTTGAATATTTGAATAGGCAAATCACAAAAGAACAACTACATATGGCCAATAAACCTAAAAGATGTCCATACTCACCAGTCATCAAAGAAATGCAAAATGCGAATTAATGCAAGATATTTTCATTCATCAAAATAGTGAAGATAAAAATAAGTGTCAATACACAAAGCAGGTAAGATGTTGAGTATGTAAATTATTATCACTTTTATAAGAGTCATTGGTAATACTCGTCATAAGGCTGTAAAATAAGCCCTGGTTACCTACCCACTGACCTAGAAATAACACTGTTAAGAATTTGTCCAAAGGAAATAAGCATGGGTAGATTTGTGTTAGACTTAGCTTCCATAATGTCCAATATAACAGGGTTTTCATCAGGAAAATTCCAAGTGCTGAGATGAAAAGAGATGTTGGGGAAAATATAGAATTGTTTAGGGACGAATGAGCAGAGCCAGTGTTGGTTATCACTAGACCGTGTGGAACACGGTGGAATACTTGCAGAAGTCACAGACTGAGAGTTGAATGAGGCATACGCATAAATGGCAATGATGCATTTGGCAACTTTTTGTTTGTTTGATTCCATTTTTTTTTAAGAGAGATTTTCACTGTAGGTCCTATACACTTTTGAGAGAGAGAAAGTGAGAAATCACCCCCTAGGGGAGATGGCCATGTACAAATGCCTGGCATCAGTTTCAAGCCTCCAGGTCTGGGACTCAAGCCATGGTCAACCATGTAAGAGTCCAACACCTTAATCACTACATCACCTGCTGACCCCGTTTCCACTTTTCAAAAAAATTTGCCAGAGGGAGCATGTGCTCACTGGAGAGAGAGAGAGAGAGAGTGAGACAACAGTCCCCGTGGGAATGATCACACTGTAATCCCTTCTCTTATTTCTCCCTCCTTTCAAGATTTTGAACACACACACACACACACACACACACACACACACCCCTGGCATTTTTCTCAAGCCACCAGGTCCAAGGCTCAAACTGCACAGTCCACCATGTGGAATCCAGTCACCTTGACCACCATACCACAGGCTGGCCCATAGTTTTCTATTTTGATTAAAGTTTTTCAGGTTTGTGTCCTTCAAGTTACTTTGAATTTGGGGCCAAATTTCTCATTTACAGTTTTGCCATTGCATACTTGCTTAGATTTGTATAGGACTAGTGGATATAGTTATTTGCTTAAATTTCTGGCTTCTGTTGGCCTGTGGAATATAATTGTACTAACAAAAAGTGTGGATTTCTTCTTCCAACTACTCTATCTAGTTTTGTATTTTAGAAGGGCCATCCAATGAAAAAAATCATTTTTTTTCTGCAGACATTAGACAGATGATTGAATCAACAGAAGAAAATTCTTTTTGTTGGGTGCAGTAGGCCATATTAAGGGCCCCAAAGATGCTCACCTCCTCCTATTACCAGAAATTGTGAATATGTTACTTCACATGACAGAATGAATTTCTGCAGATGGGAGTACCTTAAGGACCTGGAAATAGGGAGATTATCCTGGGTTTTTCTGGGAGGGCCCAATGTAACCACAAAGTCCTTACAAGAAGAGGGCAAGAGGATCCCAATCAAAATAGGATTTGTGATGAGAAAAGCAGGAGCTGGAATGATGCAACCTTTGCCAAGAATTTGGGCAGACTCTAGAAGTTGGATGATGTAAGGAAACATTCTCCCTTTAAAAGTCCTCCGGAGGAACCAGCCCTGGTGGGGTGACACCTTGATTTTAGCCTCATTACTCATTTCAGACTTCTGACATCCAGAACTGTAGGATAATAAATTTGTATGGTTTCAAGTCACTATGTGGTAGCAATAGGATGCAAATACATTTGAAAAAGGAGGAAAAATCAAATTCATACATAGGCTGTAGCTATACGTTAGTTGGTCCTGAGACCTAGGCTTCTAATCACAAATTTAGAAACTCACCTCTCTAGATCTCATGTGCTTCCTCCGCCTTCTTGCTGTAAAGTTCTGTTCCTCCCTAAGCATTTGCTTACCATCATTAGGTACATCATTGTTATGACATTGATAAGTATGGGTGAGGCTGGTGAGTAGATTTCGGTTTGTTTGTTTTGGGAGCTGCCTACACTATCATTGGCATTTTCCTTTTCGAGGTGTGTGCTTGAGTGAGTGGTGTGTCCTCATATGGAGAATTCTGGAACACTTCAGGGAGTGCCATGGAGGCAAACGAAGGCATACAGAGAGGCTCAAAGCCATCAGAACCACGACACATGAATGGCCAAGCACACCCAAAATTATGAGTATAGGACTCACAGTCTCCTGTGATGGTCCTTGAACTTTCTAGAGGAATTTCAGAGAAAGTCCAGCTTCTAGAGTCTGCCCAAATTCTTGGCAAAGATTGCATCACTCCAGCTCCTCCTTTTCTCATCACATATCCTATCTGATTGGGACCCTCTTGCCCTCTTCTTATAAGGACTCTGATTTCTACTCCAAATTACATCAAGCCCATGCATTGGATGGCCCAGCTCTCTTCCCCAAAAGAGAAGGTGGGCCTTGTTCAGTCTTCTCTTCTCATGTGCTGTCTGCCCTCTGGCCCACAGAAAGCCACAGTAAATATGGATAAAGGAAACTGAAATGTTGCTGGTGAGAATCTTTACTTTATATCATGGAGGATATGGCCTGTTTGATAAATTGGTGTGTGGAATTTGGGGGTTTTATCATGGACCTTTTTACCTCTACATATAAACTCGAGAACTCTATTAGTCATTGTTGTTTGCATTTGAGTATTTTTAAAATAAATAGATACATGTCGTTTACAGATTTGTATTTGTGCCTTTAAGGAATTAGGGCTACCTTTTAAAACTGATTCGTTGTATTACTAGCAAATTGCAGTAGAATTTAGCGTTCACACCAAAAGTGAAGTCGTTTTGATCAGGGGATAACATGAAAGACCCCTTTGTGTTTTAGAGCACATTTGAAGCATGTTCGGAGATTGAGAAACAGCAAAGAGGGTTACGGTTCTAACTTGTTATCTCAACACATGGAAAGGTTGCGAAATGGAACCTGGGTTTTGAAGTTAAAAGTGGGACTATGGAAAACCCCTCCTAAACACAAATTCAGTTTAGGAATCAAAGGGGTATTAAAGAATATCAAGGTGAACAAAACAGTCTAGCACAGTAAAACAAAACAATAAAATCTGACCTTGAGTAACCAGTGCTGGGTCCCTAACATGGCTCTGGTACCATTCAGCACAGTGACCTTAAGCAGGTCACATGTCTCCTCTGGCTATTTCCTTGTCTATGGCATAGGGCAATAATGCTTACTTATCAGCGGGTGGTGAGAAAAATAAGGATCATGGGTAACACGGGCAGCTGCTCATCTTACCCATTCCTGACTTCGAGGGCTACCCAGTGCAACCCAGAAGATGCCAATGGCATGCTCAGTGACCCTGACCCAAAGCGGAGTTTATTCATTTCTGCTCCAGAATGCTCTCTCCTCAGACCCACCTCAGCCAGGTGTGGAGAAGGAAGTGCTACACTCACGTAGCGGTTAGGGTACCATCGTCGGGCTGTGGCGTGGCTCAGACATTCTATCACGCTCGCTCTCTCTTCTCCTCCTCCCCTGCCCTTCGATGTATTGGGCCCTGGGGTTCCATCTGTATTCTTGCCTCCCTCCACTTGTTCCCTTCTCGATACCTGTGTTTTTTCTCCTTTGTATCACCATATTTGGAATGCAGGTAGTAAGGCATGATTGCTCCTGGCTTTTCTCCTCTGCATCTAGCAAATT
The DNA here is from genome assembly GCF_000334495.1 of Tupaia belangeri chinensis. Lineage (NCBI taxonomy): Eukaryota > Metazoa > Chordata > Mammalia > Scandentia > Tupaiidae > Tupaia > Tupaia belangeri. Next base: position 7,623,446 of record NW_006159809.1, read on the forward strand.
TTCCTTCATGAAGAAAGAGCTCAGTTACTATTTGGTGGGAAAAAAAATTAAAACAACCATGTAGAATCGAAGGTCCTATCCGCAGAAGCTGGGGTTGTACAGTAGTGCAGCCCATCTACTGAGTTTATCCATGTCTGCTCTGTCCAGGGACTTCCTACGGAATGAGGCAGGAACCCCCAGTGCCGTGGAACCTTCCACATGGCAGGGCAGCCATGCATGAACCTTTCGTTGGGGGGTGGAGGAGGGCAAGCGCACCTTCATTCATCAGAGTCCTTCTGAGCAAGAAGGCAGTGCCAACAGTCCAGTGCATTCTACTCGGTGTGCTGCTGTCTTCAGGGAGGGGTCCTGGCTGACTGGGGACAGTATGAGAGGGAGACTTCACAGTGTACTTTTGCCCTTTTTGAGTTTTCCAGAAGTTAAAAGAATGGACATTTTCAAACAAGTTTCACATAGGCCAGTTCACGGTCCAAGGATACCCATGGGAGCAGAAGGCACTCTGGGGAACCATCCGAGTGGAGCGGGTCTCCTTTGCACACACAGTGGAGGTCACTTCTCTGGGACCACGACAAGCTGAAAAGTTTGTTTGGGTCAGGAGAGCCACCAGACCTGGCCAATCTCCCAACACCTCGATGCCCTGCTTCAGCGTGTATTTGTCCTGGGGGACTCCATTCCAGCCCGCTTCCTGACACTGCATATCTGGCTGCTGAACAGCCTGAGTGATGCACCAGGCACAATCTCAGGGCACTGTCCTCAGCCCGACTCTCAGCAAACTCGCTGGACTCTGGTGGGGCCTTGGGAGCTAACAGTGCCGCCTTTAAAAGTTCAACTGAAGGTGGGTGGGTGGAAGGGTGTGAGCTCTGAGCTGCCTCTGGGCTTGAAATACAGGATGCTGACAGTTTTTTTGTTTTTTGTGGTTTTTGTTTTTGTTTTTGCTGTCAATTTCCACTGAGCATGATCCTATCATGTATGAAATCTGATCTGATGGGGGGAACCTGAACCGGGAGTCATGTTGTGTTTTCCTGAGTTGATTTTGTGAATGGCTTGAATTGAAAGGAAAGGCACTCACTGGTCCACAGACACATCTACATTTCGATTGTTGTTGGCAGACTCCAGGATCAGATAAACGAGAAGCAACCTTAAGTCAAGACTTGTCTTTGGGGCTGATGTCCTGCTGCCGTGGCTGGAACGTTCGAGCACATGTCTTTTCACGGCTCACCTATGAGTTGAAAGCAAAATAAGGCAGGAAGTCAGAGAGGGCCCAATTCGTACACCCTTGATTATTTACTCAACATGATGCTGAAAGACATTTGTGTTTTTTGGAAATTCTGTTTGCTGGCAACGAAATAAAACCTTCTTTCTAAGCTAGAAAGATTGATGTCCAACTACATTAAAGGAGTATGTGAGTAAAAGGAAACTCTGTATTCTACAGGCGAACACAAGAGCTTCCACTGTGCTTATGTAATTGTAGCGCAAAGTTTTATATCAGACCGAAATTTGCAGTGCAAGAAAAAATTTTGCTAAGACTGAGGCACAGAAATATTCCCACTTGGCATGGTTTGAAAATTGTCATATAAGGAGGGCTTTCTCAATTAGTCACAAGGCAAGAAGAGAATGGGAGAAAGTGTTATCTTTTAACTCCTCTGAGGAGCGTGATTCAGTGTTGTTTTTCTGTTTCCTTTAAGTACATCATTTGCTGATACTACATGGTAAAGATAAGTCTAGTTGGTGGTTGTATGTTTATTCTCAGTGAATTTTGCTACCGTCATTGGCAAAGCTTTCTGTGATTCTATTGGCTTATCAGAAAAGTCATGACATATTTTTTTTCTATGTAAAAATGTGTCATGATTTTTCTGACAACTCAATATTTATAGTCCAGGACCAAATTTCTCATTTTTTCTTTTAATCCATATATATATATATATATTGATTATTTTTACACACACACACACACACACACAATCACACCAGTGGTTCTCAAACATCGCTGCATATTAGAATCACCTGGGGAGTTTTAAGACATCTCATTGTCCTGGCTGCACCCCAGAATAATTAAATTATTATCTCTGAGTGTGGAGGTGGGTCCCGGCATGAGTACTTTTCCAAGGTGCTTCCAGTGTGCAGCCAGGATTGGGAAGCAGTGTTCCAGAAACATACACCTCAAATACAGTGTGCATAGGATGCCTGTAGGAGTCAGGTCAAAATGCGGATTAGCGCCCAGCCGAGATGGCACTCACTAAGATGTTGTGCCCTGAGCCTGGGACCACATGGAAGGCTTAGGTTCAGCCTCTGGTCCCACCCAAAAGCTGGGCACAGTGGCACATACCTGTCATCCCAGTGACTCAGGCGGCAGAGACAGGAGGATTGTGAGCCCAAAGCTGGTGAGACTCTGAAAAAGAGCCGCGCGGGGCGGCATGCATGTGTTATCCCAGCTGGAAGACTGAGGCAGAAAGATCACAGCATGGTGAGACCTTGTCTTACAACAAAACAAAACGAAATGCAGATTTGGATTGAGCAGCCCTGAGCTGGGCCCACCATTCTGCATTTCTAATTAGCTGCTCATCAGTGGACCACACTTTGCACCGCCAGATCCCAGACTGTAGAAGAGAACATGTAGCTAGATGTTAGTTGTAGACACCGTGATGATAACATGCCACACAGGTTCTCACTTGTCCCTTGCCTGCTGTCCCCTGCTTTATAAACAAACAGCAAACCCACTGGTGCCTGCGTCTTCCTTTCCCTGTGAGGCTTTTTGCTTTTTACTTATAAGCACCAAAGGAAACGTCACATTTTCTCAAGGATGGCCTGATGATTTTCTCATCGCTGAGAACATCAGCTGCCCCTGAGGTGGAGGTTGTGTGGGTGGAACAGGACGGTGGCCCTGTGGTTCTCTGCCCAGTGGCTCACTAGTTATGGGAACATTCCCAAGCCAGCCCAGGGAGTCCTAGTCTCGTGCTTCATCTGGTGGGGAGGAGAGATTTCAGTAAACACTGTGTGGGAAGAGGAATGAAATGGCAGAGAATGAGGTTGAGAAATGGGTGTGTGAAATGCCAGGTTGAGTGAGGCCAGGGTGCCTGAGAGCAGCATTCCAACACCCACCTCTCTTAACAGCTGGTGGGAGAAGGCCCTCACCTGCCGGGGCGCATGGCCCTTGGTGGCCAAGCCAGGGAGCAGGCAGGCAGCACAGGGCATCAGAACCCTCGTGCCTCCGGGTTCTGGCTCTGGGCACACAGTCTCTGAGCTCCTCTCGGCAGCGTG
>NW_006159809.1:7626731-7627491 GCF_000334495.1 Tupaia belangeri chinensis
CCAGCGTGGAGGGAAAGAGTAGCCTCTTCATGCTCTGTGCTATCTCCTAGGCCAGGAAAGATCATTTCCTCTGCAATTCTTATCCCTTCTCACCTCATACAAAGGTCTCAATCAAGACCAAGACCCCTGTGTTAATTTGCCTCGATTCTTTGATCACCCTTTGAACCAAGGAAATCTTAGAATTGCACTGGACATTTTCAACTAGGCCCTCGCCGATTGAGTGCATGAATTCTATAGAAGTGCAGCCAAAGACGGAGCTGGAAGAGACAGACATTCAAGAGCTTGCTGGGACTCCATTTTCCCGAAAGCACTGCTCTCTCTAGTCAGCAGTCTATTGGGGTTCCTGCTCTCCAGCCCCAATCAGTCTTCCCTGCCTCCTCCTGCCCTGCACACACCCCTGCACCTTTGCATACACATTGCACATTGAGAAACTGTCTTTGCTGTGCCTTTCAAGATCCCATGTTCAAGCTCACTGTCTCCAAGTTTTCTCAGATTAAACTAGCTGCATTTAGACAATTGCCCCTTTATTCTTCACTGGAGAATTCAGCACCTAAGCATTCCATTCATGCAGAACGTTTCCATTTCTAAGTTCCCGCCCCACTGTCCTCCTCCCAACCACCACCTCCTTTTTGATAGAATCAGATTTTTTGTTGTGGTTGTTTTGCAAGAGAGCTCAGAATCTTGCCAGAAAGACTAAGAGGGAGGGAAAGGGAGAAAGCACCCCCAAATGGGGCATGGTCGTGCCTCAGCCCCTTCTCCA
>NW_006159809.1:7627522-7640062 GCF_000334495.1 Tupaia belangeri chinensis
CGTGTAGGATCCAGTTCCATTCATCACCAGGCCATGGCCGGCCCAATAAAATTAAAATTTTAATCTGAAAGGGGAACCTTGTCTATAGAAACCAAACCCCTCATTTTACAGAAGAGTAAACCGAGACCCAGGGAAGGGCTTGACAAAGCCAAAGTCATCGGAAATGAGTGCGACAGAGCCGTTGCCAGGACCCAGATTGCCAGTGCTGAGTCTTTCCACTGCCCTCCTTCCGATCCCGGTACACCCCTCCAGCCTGGTGTGTGCAGCCCAGATTCTCCCAAGATGGTTCACAGTAAGCCGAAGGCATGCATAGGAACAATAAGCCCACATGGCTCTGTGTACAGTACACCCATGGAACTTTACTCCAGGGTACAATACAACAGACACTCGAATAAACGGAGAAGCATAGCACATTTGTGACTAGAAAAACCCCATACTGTTAATGAGCCAGTTATCTCTAAATTTATTTATTATTATAATATCAGTCCCCAAAATGTTTGGAGATGGGAGAGAGAACTTATAAATAATTCTAAGTTTCATCTGGGAAAAATAAACAGATGAGAACATTCAAACTGTTTTCAAAAAATGAATGAGTGTGGGACCAGCAGTTAGCATAATGGCTATGTCGCTGGACTCCCATGTAGTCGACCACAGTTCACATCCCAGACCCGGTAGCTTAAAACTCATGCTGGGCGCGTGTGCGTGTGTGCCCAAGATCCTGAGAGGAGCATGGAGGAGAAGGGATTGCAACGTGGCCATCCCCTCCAGGGGGTGATTTCTCGCTTTCTGTCTCTCTCTGTCTGTCTGGCGAGCGCACACGCCCTATAGCAAAAACCTCTCCAAAATAAAAGAATGGGTGTAAGGAAGGATGGTGCATTGTACTGCCAGACATTAAAGCCTAGCGCAAAGTTACAGTAAACAGATAGTTTGGTAGCGGTGTGCATAAACAAGCAGAATCTCAGCTGAACTAAATAGAAAAACCAGAAGCTAAATAAATACACAGTGTCTGATCAAAGTAACATTTGAAATCAGTAAGGACCTATTCAATAAATGGTGTTGGGATAATTGGTTGGCTGATTAGAAAACAATGAAGAACACGCTATACATGGAAATAAATTATAGATGGCTTAGAATTACATGTAAACAATAAAATAGTAGAAGGAAATCTAGATAAATATTTATGTAATCTTAACGGAAGGGAAGGCCTCTAATCATAACATCAAGGTGACGTCTGCATAAATAAAACGAAGCTACAAACCACAAATTATTTAAAAAATATATAACAGGATACAGAATTATTTTAACTACATACTTGAAAGTGCATACAAATAAACAAGGAAGAGAAAAATGGCAAAAGATATACAAACTAATTAACCAAAGTTGTGATAAAATGCTAATAATTATGCGAAAACATTTAGCATCACTCGTGAGCAAGGAAATGCAATTAATCTAAGAGATTCCCATATACCTCCAGGATATTGGAGAAGATGAAAATGAACAATAATAACCAATGTTGGGAAGAATATGAAGAAATACTCATCTCCTGCTTGGGGAGTGTAGGTTGTAATGAAAACCCTACCATACAGCTTAGCAATATGGCCCAGAAGTCTTAGAAATGAGCATTGTTTTGTCACACTAGTTCTACTCCAGAAAAAGATCATCATCAACATGCATGAACAAGGATCCATGTGGAAGGATGTTGGGTCCCATGTTATTTATGGCAGGGAGAGACTGGAAGGCTATCTCAAGGTCTAACAAGAGAGACCAGCTAAATAAAATGTATCTGTGGAAGACTTGGACCATTGAAGGTTACCTTGGAGTCTAATACTTAATGGTTTGGGGATATATTGATGACGGCATCATGTCACTCCCTGTTGGGGATAGAGCGAGGACACAGAATATTGATAAAAGTGGTAAACCAGCATGTTAACAAGGGTTATTGGGAGTGATGGGCTCTCAGATGATTCCTTGTTGTTTTTCATTTGCGCTTCTGCTCTCTCAAGTTTTCTGACTTCAACGTAGGCAGAGGTGCTTTGGCAATTTCAAAAGTTATTAAAAACAGGAATAAATAAAGGCAGGAGGGTGCAGTTGTAAGAATCTGGGTGGATTTGCTTGGACATTTTTCAGAGACAGTCTAGATGCTTGCTGGAGTCATGAACCTAGAGGAGTACCTCCTAGAAGTTTCCAGACAAGGATAAGAGAAGGCAAAACACCACCTTTTGTTGCCTGTGCCCTCCTACCTATAAGAGCCACTGCCGATGTATCAGAGTGTTTGTTTTTCTTTTTTCTTTAAGAATTATTTATTTAATTTTATTGATTTTTTTTTTTAATTTGCTGTAGGGCATGTATACTCACCAGAGAGAGACAGAGAAATAGAGGACAGTGAGAAAGCAAGTTGCCAGGTCCAGGACTCAAATCACTCAAGTCAGCCATGAGGGAGTCCAGAGTCTTAACCACCATACCATCTGCTAGCCCAAGAAGGTTCATTTTTTTGTCTAGGTCTACGGAGGGCATTTTGCCACATTGGCGGGAGGCGAAATGTAAACCTTCTCCATCTGCAGGAAGTATCTCATGAGTGTGTGTGTGCAGGGAAGAGCCACTACAGAGAACAGCGAAAAACGCAGTGAGTTCTCAAGTTGGCAAACTAGGAAAAATATATTCAGGTCACATTAATTAAGACACTTACTATAAGAGCTTTTGCCTTTCAAATACCATTACCTCGACACCTGGGAGTGTAGATGATCCTAAAAATTCTCAATTCCAGGAGTCTGGAATTGTATCGTGACTTGACCTGCTGAAGGACATGGTGTTGCCCCAGTGTAGCTAATTAGTAGCTCTCCGGTCTTTCTTGACTGTCCATCTGAGACACGGTGGAGAATGGCAAAGACAGCCAGCTGCTGACATGGGATTGTAGCTTACGAGCATACAGTGGGTACATGTGACTATGGATTTCAGCCAGCGATGGGCTACCTACAAAAATAGGAAAGTAAGTACATGTTTGACAGAAGAGCCACCAAGCTGATCAATATGTCCTTAAACAGAAATTTGGGGGAGAGTGACAGATTCAAAACTGTAAAGGCAAATGCCATGGGGAGGGTGGTAGGTCTAGTGTAAAAACTATGCAGTCCTCAGGCCACTTGGACTGATTCTCAGTCTTTGGTTAAAATATTGAATTTATATTTAAATATGACTAAACATTAAAGGGACCATGAAATTATGTTTATCAATTTAGAAAAGATGTATGTGAGTTAAAAAGAATAACAGTAATGATGCCAAGCACAGCATGGCCATAAACAATACTAAAGATCTCGGGCCATTATAGATTTGGGGCTCACTTTGAGGGCAGAGAGTAGATAAAACTTAATTTTTTTGAGTGAGAGAGATTTTTGTTATAGGGCACGTGCACTCTCTAGAGAGACAGAGAGACATCCCCCAGGGGAGATGGCCACACCACAATCCCTTCTCCTCCATTCTCCTCTCAGGATTTTGGGCACACACACACACACACATGTACACAGCCTAAGTTTCAAGTCACCAGGTCCAGGACTCAAACCACTGTCAACCATGTGGGAGTTCAGCCCCTTAACCACTACACCACCTGCTGGTTCCTAAACTCTAATTTTTAATCCAGTTCCTGCCTGTGAGCTTACTAAGGAAAGGTCTTGAAAAAAATGAAAATAAATTAATGGTTCTGGTGAGTTGATTGGGTGATTCCGTAATCTCACGGATGCTACCAATTTCGTGAGAAAGAACAGCATAGCAATAAGTCCTTGGAAGATCACGTCTTATTCTGGGAACATCAGCTAGAAATCTTTGGTTGCAGCAATCAATTCTGGGTATCTTGAAAAAGTCAATTTTTCAAGAAACCCACATAATCAGCAGAAAAATTAGAGAATCACATTAGGAAGTAAACAGTTAAACTCAAGGGGGTTCCAAGGAGCCAGTAATCAGGAATTACAGATTCCATCTCACAACAGAAACTGTGCTCCACATGCCGCAGTTATGGTATGATGTCCATCTGTATTATCTCTTTGTCTTTCTCAAAGTTATGATTCTAGAGAGAGTGGGACCAGCAGGTAGCATAGTGATTAAGGTACTGGATTCCCATGTAGTCCATTGAGGATCAAGTTCCAGACCCAGTGACTTGAAACTCATGCTAGGTACATGTGTGTGTGTGCCTAAGTCTCCAGAGGAGAATGGAGAAGGGATTGCAGTGTGGCCATCCCCCCGCCTCCCCAGGGGCAGGGAGGGGGGAGTGATTTCTCGCTTTCTGTCTCTCTGACAAGTGCACATGCCCTATAGCAAAAATCTCTCTCAAAAAAAATATTTTTTCTAGGGAGAGTAATGCAGTTGGACCCACATAGGAAAGGTCCTGTGTTCAAGTTGTATGACCTTCCTGCAAGCTGGGTACATGCCTGCCTGCATGAACCACGGCCAGCTGAGACTGAGGTGGATTGTGGCAGGAGGGACCGCTTGGGGATCTCTCTTTATCGCCTTCTCTTCCCCCTCTCCCTTTCTCTATTCTTCTCGCTCTTGTTGAAAAAATAAATTAACTTAAACAAGAGAGAAAGACTATAGGGAGAGTAAGATGCAAGCATGTTGGTAAGCCAGTGTAAACCTGTGGGAGAAGAGGTAATTTCCTAAAAGAAAATCTAGGTGCTGTTAGGAAATGGAGGAATGTTGACCAGGCAGCCCCATATCAATAAAAATGTCAGTGGAGACATGGACATCTGATTCAACATCGAAAAGAAGAAATATCAAAAGTAACGTCATCACAAACCAATTCTATGCATAGATGGTTTATCCAACTAATTAATACTGTCTGGATCCTGACTACAAAGTAGTCATAAGGATAGAATGTGGTTTAACAACAAACTTCAGATTGGTCCATTTTCTGAAAATCTCAGCATGCCACAAATTGAACACCTGAAAAATTCCTTACATACCTATTGACTGCGTTATTACTCAGAAGGAATAACAGGGACACCTGCTTCTTTGAATGCAGTCTTGACCAGAAAGGATAACAAGTTGGTATCTATATGTGCTATTTTTAAAGTTTATAGGAGTGAAAGAAGGAAACACGAGACTTGGTATGACTTGGTTTGACCTGGCTTTTCTCAAAAAAACTCATGGAAAAATAGACATGATCTCTTAAATTGGAGTCCAAAAGGGAACTTGGCCTGGGGACGTTGGAAGACTTATTGAGATTCTGAGTTTAGGGAACAGCAGGTGGTGTAATGGTTATGTTGCTGGACTCCCACATAGTCAACCACTGTTCAAGGCCCAGACCCAGCGGCTTAAAATGCACTCCGGATGCAAGTGCGTGTATGCCCAAGATCCCAAGAGGAGAATATAAGAGAAGGGATTGCAGCATGGTCATCCTAGGAAGGTAACTTCTTGCTTTCAGTCTCTTTGACTCTCCAGCAAGTGCAAGTATCCTATAGCAAAAATATCTCTCAAAAAAAAAAAAAATAGATTCTCAATTTAAAGTCAGAAGATACATGAGAAAGGGAAGCGAGGAGAGACATTTAGAGAACCCAAGTGTGTCTGCAAAGGGAATTCTCTGGTACACCATTTAACAAGTTATGCAGAGATCAACAGAAGGAGCCGTCCCAAGCAGTGCCAAAGAATGGTGTAGAGGGGCACCTTGCTGAGTGAAGAGCACGTTGGTGCCTTCTAGGTTGCAGGTGTTCCTTGGAGCGCTGGCTGTTGTTTATGACAGTGTCAGAACAACTGAAGGACAGAAGGGATGGAGACTTGTCCACATGGCCACCAGTCACATAGAAGAGCTTTCTAAAGTCACGTTTGGGAACGCCTCATAAAAAATGAAAGAAGTTAAGTCTATTCCTTGGGGCAGATAGAATAACACTAGTGGAGTACCAGTAAAAGACTACTACTGATTGTACTTTTGCTTTTACATTTCTGTCAAGATGAAGGGTAAAGGATTTAATGCCATAAATGAACATGTTTCCATGGTTCCAAATGAGTTACACCTCAGTATACTGAGGAAACTTGTAGCAAAACTCATTCCATCCCTATTGGTGATTTTTAAGAAAGATGAATAAATGTAAAAAAATTGCTCAGAGATGGGTCAGCAGGTGGCTTGGTGGTTAGGGTACTGGACTCCCACCTGGCCAACTATGGTTTGAGTCCCAGACCTAGCAGGTTGCTTTCTCCCTTTCTCTCTTTCTGTTTCTGGTGAGTACATGTGCCCTATAGAAAATTAAATAATAATAACAATAAATAAATGTAAATAGTTATTTTTAAAGTACTCAGAGAATGGGAGAAGACTCATATGTTTCTGAATTTAAATATATATAAAAGTCTGTAGATTCTTTTGAATATAGATGCTAAAACTTGCTACTTCCAAGAAAACTCTAGACTAAATTATTAAAGCAATAGAAATGAAAACCTGCACCCTTGAATGAATCCCTCCAAAATGAGTCACCGCAGACTACCTACTTCCTTTTTAGTGTTATAGAACTACTGAGGAAAATGTTACCCAGGGTCGTCCTATCGTGATGATACCATTTGATTTCAGAAAAGCACATGACAAAATCAAAGTATTGGGTTGGATAAAATGGAGAAATAGGGACCAGCAGATAGCATAGTGGTTAAGGTGCTGGATTTCCATGTCGTCCACTGTGGTTCGAGTCCTAGACTTGGTAGCTTGAAACTCACGCCAGGCACATGTACATGCATGCCCAAAATCCCAAGAGGAGAATGGAGATGGGACTGTGGTGTGGCCATCTCCTCCCCGGGGGGGTGATATTTCATTTTCTGTCTCTCTGTCTCTGTTTCTCTGGCAAGCACACGTGTCCTGTAGCAAAAATCTCTTAGAAAAAAAAATGGAGAAATAGAGTTCACAATTGGCTGGTGAAGAAGATGTAAAATAACAATGACCTCCTTAAATGAATGAGTTCTTGGGCGTTTTCTAACAAAGATTCACCTACAAGCTTTTGGAAAGGGCAGGAAGTTTTTAATGAGAACATCTTCAGAAAACATTCACTAGTAGATTCATATTGACCTGGAAGGTGGCCTCTACAAAATGGAGAAATAAAGTTCACAATTGGCTGGTGAAGAAGATGTAAAATAACAATGACCTCCTTAAATGAATGAGTTCTTGGGCGTTTTCTAACAAAGATTCACCTACAAGCTTTTGGAAAGGGCAGGAAGTTTTTAATGAGAACATCTTCAGAAAACATTCACTAGTAGATTCATATTGACCTGGAAGGTGGCCTCTACAGCATGCTAGTGGAATTTATCCTCCTTTCCTGTTGAGAATTTTACGAGCATGTTGAAGGAATACACATAAGGTGAATGTATCAAATTCAGAGGTGACAATGCCCAGAATAATGGCTAAAATGTTGGATGATAGATTCTAAAGGGAAAAAGAAAAAGGGTTGCTAGAATAATGTATCCAAGCCAACCAACCAGGTAAGTTAAACAGTGACACATTTAACAGTATTTAGGTTAAGAACAATTATTTAATTAAGAGGGCTATGAGGTCAAGTTTGACAGCAGTTTAAGTGAAGAAAAAGCTAGAGGCCTTAGTTGACCATAAGTTTATATAATCCAACAGCATTTCAGGACTGCTGGCGAAATTGATGATTGTGATTTAAGTCACATTACTGGAGAAATCAGGTCATGGGAGATGGTCTCCCTACCGCTCTGTTTCTATAGCCCAGAGCTTTAGAGCCAGGGCTCTAGGGTCACACTTTCTACCTTTGCATTTCCTAGCCGTATGCCTCTGGGCAACACCCTAACCTCTCTCTCAAAAACTGTATTTCTCATCTGTAAGGTGTGTAGAATAATAGAACCGATGTCACAAGGCTTTTATAATTAACGAAGTTGGTATGTGTAAAACTCTTAGCACAGAGGCCAACACCCAAAGCATTTGGTAAATGTTTTTATTGTTGTTGTTGTCATTATTACACTGCAGTGGACCATGTTAAAGAAGACCACTAAAAATTTTAGAATTTGTTCTGAGGGAAGAAGTTTATAGACTCCCTCACTTAAAGAACCTATTTAGGGGGGACCAGCATGTAGCGTGGTGGCTAAGGCGCTGGACATTCCCACATGGCCGACCATGGTTCAAGTCCTGGACCTGGTGGCTTGCTTTCTCACTTTCTCTCTCTCTCTGGTCAAATTAAAATAAGTAAGTGGATAAATAAAATTAAAAATAAATTATTCTTTTTTTAAAAAAAAAAAAAGAACCTATTTAGGAATTTGGAGTGTATATTAATTTTTTTTTCTTTTTTTTGGAGAGGTTTTTGCTATAGGGCGCATATGCTCACCAGAAAGACAGAGAGAGACAGAGAGACAGAAAGCGAGAAATCATGCCCCGGGGGGGATGGCCACACTGCAATCCTTTCTCCTCCATTCTCCTCTCAGGATCTTGGACACACACACCTAGCGTGAATTTAAGCTGCCGGGTCCGGGACTCAAACCGCGGTTGACTACATGGGAGTCCAGCAACATAGCCATTACACTAACTGCTGGTCTCGAGTGTATATTAATTATTGATTGCTATGTTACAAATCCTAAAATTTATCAACTTCAATCCATAAACACTTACGATCTTATCTAGGTTCTGAGAGGAATTCAGAATGGTTTAGCTGGGAGGTTGTAAGTCAGGGTCTCTCATGGATGTTGTTGTCAACTGGGGCTGCACTGTCATCTGAAGGCTTGACTGAGGCTGGAGAAAGGCTCACTCACAGAGCTATAGAGGCCTCATTTGACACTGGGTGTTCTGATGACCTGGAAACAAGCTTGCCCCAGAGCAAGAGACTCTAGAGAGAAATAAACAGAAAGAGAGGAACAGAGGTGTGGAAGAAGTTGCAGTGCCTTTTCTGACATAGTCTCTGAAGTCCTTACCATCCACATTCTGTTGGTCACACAGACAGTGTGAAGGGGACTTCACAAGGCTCTAGGAGTAGGGGCCATTGGGGTCATCTTGGAAGTCGGGTCTCACAGAGAGTTGAGGCCCACGAAAGCTTAGAGGATATTTGGGGGCTGACTCAGATACATGAAAGGATTGCTATATGAGGCTTACTCTGTGGGGCGTCCAACGACAGGATTCACATCAATAGGCTGAGGTTTCAGTGAAGCAGAGGTCAACAAGGTCTAAGGAAGAGCCTCCTAACTATAAACTGTCTCAGATAAAATGAGCCTCCTCAGGAGTATGAGCCCTTGAGTGCTAGAAGAATCAAGCACAGGTTGGCTGCCCCACCCTCGACTAGGAACAGCATCTGCAGGCTCTGTGGGATCTGCAGAAAGTTAGACATGAACACCTCCAATTCTGTGACACTTCATTTCTGGGTCAGGAAAGAATTTGTAAAATAGGGCCCTCTAGGACTGCATTTCTTTTGCTTTTATGAAAAAGAATTTTTTCATCGAAATAATGAGGTTTCTGCTCTGAACCAGTAGGACTTGGAGAAACTATTAAGACAGAGTGACCCTGGTATTTCTGGAATCCCATATGTTTATCCTTTTAGGAACAAAGTTCCAAGGTAGTCGGTTTATACTTAGCCTTGGGGAAGTTTAAACCAAGAATTCCCAACTTTTATACGAGACAGAGCCTTTAGATTATGGAAGGGGCAGGAACTTTGGCACCAAGTTTTTCTCACTGAGAATTCTGGCAGACCTAAAAGAGAGGCATGAGGCGGCAGCTCGGGGGCATATTAGCCAGGCAAGATTCAGATGTCCACTAGCACACACCAGTGCACTCTTGAGCATGCAGAAGTGCTTGCTGACACTTTAAAGGGGATTGATTCCCACAGAGAAAACTGAGGTTGCACACTCCTTTTTGAATAGCCTCCTGCCGTGGGGAAACTTTTTAAGTGACCAGTGGACGTAGCAAGGCACTGTTACATAGGTCACCCATGTGCACAGAATGTAGAAAATATCTGTAAGAAAATGAAGGGCCCCCAGGAAAAGGAAAGCAGACTTGAGCTTTTATTCCTTCTTTCCCCGGTTTACCCTTGGACGCTCACTGAAATGAATGATCAGTGGCTTATGAAACTGTTTCTAAACTTGTTTTCAGTAAGTTCTGAAGAATTTCTGCCGGTGGATGTACAGATAGGAAACATTGTACTCCCATCCAGTAACCATTCCTCCTGGAGACGGGACTGTCACGAGCAGAATCACAACAGCCCACCTTGTGAGGCCCAGGAACGAGGGTGAAGGCAGCCATGAGGTAGTAATCCTGGGAGAGGGCTGTCTAGATCTGTCAGTGCCTGAGGATAGGACACCTTCAGGGCTATCGTGAGGGATGAACTCGGCACTCAGCTTGGCACGATGTGGCTGACTGGCAAACTTAGGGAGGGAAAACAAAATACCTTCCGGCCCAGGGAACCAGCAGTTAGCGTAATGGCTATGTCGCTGGACTCCCATGTTGTCGACTGCGGTTCACGTCCCGGACCCGGTGGCTTAGAACTCATGCCCGGCGCGTGTGTGTGCGTGCCCAAGATCCCGAGAGGAGAATGGAGAAGGGATTGCGGCGTGACCATCCCCTCTGGGGGGTGATTTCTCGCTTTCTGTCTCTATGTCTCTCTCTGTCTGTCTGGCGAGCGCACACGCCCTATAGCAAAAACATCTCCAAAAAAAATAAATTAAAACAAAAAACAAACAAAAAAAAAAACCTTCCAGCCCAGAGATGACACTGTCTCCTCACCTGTTGTCTCCTGCTTCTACCAGACAGATTTCCTAGGTATCTGAAGGCACTACAATTAAACTTACCTTTTTCTGTCTTTAACTGGATCCAAATTATTGAATAGGGTCTCATGGTCTTGGATGGAGCCCATCTTAAGTCCCCATCATAAAGTGGACCTTTCCCTATAAAGATGATGATACAAGAAATTGCCGGCTTCATAAAAAGATTCATTACACGAGGAGAACGAACATTCTTGAGGGATTTCAATAAATGTCTCTCCTACTAAGAAACGGGCAAAGATGTTGGATAATCCTTCATTCGTGTTTTGGAGGCTGAAGCTGACATTGCATCTATGAAGCTACTAAGAGACAGCTGCAAGGAGATGAAAACCTACGGCGACCAATTTTGAATCCACAATGCACTAATGAGCAGCAGAGTATATATTACAGTGAATCAAACCAGGGAAGTTAGAAAAAAAAAAAATGAACTGAGGAATTTCTCCTAGAACTCAGGGGTATGCAAGACAAAAATAACAAGGGGGGAGGGGAAAGAATCTAGAAAACAGAACTGGCTGATCTAATGTACAGATAATAATTCCAAAAGAAGAAAAGCAAACTTAAGGTTGACACAATGACTTTTTTTTTTTTGAGAAGTTTTTGCTATAGGGCGCGTGTGCTCGCTAGACAGAGAGAGACAGAGAGACAGAAAGCGAAAAATCACCCCCCCAGGGGAGGATGGCCACTCCGCAATCCCTTCTCCTCCATTCTCCCCTTGGGATCTTGGGCACGCACGCACACGCACCCTGTGTGAGTTTTAAGCCACCAGGTCCGGGACTCAAACCGTGGTCGACTACGTGGGAGTCCAGCGACATACCCATTATGCTAACTGCTGGTCCCTGACACAATGACTTTTTTTAAATTATTAAAAAGACATTTCTTAAGCTGAGAAAGACTTGTACTTAAAATTGGAAGCATTGGGCCAGCCTGGTAACGTGCAGTTTAACAGCGTGCATGTGGAGCTGAACCCCCACGGCTGACCACAGCTCTATCTGGGCACATATCTGTGTATGCCTGAACTCCCAACAGGATGGAGAAACAGAGGAAAAAGGATTACAGTGTGACCACACCCAATTGGGAAGTGCTTCCCCTCTCTCTCTGCCTCTCTCTCTCTGGAGAGCACACATACCCTCTAGCAATGAAAAAAATGTGTTCTCAGACATACAATACTTCCTTATGTACACATAGCTCTTACATGCCCTTCTGAGAAAAAAAGGATGAAAGATCCTCTTCCGCTAGATAACAACTATACCAATATCTTTTTTATAAATCTCTATTTTTTTAGAATTATTTTTACTTAACTTTACTTATTTCATTTTAATTCGACCAGAGAGGGACAGAGTGAGTGAGTGAGAGAGAGAGAGAGAGAGAGAGAAAGTAAGAAAGCAAGCTGCCAGGTCCGGGACTCAGACTGCAGTCAGCCATGTGGGAGTCCAGTGCCCTTAGCCACCACGCCACCTGCCATCCCCACAGCTATATCAGTATTAAAAGCCCTAAATGGGAATGGTGTGGTATAGAAAAACCAGTGATAATATGTCCATGTAACTCTTGTCAATTTAATTACACTAGTATAGATGCTAAAATAGTTATTTAAATAGAAGTTACATATAAAAATAATATAATTAGGGATATGAAATCAGATTATAATCATAAAAAAACTGGAAACTAAGGATAAAAGAATAAAAGTACACTGAATTCGTTATCTAATGAAACATCAGATTTCATTTTTAACACTGATGAGAGAAAACAAGTTACATTTTTTAAAAATTTAAACCATCCAATAGATTAAAGAGGGAGTACATATACAAGGGAAATGTAAATGTAAATCTA
>NW_006159809.1:7640078-7640624 GCF_000334495.1 Tupaia belangeri chinensis
GAAAGAGTTCAAAGAATGATACTCCCTTATGCAAAGGGCAAAAAAGAAAATAATAAGTATTTGTTAATGTTTTGTGAAAATAGTGACTATTTCTCAGTGATAATATAGGAAGTAATTTCCTTAAGAGCTATTGCATTTTCTTAGATTTTTACAATGAGTATATGTTATATAATAAGTAACAAATTGGGACCAGCAGTTGGCATAATGGCTATGTCGCTGAATTCCCATGTAGTCGACCAGGGTTCAAGTCCTGGACCTGGTGGCTTAAACTCACGTCAGGTGCATGTACGTGCATGCCCAAGATCCCGAGAGGAAAATGAAGGAGAAGGGATTGTAGTGTGGTCATCTCACTTTCCCTTTCATTGTTTTTCTCTCTCCTGCAAGCACATGTGCCCTTTGGCAAAAACCTAAACAAACTTGCCCTATGGCATGGTAGTTAAAGCACTCGGTTCCCACATGGCCAACTGTGGTTCAAGTCCTGGACCTAGCAGCTTGCTTTCTCACTTTCTCTCTCTCTCTCTCTCCTCTCTCTCTCTCTCTCTCTCT
>NW_006159809.1:7645659-7653990 GCF_000334495.1 Tupaia belangeri chinensis
GGAAAGAGTTCAAAGAATGATACTCCCTTATGCAAAGGGCAAAAAAGAAAATAATAAGTATTTGTTAATGTTTTGTGAAAATAGTGACTATTTCTCAGTGATAATATAGGAAGTAATTTCCTTAAGAGCTATTGCATTTTCTTAGATTTTTACAATGAGTATATGTTATATAATAAGTAACAAATTGGGACCAGCAGTTGGCATAATGGCTATGTCGCTGAATTCCCATGTAGTCGACCAGGGTTCAAGTCCTGGACCTGGTGGCTTAAACTCACGTCAGGTGCATGTACGTGCATGCCCAAGATCCCGAGAGGAAAATGAAGGAGAAGGGATTGTAGTGTGGTCATCTCACTTTCCCTTTCATTGTTTTTCTCTCTCCTGCAAGCACATGTGCCCTTTGGCAAAAACCTAAACAAATTTGCCCTATGGCATGGTAGTTAAAGCACTCGGTTCCCACATGGCCAACTGTGGTTCAAGTCCTGGACCTAGCAGCTTGCTTTCTCACTTTCTCTCTCTCTCTCTCTCTCTCACTTTCTCGTAGCACATACCCTGTAGCAAAATATTATTAAATAATAATAATGAAAAATAAAATTAAATAAATATGTTTTAGATACCTGAAGGAAAAAAAAATACAAGAGCATAGCAATTTGGAGAAATTACAGGGCACCTGTCTTTTGTATCAAAACGACTAAAGCTATCGTAGAGATAGTGCTGTCCTGCTGTGGAGATTTTTGTCCAGAGGTTTTGAGAATCTGGTAAATTCCCATGCCGTGCCCTGTCCATCACGACAGCTGTGCGTGCCTACCGTTGGTTACAGCAGCATCGCTTTCTCTTTGCTTCTGGGACTTACAGCTGGAGAAGCAGCCTTTACAGCAGAGGCTTTAAAGTGGAGGCTTCCAATCAGGGCCAGATTGCCTTCAGATAGTCAAGTGTAGAACATACCAGTGGTTGGGTGAGGTTCCCCAAAGAGACAATGGGAAAGATATCATTATGAGGATTTCTCTCACATCAGAACTTTACTAACTGACCCCCAAGCACAGTTCAAACTTCAGGCTCAGCACGAAGTAACATTACTTGCTGCTATGATGGATCAACCCTAAATATGGTTGATTTCCTCCTCGTATCAAAGTTCGTGCAGATGTTCCTGGCCCTGCAGACTTCTTCCCATACAGATATTCAAGAGCCCAGGCTCCTTCCATCCGGTGGCAACTCTGTCCTCCAGGCCCACGGCGTTCATTCATTCTTTCTGGGGAAAGAAAGGAAGATGGCACAGGGTAGGTGTTTATGGACCAAGCCCGGAAGTAAAGCTGCAAGTCTGCTCAGAGCCATTGGCCATAACCTAGTCACGTGCCCACACCTAGCTTCAAAGAAGGCTGGGAAACAGTCTGGGTGCCCAGGAGAGAAAGGAACCAAGGTTTGGGGAAAACTCCTGACAGTCGCTGACCCAGAATGTATCATTCTCAGATTCCCTGCCTTTTACAGAGAGCAGTTCCCCTGCTGAATTCCTTTAATTTATTAAAAAACACAAGTGTAATGGTTGGAAACGGACTGGATCAAATAAGCGGCATTCTTTCTGGGTTTTGTTGTTTCCAGTGGGAGTGTGTGAGGTTTCTGACTTGGACTCTAAGCCTCGGGTCATCTCTGACCAAGCATCTTTCATCTGATCATCTTCTGTCTTCTCTAACTGATCATTCTGTGTCTCCCTCCTTATTCCCTGTAATGATAAAACATGACATGGTAGCATGAGGTGCAAATCTAGGCCCCTAAAGGTCAGCTTCTGTAACACTAGAGTTCTGTGAGTAAAACCCTAAAATGAAAACTTGTTTAAGCTTTAACTATTTTAAAATGTGGTGAGGATTTAATATTGTTCATTTTCAAACTAAAATGCTCATTTTGTGAAATTTGGAAAATTATAAAAGAGAAAAGAATTACCCATAATCTTATCACTCTCTTAACATCTCAGTATCATCCTTCTGGAACACAGTCTTGATTCAAGGGCTTTTGTCTAAGGGAAATCCAAAATCATCAATATAAATCTCAGATAGAAAATTTTGAAGAGTCAAGTTTTTTGTCATGGGACAAAGTCCCAACTCTAAATTCACTTCTACATTTTTAAGACTGTTACATTTTACCTTAAATTTAATCTTTGTATAGATAAGTTTTCTCTCTTAACATAAAGAAGTAGCCCTCATCTACCCCAATTGCATCTGCAAACTGCAAGAGTAAAAGGGATCTGTCAAAAATTCTGAAGGAGCAGGGGACAGCAATTAGCGAAATGGCTATGTTGCTGGACTCCCATGTAGTCAACCGCGGTTCGCGTCCCAGACCCGGTGGCTTAAAACCCACGCTGGGTGCATATGCGTGCGTGCCCAAGATCCCTAGAGGAGAATGGAGGAGAAGGGATTGCGGAGTGGCCATCCCCCTTGGGGGGTGATTTCTCGCTTTCTATCTCTCTGTCTCTCTCTGTCTGTCTGGCGAGCACAGGCGCCCTATAGCAAAAACCTCTCAAAAAAAAAAATTCTGAAGGACATAAAATGTTCTAGAAAAACAATCATGGCAGTAGTGCTTACACGTACTCAGTGTGGAGGGCTTGAAGGGATTATGGTTCAAAGACTCAACAAGAGGAAGCATTTTTTTCCTAAGGGTGGATTGATGGTTTCCTGCCAACCACTTTACCTAACAATTTTGATATTTATAAAGAGAATAGAAACACACAGAGACCACAAAGGCAGGTAGCCCTGGGCTCCAACGGGGCTGTTCTTCCAACAAAGCCAAAAGAGAATTCCCCATCCAGCAGGACAGGGCTCTAGTTCCCAGAGTCATTCATGTTTTGATTCAAAGCCAGCTAATGAGAGCCTAACAGAGATATCCTTGTTTACTCTTGAACGGAAATTGGAAGGGAAGCATTTTTAAAATGCTGGTTGACACCCAAGAGCATGTCCTTAGAATAAGGGGCTTTCTGATTTGAAGATATGAAAGAAATGATTTGTCTTTTTGAAATCAAATGATCAAATATTCAAAGAAAGAGAGAAAGTTTGGTTTTTACTCTTCAAAGTAAAATCGTGACCTGTAATTTTCCTAATTGGTTTTTTTGCTTGAAAGTATGAAGGCCAAGGTAGGGATAAGAAGGAGTAACCTGGGGCTCCGAGAACAGAGCTGTGAGGAGCAAGAGTCCTGTGGGGTGGGGGAGGGAGGAGTAATCATCTTTGTGCAGTGCATTTCCCTTCCATAATAGTATCGTCTCATTCGAATCCATAATCAGTCAAGAACGCAGATGGGCAGGCTCCTTGCCTCTCTTCCCCCCATGCCTTTTGGGAAGGAGGCGGTGTTCCGAGATGCAGGTAAGAGACCAAACAGAAATACATCTGTTTACATCTTTAGACAGATAGACACGGACTCTGATTCTAGCCCACGTGTCACATAATCCCACTCAAGTTTTAGTTCAGATTCCTAAAGTCTTTGTGCTAATTAAAGCCATTTGCCTTTAGACTCAGCCCTTTTAAGTTCAATTCTCAGAGGAGAATTTCATGGTAATTCCTGATTTTTCCACAAAGGGAGGAGTTGTCTTGACAGTGGAAGGTGCCTGGAGGGTTTTTTAACTCTCAACTCTCTGCCCCTCTCTCAGCTCTCTCTCCCTGTCTCATAGTACATACACTCTCAAAGGGACAGCGTAGTGTCTTGGAACAGGCAAGAGCTTCAGAAGAAATCAACCATGAGTTCTGATTTGGGTTTTGCCATTTACTAAGCAACATTGAACAGCCTTAGCCTCCTTCAGCTTCACTTTCCTCATCTGTAAGATGGGGACTGTATTGACCCTCCCAGGATTTTGGGGAGGATTCAGTAGAATTATCTCTAGAAATAATGCATGCCAATCGTAGACAATCTGGTAGTTGTAACTGCTATTATTAATAATAGTCATCATTCTCATCATCATAGCCCAACCACCGAATCCACATTGGGTAAGAAACTCTAAGCTCAGGTACATTAGGTAAAATATGAACCTGGCAAAGTATTTCTATGTTCATGCTGATTTTCTTCTTTGATAGAAAAGGGCATCAAAAGTGATGTCTTTGCCCTCGAAATAAGCATAAGCAAGATGAACCCCACTGGAGCCAAATATCACTGGTGACTTTCTCTCCGACAGTGTCTGTTTTCCCAATATGCATATACGCATGTGCATGCACACACACACTCACACACCCCACAGGTGCTGTGTTACTAATACCCTGTATCTTTGCAGGAAAGTAGAAAGTAGGTTGTCTGCTGCTTTCCCGATAACTCTTTGGCATTGGTTGCCTGATACCTGTTGCCCCTTTGGTTTTGCCCAAAGAGGGAAGTGACCAATAGAAATCAAAGGTGCTCAGGGCCTTCCTTCATTGTGCCCATCCCTAGCACCTTGTTTAAAGCTAGGAAAGCAGTTCTAGGTCCCATCTTGGCCCTCCTCCAAGCCAGAAGCTCCAGGTACATGAGTGCGGTGTAGCCCAAGCTTTAGGCCCTGGTGGGACGGTGCTTGTGGGAGGCCTGGCAGCCCCTGCTCTACTTCCAGCTGTTCCTCTGTTAACTGTCATCCACGGATGCACAGCAATATCATTGCATCTAGTTCTTTTTTCCCACCTCTGCTCTCTGTGGGAATAAGTTCCGTATGTGCTGTGTAGTTCCCCACTTCTCCCCCAAATAAAGTAATACTTCCTCTAGTTTCTCCCGAAAGTGCTTCTTTCTAGTTACTAGAAGCTGCTTCACAAGGGCAGCGTTCCCCTTCCTCACCAACAGTACGATTTGTAAAGCTTGGTCAAGTGCCTTCTCAGCATTTGTCTTCCTGTACAAGAACAGTGTCCTCATGTTGTACAACTCTTCATCCACTTAAAATCAGAGAAATTGAGATAAAGATCCAGTTCCAGCATGTTCCAGCTACACGTCCATTGGCAAGGTTATCTAAGCTTCAGTTTAGAATCCTTATCTGAAAAATAGATACTAATAATGCTTACCTCATTGAGTGGTTTTGAGGTTCAATAGATAATGCAGTGTCCCTGCCCTTAAGTGGGATCGGAGGGGTAGGTAGAGTCTAAAGCCTGTGTAAGATCAGAGAAAGGCACATGGAAAAGTTCTGGGTTCACATCCAGAGGCCACACTGGACATGCCAGGCCCACACATGCCCACAAGCCAGGGCTGCCTGAAGACGGGTGTGGATGATAGCATAAGGACCCTGCTGGGCGTACACTCGCATCTCTCTCTCTCTCTCTTTCTCTCTCTCTCTGTCTCTCTCCCCACCCCTCGCCTCTTTCGCTCTTGGAAGAAAGAAACTTGAGTTCTCTTTCCCACTGTAGGAGATGGCAGGTGAAAGAGCTGCAAAGCAGGAAGGTTAAGGAGAAGAAACCTGAAGCCAAGAAATCTCATGCCAGTGCACAGTTAAAAAGGGTGACCCCAGGGCTAAAAAGCCCAAGAAAGGGAAGCCCCATTGCAGTCAAAACCTGATCCTAGTCTGGGGCATCAGCAGATAGTCTCAATCTGCGCTGTATTCCAGGAAGGCCATGTACAAGAGGGAACACTCAGTCACTAAATTCAGGATCGAAAAGAAAAGGGAGAAGTTTCTTGCCACTGTCACAAAACTAGTTGGTGGGGATAAGAATGGTGGTACCCGGGTAGTTAAACTGCACAAAATGCCTAGGTATTATCCTACTGAAGGTGTGCCTTGAAAGCTGTTGAGCCATGACAAAAAACCCTTCAGTCAGCATGTGAGAAAGCTGCGAGCCAGCATCACTCCTGGGACCATTCTGATCATCCTCACTGGACGCCACAGAGACAGGAGAGTGGTTTTCCTGAAGCAGCTGAGCAGTGGCTTGCTACTTGTGACTAGACCTCTGGTCCTCAATCAAGTTCCACTGCATAGAACATACCAGAAATTTGACATCACCACCTCCATGAAAATTGATATTAACAAAATAAAAATCCCAAAACACCTCACTGATGCTTACTTCAAGAGCATTCATTTATATAAAAGTAAGAAACTTGAGAAAAACAGATCAAGGAAATGTAAAAATCAAGTAGAGGGTTTGAAAAGACTTCCGAGGACCTGGTAAATCTGTGTCCGGGCCTCGGGTGTAGGAAACGGTGTGTCTGTAAGCACAGGCATTGTCTCGGTACATTGAGGACCGTGGAGTTGGGTGATGGAAGTAATGAAAATGGCTTCCCTCCCCCACCCAGGTCAGCAAGGACAAGGCAGTTTGCAGCACTGCCTCAGGTGACTTTTCTCTCTTTTGTTGTTAATTAAAATGAGTGTCCTTTCTCTCTGAAATGATGTTACTGTGAAGCGAAACTGTGTTCAAACTGCTTTGTAGCTATAATTTAAAAGGTAGTTCCCGTTCTTGGTTGTAATCGTGAGTTGCATGACTATATTTATCTCGTCTTCACCACCACACGTTTACACCACCACCATCACCCCCCCCCAAAAAAAAACAGCCAAATTTGCATCCTCCTTGCTAGTCAATAGTTGGTGAGAATAGTGGCTTTCCTTCTCCTGCTGTCACTGTAACTGGGATTTCCTTTCCGAGCTGTGCTGACTTCACTGATTCTTTGGAAACTACCCACTCACAGAGCCTTGGGAAGTGCCCCAGTTGATTGTCATCCTTGCTGGGGCATTCCTCTCCCTGAAAAAGGTCAGGGGTATTATCACACTAGATAGTGATACTGCCTTTCCTCTTTCAGAATCATTTCTCAAAAATTCTAAGAATTGTGGGACTAGCAGTTGGCAAAATGGCTATGTCACTGGACTCCCATGTAGTCGACCGCGGTTCAAGTCCCAGACCCAGCGGCTTAAACTCACGCCGGGCACGTGTGCATGTGTGCCCAAGATCCCAAGAGGAGAATGGAGGAGAAGGGATTGCGGCGTGGCCATCCCCTCTGCGTGCTGGGGGGCCACGGGCCCCTAAAAGAAAAACCTCTCAAAAAAAAAAAAAAATTCTAAGAATTGTTATTCTCACCAAGCCCTGAACGCCCAGAGGAGCAGGGCCCTGGGCTGCAGTGTCTATCTGGACAGGTGCCTGTGTTCTAGACAGTTTACTTTTTTGTGCCTGGCCTGGCATCGTGCTTCCCTGGGTATAAACCTCAGTACCAGCCCCCTCCATCACCCCATGGCTGACTGCAGGGGGGCACGTTGCCTCCTGAGCTTGGGGAAACTGGGCCTGTGACTGTCCTAAAGTAAAGCTCTCCTTCCCAGGTCTGAGCCCCAAACCAAGCTGGTTCCAGCATGGCCATGGGGTAGAACAGAGGCCTCAGCACTGAGAGTACCGCGAGTGTAGCTCGGATGACCCTCCCCCAGCTGCAGGAACTGTGTTTTCACTAGATTAACTGGCCGCCCTGTCTCCTGGGCACTCGAGGAACGCTAGTTGGCCCTGGCTTTGTAGTGTCTGAAGAGAAAACATTTAGTCCCTGGTCAAAACCTGGGCTGAAAGTTCCTACTGAAAAGCCAGACGTCATTATTAAGTTGTCAGAGTTAACCATGATATTTGAAGAAGGAATGAAATGTCTATAAATGACGTCATGGCTTTGCAACAGGCAAATGTGTTCACAACTTCTTACACCTTGGGGAGAGAGAGTGAAGAGCCACAGCCTCCCCAGCTCCCCTTGACCGGCTCAGCAGAAAGTCCAATTAGGGCTGCTTTAAGCAGGGAGTGACTATGCAGTGGTGTGGACGCTGCTCCCCCAGGAACAGGGATGGCGGAAGGAGCTGTCCAGATGGCGTCTCCCTGGCTCTTCTGAACTGGTGAGACCCCTCCTGTGAATTGAATCTGGGATTTCCTTGCCCCACAATTGCTATTCCAGACCCTCTTCCTGTGAATGGGGCTGGGCTGCAGGCCCTATTAGTGGGTCTGTGGTCTCTGGGCAAAGCTTTCACAGCTTCCCCGGAGAACAGTGGTGTCTGCAAGATGTGCATTTAGTGAACATGTTGGAGGGGCCGCTCATAAATTTCATAGCAACAGGAACTGAGCCGCTTTGAAACTCCAGCTGCTGGTGGGCTTGGGATGAGGTCTGTTCCAAAAACCTGAGCATTTGCTTTTCCTATCAAACCCAAATGCTAATCAGACTCCGTGCCTGGATGGGAGGGTCTAGAACCTTGGGGACTGACGGCCAGGCCTCCTTCCTCTACTTGCCCTTCATGGGGAGACATTCCCTGTTGGCCTTCATGGCCTTCCTTTGCTATGTGATTTTTTTTTTTTTAAGTCTCTAGGCCTTTCCTTCCTTCATTTGATATTTTCCCACATTTTCAGAAAGGAAAAATAAAGACGGTGAGAGGGAGAGAAACGCAAGACAGTAAAGAAAGAATAAAGGGAAAGA
>NW_006159809.1:7654021-7655738 GCF_000334495.1 Tupaia belangeri chinensis
CAGGAAGACAAGAAAAGGAGAAGCAGACTCAGGGACTGAGAGGGAGGCTGAGAGGCCCATTCTTCCTTCTGACTGCCCCTCACTTCACACGGGGCTTCAGTGAAGTGCAGCACACCTGTAGGGATGGGCAGGCCCAGCGCCTGCCCGCCTTCTATGGCGGGGGCCGCCCCTGGGTGAGGATGCAGGTGAGAGCAGGGCAGCCACAGTGTGGACTGTCCTTTCTCTGCTTCTCCCTGTCTACTCTTGCTCAAGAGCAGATGACATCCCCGATTGAAACCCTGTGACAAGCTCCACAGCCACGGGAGATGCCACGTCCCCTCACGTCCAAGTTGTACTTCTCTAGGTCTGGGGCCAGGACAGCATCCTGTGCAGAGTCTTGTACTAAATGCCTGGTTGTAAGATGTTTGTGATTTTACCAGAGGAGGAAACACATAAAGACATAAGCTTCTAGGACCAGCAATTGGCATAATGGCTATGTCGCTGGACTCCCATGTAGTCGACTATGGTTCAAGTCCCGGACCCAGTGGCTTAAACTCACACCGGATACGTGTGCGTGTGTGCCCTTGCGTGCCCAAGATTCTGAGAGGAGAATGGAGGAGAAGGGATTGCGGCGTGGCCATCCCCCCTGGGGGATCATTTCATTTCTCGGGTCTATCTCTCACTATCTTTCTGGCGATTGCACATGCCCTACAGCAAAAAAACTCAAAAAAAAAAAAAAAAGAAAAGAAAAGAAAAGACATAGGCCTCTATGTGTATTTGTGTGCAAAGTGTACTTGCGTGGTTATCTCTAAGTGGTGGATTGAAAATGGGTTTTATTCTCTACGATGGTTTTATTCCATATAGATATTTTCAAAAGGTTTCCAGAAATGTATCTCTTTATGACTAGGAAATGTTGTGAAGTTTCTGAAAAGTGACTGTTTCATTTCTGTAACTAAGAAAATTCTTCTAAATAAGTAGTCTTTTTAGTGATTGTGATACCCCACGAGCCTCAGCTCCCCTCCTCCCCCGGGCCCTCTGGGCTGAGGCAGGCAGGTGGAATTACCAGAGTGTGCATTCTAAGCTTCAGACTCATTTTCGCCTGGTCGCCGACTGCACAGAGCACACCCCGTGTTATCTGCCATCACTGTTGTCACTGGGTGCCATTTCTTCATAGCTTGGACTCTCCTGGCTTCTTAGTGAGCTGTGTGAAGTGAAGGACAGAGACGGCTAACATTTAGTGAACATGTTGTGACTATGCAGTGGTGTGGACGCTGCTCCCCTGGGACCAGGGATGGTGGAAGGAGCTGTCCAGATGGCGGCTCCCTGGCTCTTCTGAACATTGCGTATGCTTCTTGGAGATACCTTTGGGTTTTGCTGCGTGTTGTTCACCACTGCACAGGAAGACCCCTTCAGAACACCCACAGACAAGAAGTTGCTCTCTGACCGTAGACATGGGGAAGGCTGGGCCTGGCCGCACACGCAGAGCCGCTGTATTTCTTGGTAATGAGCCACGTGCATCCTTGCTTACTCTGCTCGGAGATGCAGAGCCATGTTTGCGCTCAGCCTTCACATGCACATGTGGGCTTTCTGATGTGCGTCTGTGTATAGCGGCCCACTTTGCTCTTGGCTACTTCTACCCTATTTTCCCTTTGCTCTGACCTCTTGTTTCTTCTCCCACTGCCCGGTTCTGTCTTTCTCTCTCTCTGCCCCCCTCCATTCCTGCCTCTCTCTCTTTCTG
>NW_006159809.1:7655782-7668984 GCF_000334495.1 Tupaia belangeri chinensis
CCCTCCCTCTCTCCTCCCACTTTCCTTCTCTCTCTCACTTCCTCTCCTTCTCTCTCCCTTCTACCTCTTACCCCATCTCTCTCCCTCTTTCTCTTTTTCTCACTTTCCTCTTTCTCCCTTCCCATCTCTCTGTCTGCTCCACTTCCCTCCCTCTTTTCCCTCTCTCTCTCTCTCACTCTCTCTCACAAACACTCCTCTCTCTTATTTGCACCCCCTTTCTATGGTGCGTAACTTTATGAAGCCCTTTCAGGTCATCTATGAGAACAGGCAGAGTACCCATCAGAAGAGGTGATGAGTCCACGCCTTACCATTTGGTGTGGAAGAGATGCATTCTTTGTTTTCTTTTAGTGTCTTTCTCTAGACCTGGTACTTTGCCACAGAGAATCTCAGCAGATTTAAGGTTTTAGAATCACACAGGAGTTTATAGAGCTAGAAGGTGACCGGCTCCAAAAAGGACCCCTGCCATCCAATTGCATGGGTTACTGGATCCCATCGATAAACCCGTGCATCCCACACAGTAATGTGCATCAGAATCACCTCCAGGGCAAATGTCTCCACACAGCAATTCTATCTCAAGAAACTTGACTTTTTAAAGTCACCTGGAGGGCCAGCAAGTGAGGAAGGTTAAAGTAGCTGGATTCCACATGGCTGACGATTCGGTTCAAGTCCCGGCCCAAAGACTTAAAAATCATGCCAAGTGGGACCAGCAGATGGCATAATGGTTACATTGCTGGACTCCCATGTAGTCAACTAAAGTTCAAATCCTGGACCTAGCAACTTAAAAATCATGCCAGGCATACACCTGTGAAGGAGACAGTTAGCTGAACTGAGTTCTACCACCGCAGATGCACATGTCCCGACGGGAGATCTCTCTGCACTGGAAATAACACTCCTGGAAAGTAACCAGATAAAATAGAACATGAGAAGGCTTTTTGAACTAGATGTTGTAAGACGGTAAAAAAATAAAATTACACATGAAAAAATAAAATCATGCCAGGCATATATGCATGCATGCCCAAAATCCTGAAGGGAGACTGGAGGAGAAGGGATTGCAGCATAGCCCTCCTCCCTGGGAGATGATTTCTCACTTTCCTTTCTCTTTGTCTGTCTCTCTCTGGTGAATGCACATGCCCCTTAGCAAAACTTAAAAAAAATGTCATCTTGAGAGGCCCAGTCCTAGTGGTGCATAAGGCTTAGGCACTGTGCTCTGTATGCTGGGACCACTTGGGAGGCCTAAGTTGAATTCCTGGTCCAACCTAAAGACCTGGAATGTGCCTGTAGTCCGAGCAACTCAGGAGGCTGAGGCAGGAGGATTGAGAATTCAAGGTTGGTTATCAGCAGATAGTATAATGGTTGCATCGCTGGACTCCCACATAGTGGACCACAGTTTGAGTCCCAGACCTGGCAGCTTAAAACTCATACCAGGCGTGTGTGTGTGCATGCCCAAAACCCCAAAAGGAGAATGGAGGAGAAGAGATTGCAGTGTGGCCATCCCCCTGGGAGTGATTTCTCACTTTTTGTCTCTGTGTCTTTCTGTCTCTTCGGCGAGTGCACATGCCCTATAGAAAAAATCTCTCAAAGAAAAAAAAGAGAGAGAGAGAATTCAGGGTTGGCCTTGGGTAACATAACAAGACATTGTACAAGAAAGAGCTGGGCATGGTGGCATGTACCTGTAGACATAGCTGGGAGGTTGAGGCAGGAGAACTGTGGTATAGGGAAACCTTGTCTTTTTTTTTTTTTTAACCTTTTTTATAATTACACTTAATGACTATACATCTTTACAGCTTACCGAAAAAAAATTTTTTTTCAGTGTGTATACAATGCATATTAGTCAAGTCAAGATATTACTGGGGCCAGGTGGCATGGTAGTTAAGGGCACTGGACTACCACATGGCCAACTGCAGTTCAAGGCCCGGACCTGGTGCCTGGTGGCTTACTTTCTCACTTTCCCTCCCTCCCCCCCTCTCTTCTCACTTACTAACTCTGACCCTCTCTGGTCAAATTTAAATAAATTACATTACCATATATGTTACCATTAACAGATAACTTCATCTTTGTGTCTGTTAATTTTTTTTTTCCTGATCCCATTTCTCTCACTCTCTGTTACCTACCAAGTCTTTATATTGTCTCTAGTATTTTCAGTTGCCCTTTCTGTTATTATACCTTCTAGGCTTTCCGTAGAGTGCAGACATTCAGTATACATTAAATGGGGACGTACAATGCCTGTCTTTCATAGTCTGGTTTGTTTCACTTAGCATTAAATCATTTTTGTCCATTGTATCAAATGCCAGGGTCTCATTGGTTTTTTTGTTTTGTTTTTTTGTTTGTTTGTTTTTTGTGACTGAATAGTATTCCATAGTATATATGTGCCACATTTTTTCCAGTCTGTTCATCTGTTCTTAGACACTTGGGTTGATTCCATGTCTTGGTAATTGTGAATAATGCTGCAGTAAACATGGATGTGCAGGTGTTTTTCTGACTGTTTTCCAATCCTTTGGGTAGATTACCAGAAGTGGATTGCCAGGTCATATGGTAGTTCTATTTCTAGGTTTTCAAGGAATCTCCACATTGTTCTCCACATTGGTTATACTAAATTTACATTCCCACTGGCAGTGTAGGGGGGTTTCCTCTTCATCGCAGCCTCACCAGCATTTATCATTCTTTATTTTTTTAACCGTAGCCATTCTTACTGGGGTTAAGTGGTATCTCATTGTGAAAGATCCTATCTTTAAAAAAGAAAAAAAAAATGAAAACCTGGAAAGTTTGTCATGCACATTCCTGGGCCCCACTCCAGCCATCCTGACTCAGTAGGTCTGAGACCATGTATGTCATGTAGGTCACTCAAGAAGGTCATGAACTTGGCCTTCTAGCAAGCTCCCTGGGATGCAGAGTTGATCCACAGACCATGCTTGGAGGAGCCCAGTTTCAAGTCCTGACAAGGAACTTCATTTAGCTACTTCCCTTACCATGTATCATTAATGTCTTTTTGCCCTATTAACAATTCTGCTTCTGCATCAACTTAACTGGTGGGTTTTTTTTAGGCATGGTGGTTCAGGTGCTGGATCCCACATGTCAGACCCTACAGTTTGAATTCCAGACCTGACAGCCTGAAAATATACTAGGCATATGTGCGAGTTTGCCCAAAATCCCAAGAGAAAAATAATGGAAGAGAAGGAATTATGGTGGGGTTATCCACCCAGGGAAATGATTTCTCACTTTCCCTTTTTCTCTGTCTCCAATGAGCACAAGCACCCTATGACAAAAAATATCTTTTTTAAGCATTTTGTTGAACTTATCAAAAACCTTTTGAACATCTAAATCAAATTAGATCCACTAGTTTCTGGATTCTTCATCTCTTTATATTTGCTCATTGACAAGTTCAGTGAGTACTGAACTTGTCAACAGAGAGGTAGGGATATAACCTACAGCAGACCCTTCCAGTTCCCAGTCAACATCCCAGTGTCCACTGTTAGTGAGGGACTGAGCCTGTTCACCAACCACCAGGCCTGGGAACTTGCATGTAACTGTAATGAACCGACAGTTGGACACAGCAGTCCTCAGGGCTGCTGCTTAACAGATGCCCACAGCCAGAAGCCATCATTCAGAGCTGGAAGGGACTGTTAGTTATATGTCACTGAATTTACAGAGGGAAGGAGGATGTTATACTGTGGTGTTCTTGTCAGCTGTAGAGCTCATGCTAATCCTGGGATTGTCATTGATGATGATAGGAGAGTTAACACCTGAGTGTTAGGCCGGACTGTACTCAGCAAGTGTCACCTCATGGAACCTCAGAGCCAGCCAGGAAGGAGGCAGACTTCACATTCTGTGGATGCCAAGGCAGGCTTCTAACTTGTGTCTCTTGATGATGTTAGCAGTGTCCCTGACTCCAGATGCAAACGCTCCTGTCTTCTACCTCAAGGATTTTGTCGTATGTTTAGCTTCTGCTATGTGTACTAGAATTATGGGATTTCTAAACTTATGATACTTCCGGAAGCTATTCATGAATAGAAATACAACAATGGGGAGTTAACGTGGTGATCTAAAACTCCACAATCTGAAATGTTCTGTCCTTTTTCAAAGAGCAAGAACTCGGAGAATGCACTTCTTTCCCAGAAACTAAGTGGGAAAGACCCTCTTCACAAATACCCCAAACACAAGTATAACAGAACTTGCTGAAAAAAGTAATAGAACCTACACACCTATTGTGCCATCTTGAAAAAGCTACCAGCTGTGCCTCAAGCACTACTGGGACGAAATGAGGCTATGGGAATAGAATCAAATAAATCCAAAGAGATGCCTTTTGTGCTGGGCAGCAGGTCTGTCAGTGAGTTGTGCGTTTCAGTACTCCTCAATGGGCTCTTTTTATCTCTGTCTGAAAGCTAAGAGGTTTGGTAACCACTCCGAGCTCCTGAAACATGCTGTGAGTAGGTCCTGTCTCTCCCCCGCCTCTGCCCCCTTCTCTCTCTCCTCTTCTCAGTGCCTCCAATGAGCACAAGCACCCTATGACAAAAAATATCTTTTTTAAGCATTTTGTTGAACTTATCAAAAACCTTTTGAACATCTAAATCAAATTAGATCCACTAGTTTCTGGATTCTTCATCTCTTTATATTTGCTCATTGACAAGTTCAGTGAGTACTGAACTTGTCAACAGAGAGGTAGGGATATAACCTACAGCAGACCCTTCCAGTTCCCAGTCAACATCCCAGTGTCCACTGTTAGTGAGGGACTGAGCCTGTTCACCAACCACCAGGCCTGGGAACTTGCATGTAACTGTAATGAACCGACAGTTGGACACAGCAGTCCTCAGGGCTGCTGCTTAACAGATGCCCACAGCCAGAAGCCATCATTCAGAGCTGGAAGGGACTGTTAGTTATATGTCACTGAATTTACAGAGGGAAGGAGGATGTTATACTGTGGTGTTCTTGTCAGCTGTAGAGCTCATGCTAATCCTGGGATTGTCATTGATGATGATAGGAGAGTTAACACCTGAGTGTTAGGCCGGACTGTACTCAGCAAGTGTCACCTCATGGAACCTCAGAGCCAGCCAGGAAGGAGGCAGACTTCACATTCTGTGGATGCCAAGGCAGGCTTCTAACTTGTGTCTCTTGATGATGTTAGCAGTGTCCCTGACTCCAGATGCAAACGCTCCTGTCTTCTACCTCAAGGATTTTGTCGTATGTTTAGCTTCTGCTATGTGTACTAGAATTATGGGATTTCTAAACTTATGATACTTCCGGAAGCTATTCATGAATAGAAATACAACAATGGGGAGTTAACGTGGTGATCTAAAACTCCACAATCTGAAATGTTCTGTCCTTTTTCAAAGAGCAAGAACTCGGAGAATGCACTTCTTTCCCAGAAACTAAGTGGGAAAGACCCTCTTCACAAATACCCCAAACACAAGTATAACAGAACTTGCTGAAAAAAGTAATAGAACCTACACACCTATTGTGCCATCTTGAAAAAGCTACCAGCTGTGCCTCAAGCACTACTGGGACGAAATGAGGCTATGGGAATAGAATCAAATAAATCCAAAGAGATGCCTTTTGTGCTGGGCAGCAGGTCTGTCAGTGAGTTGTGCGTTTCAGTACTCCTCAATGGGCTCTTTTTATCTCTGTCTGAAAGCTAAGAGGTTTGGTAACCACTCCGAGCTCCTGAAACATGCTGTGAGTAGGTCCTGTCTCTCCCCCGCCTCTGCCCCCTTCTCTCTCTCCTCTTCTCAGTGCCTCCAATACTGACTGTACTGCTCCCACATGGATTTCTTTAAGTCATCTTTACAGCCCATCACACAATCCCACCACCCAAGAGAAGCCCAGCTACCATCGTAGTGTATGTCCTTTGCAGACTTCATTGTGTCTGAATTCCTGTTTGTGTTTTGTGAGTCACACTATATAGAACATATTGGAAACCAACTTATTTCTCTTACAGTGTACCATGAATGTCTTTGTGCCCCATTAACAATTCTGCTTCTGCATCAATTTAACTGTTGTAAGGTCCTTCGTTATCTTTCTTCTGGTTTCTTGCTTTAAAAGCATATTTTTATGAAGGCTATCTTTTAAAAAAATGATTGCTGTCACTTTGCAAAAGTGAGATTAGGTAGCTCTTGGGTTGGAAATAATAAAATGGCTGGTATATTTTGGATTATAGGGGGAGGGGGTTGTTATCTTTAAAAAATTTTTAAAAAGCCAGAAAGCACAAGAGGCAGGAGCCCTGGCCTGCAGAGGACAGTAGGGAGTAAGCGCTAAGGAGGGGGTACCCCACTGGGGTGGGGGCTGTGTCCACCGTGCCCAAATCTGAGCCCAGTGTCTTTCTCTCCCCAGCAGACCCACCTGTGGCCGCAGCAGTGCTGTCTCATTTTAATGAGTGCCCAGATTCCCACACTCAGTTCTGCTTCCATGGAACCTGCAGGTTTGTGGTGCAGGAGGACAAGCCAGCATGTGTGTAAGTGCCTTCTGGTCTCCCGGGGTTCTGGGATGGGCGGCAGTCCAGCATTGAGTCCAAGAGCATTTACCTACACAAGTCTTGCCAGAGGCTCCTGAGACCCTGGAGCTGGACCTCTTGGAGGTTTAGAATAGAGGGCTTTGAGATACCTGCTTCAGAACCAGCTGGTTTAGAGTCCAGGCTCTCAGGCCCCCAGCCCAGAGTTACTGAGACAAGACCTCTGTAGGTCAGAGCCTGGGGCTCTGCATTTTTAATGAGGAAAAAGCCGAGGAAGGGAAACTCTTAGGAGGTTTGATGGCCACACCAGGCTCATTAAATGAACTACGAGTAGGACCTGTTTTCCCTTGACTCTTCTCTCCATCTCAGATGACTCCTGGGTTCAGCAAAGTCTGAAAACTCCCAGACTGAAGTTTCATTCGCTATTTACAATTTCTGGAGGGTAAGGCACTAGGCTGGATACCTTTGAGTGACCAGAGTCTCCATGACAAAGTCTCTGCCCTCCAGCTGTCTTTACTGTCCAGCTACTCAAATAAGCTGGACATGCCTGCAGAAGGTCAGTACATACAGTAACAGAGCCAGGAGCAGCTGACAAATAAACAGGCACACCAGGGTTGGTGGGTCCCCACATGGCTGAGTACCAGTCTCCTGGGGACTTCTCCTCATGCTGCTGGACCGCACCCTGACCTCTGACTCAGAATCTCTAGGAGCGGGACCCAGCGATCACATTAGCGTACAGCCGCTGGTAATTGCTGTGGTCAGCTAGGCTGGGGAGCAAAGGCACTCAGGAAAGCTTTCCAGAGAAGTGTCAGGGTTTGTCTAGTCAGGGCGAGCAGAGAGGTGGTTCCAGGACTGCAATGTTCAGGGGACCTGCTATTACAGGTCAGTATGGCTACCCCTGGGAGTCAGAGAGATCAGAGACAACCTGGAGGCCATAACCTGCTGGAATGAGCCTTCATTCTCTAGGCAGTGGGAGCCATGTACACGTTTTAAGGGAGATTAAAGACAACCTGTCCGTAGTAGAATACGGTTGGGTGGGCCTGTCGTCATCCCTGGCACTACTCACATTTGGAGTTGGGTGATTCTCTGCCATGGGGGCTGTCCTCCACATTGAGGGATGACATTAGCAGTGTCCCTGTCTCTACCCACTAGATGCAAATGTCTTCAGACTTTGCCAAATGTCCTTATGGAGGCAGAATCACCCCAGTTAAGAACCACTGATCCACCGGACCAGCAGTTAGCATAATGGCTGTGTCGCTGGACTCCCACGTAGTCGACTGCAGTTCGAGTCCCAGACTTGGTGGCTTAAACTCACGCCGGGCGCATGTGCATGCGTGCCCAAGATCCCGAGAGGAGAATGGAGGAGAAGGGATTGCAGCGTGACCATGCCCCCTGGGGGGTGATTTCTCACTTTCTGTCTCTCTGTCTCTCTGGCAAGCACACGCACCCTGTAACAAAAACCTCTCTAAAAAAAAGAACCACTGATCCATATGAAATTGCCATTTTCATCATCAAAAGTGCTTGAGAAGCAGCAATTTCATGGGGTCCACACTAATAACACTAGTAAGTCATACTCCATGTGAATAAAAACCAGCATGCAGGGAGCTTTTGCTTCATGCCAGGCACTATTTCGAGCAAAATCCATGTGTTAACTCACCTGATCCTCATAACCACCCCATGACGTAGGCACGGGGAGGTTGTGCCCGGGTCACAAAGTGGAGTCTAGATTCAAACCGACTCGGTGGGTCCTCCAGCTGAGTTCTTAGCTGTGATGCCTAAAGGAATCAGATGTGTTAGCCCGGGAGAGCCCAGGGCCCAGGGGTGCTGCGGTGAACTGAGGTGGGAGGACTTTCTCCTCCCTGAGGTACAGGTGTGTGAGCCAGGAAGGCCCACTGGGTGTCACTGAGCCTCACCTGGAGAAGAAGAGGGAGAAGCATGGCCACTGGCCTCCTAGGAATGTCTGCAGAGGTAGACAAGAAGCCTCTCCACCCTGTAAATACAAAGCACAATGATGATGATGATAGACACTGTTGTTATTTATGATTTCCATTTCTATTAAATTACATATTAGGGGTGGCTCTGTGGCCTAGTGGTGAAATGAGCTAGGTCCCACATGGCCAACTGTGCAGTTCAGATCCCAGCCTGAACAGTTTGAAAGACACTTCTGCATGCATTCCCAAAATCCCAAGACGGAGAAATGGAGAAGGGATTGCAGCATGACTGTGCCCCATAGGAGGTACTTTCTTCTTCTTTCTCTTTCTCTCTGTCTCTCTGACAAGCACACAAACTCTCTGGCACTAAACACACACACATACACACACACACACATACACACTTAGGGAGCCCTGAGGGACAGATGGGATTGTTTTCTTAGTACCCAGGTGATTGTGGAAAGACACTGACCTTGAAAGGAGGCTGGCCTCTGGGTCCAGATATCAGAAAGCTCCCCCAGACAACAGGCTGGAGGCACCACCGCTGCCAGCAGCCCCAGCACTGGGCCAGAGTCTAGCACACGGGCTCAGCATGCTCTGAGCTCCGAGCTGGAAGGGTTGTCTTTGGAGAGAGATCTGATCAGACCTTGGTGAGAAGCTGCTTTTCCTCCTGAGGTATGCTCCACACCAGGTCAGGGGCTGACATAAACTTTCAGAGAAGGTTGGCAGCTCCGAGCCAGGGCCAAGCAATAACCAGATCTGTGGCTGAGACACCCCCTGCCCTCGACCATTGGAAGCTTCCTGAAAGCCAAGGCTGGGCGGTTGCTCTCCTACCCTCAGCCTGAGTCCAAGGAAGGTGACTGTCCAGCACATTTATAGGCCATTCCAGTTTGGAGTCAGGATGCCTGCCATGTGTCTCTCCATCCCATTGTAATGAGTACTACTAATAGTAACAGGAAACTCTCGGTAGACGGTGTCTGTGCTCAGTACTCCTCAGAGAGTGGTCACGACTCCCTGTCAGGTGGGCTTTCTGCCCTTATTGTGCAAATGAGAAGACTGAGGCTCAGAGAGGTTAAGTCACTTGCCCAGAGTTCCCGAGCTGGTGAGCGGCAAAGGTGGGATTCAGCTCAGCGCTTCCTAACCCCGTGCTCTTGAGTATCACCAGGAGGGTGCACTGCCTCCATTTCCCAAAACTCACCTCAAATCACTAAGCTCTTGTGTTTCCAGGAAGGGTGTCGGCATCTTTCCCCTGCAGGTCAGACCCCTTCCCAAGTTCAGTGCCCTGACCTCGGACCCTCAGCAGGGGCCTTCTGTGGTCTAAGCGAGGGTCTAGGTAGAGACAGCAGGGACACCCTACAGTTGAAAAAAACTGACCCTCTCGGGGGAGGCATGTCCTTGCACTCAGTTACTGCCTTGGTTTCCCCAGTGGCAGCTGGCGACAACATTCACCCCACAGACATGTTTCATGTTGGCGGCAAGTGAAGGGCCACATTGTTCTCGCGTCATCTGAATGATCGGCCAGCATTCTAGAAGTCAGGTTTCGTGTTTCCGTGCACATACCCACCTCAGCTGCGGCCAGCAAAGAATGTAGCACTGGGCCTGGAAGCTCACTCGGCAGGGGCTCGGGTGCACCAGCCCCATCGCCCACACAGGGGTCCTCTGTCCCCACCTTCCCAGCACTGAAGCAGAATGGCCGTCCTGATCACCTGTTGCCATTGCTGTTCTGCTTACTCTAGCGCACCAGGCTCACCTCCATCCGCTGGGTGACCTTGAGGGCTTGCGAGTGATCAGGCCCGAGGCAGGTCTTCTCGAGGTCCCCCACCAGACAGCTTTGGCGGAGCTGCATGCTGGGGTGGAGGGTGAAGCTCTGTTGCCCTGCACAGCACTCACAGGGTGCAGTATGACAAGCAGGACCCTACACTGGCCTTGTGCCTAATCTGCCCGCCGTCTGCTTCTGGCTCATAAGCTCTGGGAAATAGGACCACACCTTACACCTTGCTGCTTTTACAGTCCCTAGAAGAATGTTCTAATTAGTTCATTCTCACTAGACCAGACAGTCCGAGTCTATGTAGAGAATGCTAGAACATTCTGTCCCTGCTCTTAAGAACCGCCCCAAGCTGACGCACCTTCTGGTCAATAAAAGTGACATAGCTTGTGGTAAGGCTGTGTCTGTCGTGGCCTTAGAAAGAAAACCCACAGGGAGCCAAGAGAATAGTTTCAAAAGAAGGAGCGCTTTCTGAAATACCATCATTCTTGAACTTTGTCTTCCATGTGAACAATAGTCTGTAGGTTTCCAGCGACCCTAAGGTGTGACATCTTGCACTATAAAATGAAAGGAAAAATAGTTAACTAGCCAAAGATCGCCAAAAGTGGTGAAAATTATCCTCATACATTTTTGCTTCCAATGAACCCTAGATTGAATTTAAGTCTCCCTACTGGTACCCAGCCACATCAGAAAATATGAGAAGAGAATTTAGGAGTCCGTAAAGTGATAGAAATAAATGCAAGGTTAGGATTCCTAGAGTAAGACTTTGTCCCGAGGCAGAGTTCTCAAACTGTGGGTCTGCTGCCTGCAGAAGCCTCACATAAAGGAAAGCAAGTGACAAAAACCACTCAGGTGACAAGTTTTAAGGGTCCTAGTGTCGGCAACGTTTGAAGTTTCTCACCTACCCAAAACACACTTCAGTGACTGACCTCCTGACAACTTTCCCACAGCAAAGTATGAAAACAAATTGCTGCCTGCCAAGGAAAACATTCCACATGGCCTTGGCCACGCTATGTTCCAGGGGAATCTGAACAGAGTCAAACACCAGAGACACGACCGCCATCAGTGTGCGTGTGTGAGCCGGCCGCCTCCCCGGGACCTTGGCACTTGAGCCACTTCATGTAAATCTATTATATCAACAGCCAGCAGGTGGCAGTGAGTGTGGTGGGAGAACAGGGCTAGGAGGCAGGACATCGCTCCCATCCAGGTGTCTGCACACAGCACGCCTCCTCATTGTCCTCCTGCGCCCACCAGGAGCATAGCGGGAGGCTCACACACCACGCAGGTCCTGCAGCAGTGAACAGCTTGGATTTACAGGTCAGACACACCTGAGTTAGAGTCTAGCTGAATCTCTTACACCAGTCACTTAGGCTTCATTTCTTTTGTACAAAATGGGAACACTGGGACCAGCAGATGGCGTAATGGTTACATCTCTGGACTCCCATGTAGTAGACTGCAGTTTGAGTCCCAGACCTGGTAGCTTAAAACTCATGCGGGAGCAGAGGGGTGGGCAGGAGGTGGGGAGGGGAATGGAGAGGTGAGACACTTGTGGGACACAGATAAGGTTTATTACCTGTTGACAAGGATGTCTATGGTGGTCTCAACTGGGCTGGACTGAGGTGTATATCATGCTGGGTAAATTCTCTTCACAATCTAAATTATGTATAGCAATTTAATGTATGGATAATAATAAAAATATATATAAATAAATTTAAAAAAAAACTCATACCGGACACATGTGCATGCACGCCCAAAATCCTAAAAGGAGAATGGAGAAGGTATTGCAGCATGATCGTCTCCCCTCCCCCTAGCAGGGGGTGATTTCTCACTTTCTGTCTCTCTGTCTCTCTAGTAAGTGCATGTGCCTTATAGCAAAAATCTCTTTAAAAAAAAAAAAAGCAAATGGGGACACTACTATTTCGTGAGACTGTAACGAGGACCCAGTGATGATAGTCTATGGAGAGCAGTCACTGTCCAAGATAGGAGACACATGAGGCTATTTAGTTAATTCAATTAACTAAATGAGATTTCATTTCTCAGTTGCACTAGCCCATTTTAAGCTCTCAGTAACACTAGGTGGGGCCAGCCCCATAGCATAGCAGTTAAGTACTGTAAAGAGGAAGCTAGTTCCCACGTGGCCAACCAGGGTTCAGTCCCAGCCCCAGGGCCTGAAGAACATGCCAAATGCACACTAAACATGCCCAGGATCCTGATGGGATGGAGAACTGGAGGAAAAAGGATTGTGGTGTGGTTAAATCTCTTTGGGGTGCTTTCTCCACCCCCCCCGGCTCCCTCTGGCATTAAAAAAAAGGGGGGAGGGAGCAACAGTTAAGTGTGGCAGTTAAAGCTGCAGTCCCACATGGCCAGGTCCGAGTCCCAGACCTGTTGGCTTCAAAATCACTCCAAGCATGTGTGCATGCATGCCCAAGATCCCAAGAGACTGGAGGAGAAGGGATTGTAGCAGGGCCATCCTCCCTTGGGGGTTGATTTCTCACTTTTCCACTCTCTGTATCTCTCTCTCTCCCTTCTCTCTGATGAGCACATGTGCTCTATGGCAAAAACTTCATATATATATATTTGGAGAGGTTTTTGCTATAAGGCATGTGCGCTCGCCAGAAAGACAGAGAGAGACAGAGAGATAGAAAGCGAGAAATCACCCCCCAGGGGTGATGGCCAGACCACAATCCTTTCTCCTTCATTCTCCTCCTGGGCTCTTGGGCATGCACGTACACTCGCCCGGCATGAGTTTAAGCACCAGATCTGAGACTCGAACTGCAGTCGACTGTGTGGGAGTTCAGCGACATAACCATTATGCTAACTGCTGGTCCCCAAAAACTTTATATATATTTTTAAAAAATACCCTTTAGGTAGCTAGTAGCTACTATATTAGACTGCTGAGACCTACACTCTTATCATCCTAACAGTAAACTCTATTTGACACCCCTGGAGAACATTCAAATCCAGTTCTCAGCAAAGCACAAGAGCTCAAATGTTTGTTATCATGGCTGCTGTCAACTCTATTGTCAACCTATCAGTGCCATAGTCATCATCACCACACTAGTGTAAG
>NW_006159809.1:7676641-7689409 GCF_000334495.1 Tupaia belangeri chinensis
GATACTCCCACATGGCCAACCATGGTTCGAGCCCTGGTGGCTTGCTTTCTCACTTTCTCTTTCTCACTTTCTCTCTCTCTCTCTTTCCCCCTCTCTCTCACTCCCTCTCTCTCACTCTGTGTGTGTGTGTGTGTGTGTGTGTGTGTGTGTGTGTTTCTGGTCAAATTAAAATAAATAAATGGAAAAATAAAATAAATAATTCTTAAAAAAAAACAAAAAACTCCTGGCTCAACCAGACACTAACTGTGGGACCTTAGGCAAATTGCCTAGCCTCTCTGTGCCTTAGAGTCCTCATCTGTAAAGTGCAGATAAGAATACTATAGCCACCTCACGTGGTTGCTGTAAGCACTAAATGAGCTAATCCACTTAAAGTACTTAGAACGTGCTCACATCTAATGAGCACATACGGGTTAATGTTAGCATCATTTATTATTACACAAGGGTGTGCTAAAGGGGGTCCTGAGGTTTCGACCAGGTACCGTGGAACATAGAGGCAAAAATAAATGCCTTGGGGGCCAGCAGGTGGCATGGTGGTTAAGGTGCTGGGCCTCACACGGCCGACTCAAGAATTCAAGTCCTGGACCCAGCAGCTTGAAAAAATAAAACATGCTGGGCATGTGTGCATGTGTGCCCCAAATCAGAGTGAGAATCCACATGCACAGGGAAATCCTTGTGCACGCACAAACTCATATGCCTCGCTCCCTGGTTTCTCCCTCCCCTTTAGTACACGGGAGGCATGCGTGTCTAGGAGGGGTCAGGATTTGGTAGATAGGGCCTAGGTCCTTGAACATCAAGCCCTCTGTGGTGTAGAGTTGGCACGTGGGGTGTGGGAAGTCAGAGAACAACATGGTTTCCCCAGGAGGCAGCAACCCCAGGTTTTGGCCCTGTCTGGCCTCCCGTTGGGGGAGCTGGTATTCGCTTCTGCAGTGGAGGTCGTATAGTCATGGTTAAGAGAAAGCCATGCACTGGAACAGTTAGGTTCAAATTCCAGCCTTGCCTCTTAGTGTGATTTCAGTAACTTACCCTCTCAGATCCTCTGCTTTCTCCCTGGAAAGAATAATGGTAACAGGGGGACCAGCAGTTAGTGTAATGGCTATGCCACTGGACTCCCATGTAGTTGACTGCGGCTTGGGTCCCGGACCCAGTGGCTTAAACTCACTCTGGGCACGTGCGTGCCCAAGATCCTGAGAGGAGAGTGAAAAAGAAGGGATTGTGGTGTGGCCATCCTCCCTTGGGGGTTGATTTCTCACTTTTCCACTCTCTGTATCTCTCTCTCTCCCTTCTCTCTGATGAGCACATGTGCTCTATGGCAAAAACTTCATATATATATATTTGGAGAGGTTTTTGCTATAAGGCATGTGCGCTCGCCAGAAAGACAGAGAGAGACAGAGAGATAGAAAGCGAGAAATCACCCCCCAGGGGTGATGGCCAGACCACAATCCTTTCTCCTTCATTCTCCTCCTGGGCTCTTGGGCATGCACGTACACTCGCCCGGCATGAGTTTAAGCACCAGATCTGAGACTCGAACTGCAGTCGACTGTGTGGGAGTTCAGCGACATAACCATTATGCTAACTGCTGGTCCCCAAAAACTTTATATATATTTTTAAAAAATACCCTTTAGGTAGCTAGTAGCTACTATATTAGACTGCTGAGACCTACACTCTTATCATCCTAACAGTAAACTCTATTTGACACCCCTGGAGAACATTCAAATCCAGTTCTCAGCAAAGCACAAGAGCTCAAATGTTTGTTATCATGGCTGCTGGCAACTCTATTGTCAACCTATCAGTGCCATAGTCATCATCACCACACTAGTGTAAGGGACTGCTGAACGGACTGTGGAAATAGGGCAGACCTGTGGCTGTCCCAAGAGGCCCTCACTCCACCCAGCCCACTGCTCCGCATCCCCTGATATAGAGAGGTTATAGGGCCTGGAGACTCTGGTTCTTGAGAGGCCAAGAATGGAAGAGCCCAATACTAGTGCTCTTGGGCCTAATGCTCCCACTTCTATCCAACCTTATGGAATTTCTCCGTGTTAAAGGCAGTGGTATAAGATATATCTCTAAAACCATTTCAACTTGGTTCTTGACCCTCACCCCATCCCCAATTTTAAAGACTTTACCTTGGAACCTATGCCAAAAGACTTGACTGAAAATCAAGATAGTAATTCCTGCTTCATAAACATTACCAAACATAAAGACAGCATATCTCAAGAGCCTCAAAAATGTTCCCACCTTTTCTTTACATTTTTAGTACCTATGGAACTCTTCCTGTGTGTCAAGCACTGTTTATTACATTTCCAAGATATTAATGCATTTAATACTCATAACACCTCTACGAGGTAGGTCTTGCTATCATTGCATTCTTTTTTAATTTCTAGAGGCTGCGTGCACTCACCAGAGACCGAGAGAGAGAGAAAGCACACCCCAGTGGAGCATAGTCATGCTACAATCCTTTCTCCTGCATTCCTACATCCTGTTGAGATTTGGGCACACACACATGTGCCTGGCCAACTTTTCAAGCCACAGGGGCCAGGATTTGAACTGTGGTCAGTCATCCACATGACTGATCAGCTCCCTTAAGTACTAGGCTACAGAGCCACCCCACAATAGCATTTTAAAGATGCAGAATCTGTGGCACAGAGAGGTTAAGTAACTTGCTCTTGGTCACATAGGCAGTAAGTGGGTAATGGGCTCTGAATCCATGCCAGTTTGGTTGCAGAGTCTGTGCCATGTTGTGCCTGCTTTTAGAGGCAGTAATCTCTAGTATAAAGAGAAGTAATCACTGGGACCAGCAGTTAGCATAATGGCTATGTTGCTGGACTCCCATGTAGTCAACCGTGGTTCGAGTCCCGGACCCAGTGGCTTAAATTCACGCCAGGCGCGTGTGCATGCGTTCCCAAGATCCTGAAAGGAGCATGAAGGAGAAGGGATTGTGGCGTGGCCATCCCCCCTGGGGGGTGATTTCTCACTTTCTGTCTCTCTGTCTCTTTCTGTCTTTCTGGTGAGCGCATGTAC
Source organism: Tupaia belangeri chinensis (assembly GCF_000334495.1). Taxonomy (NCBI): domain Eukaryota; kingdom Metazoa; phylum Chordata; class Mammalia; order Scandentia; family Tupaiidae; genus Tupaia; species Tupaia belangeri. Next base: position 7,679,660 of record NW_006159809.1, read on the forward strand.
CCTATAGCAAAAACCTCTCAAAAAAAAAAAAAAAAAAGATAGAGAAAAGTAATCACCTGGAGTTATTTATGGTCTGGATATGGACTATGGCCTCAGCTGAAGGGCTTGGTGACACACACCATGACACATATGTTACTGTGCATTCCTTTCCAATGACTTCTGCAGCCTTTTCTAGTGACATAGTAAAATGATAAAGAGATATGAAATGAGAAATTGATGCAAAATTCTTTCTTATAAAGCATACCGGGAACCAGCAATTAGCGTAATGGCTATGTCGCTGGACTCCCACGTAGTCGACCACGGTTCGTGTCCCGGACCCGGTGGCTTAAAAACTCACGCCGGGTGCGTGTGCATGCGTGCCCAAGATCCCGAGAGGAGAATGGAGGAGAAGGGATTGCGGCGTGACCATCCCCCCTTGGGGGTGATTTCTCGCTTTCTGTCTCTATGTCTCTCTCTGTCTGTCTGGCGAGCGCACGCGCTCTACAGTGAAAATCTCTCCAAAAAAAAAAAAGCATACCTTAGCTATGTTAAAAATGACATGGAGGGCCAGCAGGTCGTATAGAGGTTGAGGCGCTGGACTCCCACATGGCTGACTGCAGTTCAAGTCTGGGGTCCGGCGGCTTAAAAATCACACCAGGCACATGTTTGCATGCCCAGAAATCCCAGGAGGAGAATGGAGAAGGAGTTGTGGCATAGCCATCCCCCTGGGGGTGGAGAGGGTGGTGATTCCTCGGTTTCCCTCTTACTGTTTCTGTCCCTCCAGGGAGCGCACATGCCCTATGTTAAAAACCTTTTTAAAAATGACAGAAATAGTCTGGAAGGAATATATCAAGTGACCTGCCCCTTTCAGTAGGGGTGCAACAACATGGGCTTCCTTCTTTTCTTTCTGCTTTATTATACTTTTTGTATTTCTCAGTTTGCTTAGAAACATTCCTTTTCTAGTTAGGGAAAATATTTCTTAAGGACACAGGTCCACATGTGTTATCACATGTCAGAACACATGTTAAAAGGGCACCGTGAGCCAGGTGAAACAGGGACTTGGGAAGACCCCGAAGCCCCTGGAAAGGAAGAAGAAAAGCATTTCACAGACAAGTTCACTTTTCTTATGCAAATAGACTCTTAAGGCCACAAAGTTTGCTCCTAAGAAAAATCTCTAAGTCACCTCTAGACTTAGTCCACAGCACAAATTCAAAGGCCTCAGGGCACCGTCTGGCTGGAGTACTCATTTTCTCCTCTCCAGCCTGCGGATTCTCTTGCAGCTCAGACAAGCTCCTGATCCCCTACGGCCATACTCTGGCAAACCAATGAAGGGGAGAAGTGGCAGGTTTTAAACTTGTTGATTTTCTCTCTCTCAAGTTTGTTTGTTTGTTTTTTCTTCTATGAGCCAGAACAAGACAAAAAGACAGTACCTCAATGCAGTCTCCATGCCACAGTTCACCCCCAGACTCGCCCCCTCTGACAGGGACTCCATGCCGCAGTTCACTTCCAGACTCAGCCCCTCTGATGGGGACTCCATGCCACAGTTCACCCCCAGACTTGCCCCCTCTGACAGGGACTCCATGCCACAGTTCACTCCCAGACTCAGCCCCTCTGACGGGGACTCCATGCTGCAGTTCACCCCCAGTCTCAAGCCAGTCCCACTATAGGCATGCTTGGTAGGAGAAACAGAGTTAGCCAAGTTTGACCCAACCCAGGAAATTACTTCCCTTACTTAGTAAAGACATGGGGAACATCTTTGCACCTTGTCACATGGACAGCTTCAATGGAGGAGTCATCAGCCCATCTGTCTTTAGATAGCCCAGGTTATCTTCCAAACCAATTTGCATTAACCCATAGAAGTAGCCATAATTGTTGCAGTTGTCATTTTTCTTTTCTTTTTTTTTCTTTTTTTTTTTTTTTTTTTGGAGAGAGATTTTTGCTATAGGGAGTGTGCACTCACTGGAGAAACAGAAAGTAAGAAATCACCCCCCAGGGAGGATGGCCAGGCCACAATCCCTTCTCCTCCAGTCTCCTCTCGGGATTTTGGGCATGCACACACATGCACCCAGCATGAGTTTTAAGATACCCGATCCAAGACTCAAACTGCAGTTGACTGTATGGGAGTCCAGCAACGTAACTGCTATACCATCTGCTGCTCCCTGCAATTGTTAATTTTCAAACTTCAAGAAGCTTCTATTTCTTCACATGTAAAACAAGATATATCATGAAGCCAACCTGACACAGCAATTATGATTATTGGGATTAAAGAGGTAATTCATGTAAGGGTTTGACTCCAGCTCTGATTTAATCCGTAGGTTTTCAGAACCAACTAGTTGGTGAAGTGTTAGAATCCTATCCCAGGGATGCTGGTTAGAGTAAGAACATTTCAGATCTTTGTAAAATTGTCACAGAGTGCTCACCCTCCCGTACCCCAGGCCTGTCACAAAAGATCTCAGCAAATCCTCGTTACATTATCCTTCCCCAGGATGGAACAGCACTCACACCCTTCTACAAAGTCCTATTAGCATGGCTACAACTCCTGATTAGAAATCCTACAATCCACCCTGTGCCTACTCCCCTGCCTGTGCTGCTCAGTGGTCTGCCTGAGTGTTTTATAGAGCTAGGCCCTACCCTGCAGGGGCAAGGAGACTGGCCGTAAGGGAGGCTAGGGCCAGAAGAACAGTCAGGGAGATGGGCATAGTCCTGGGGGTGTTCAGAGAAACAGAGGTTAGGGAGAGCCATTGCATGAGCTGTGGAAACATGGGTGGATGAGTGACTGAACAAATGAATGAATGAATGAATGAATGAGCATGTAAATAACATGATGTGAAGAATGTGGTCTTTGAAATAGAATCTGAAGAGAAGAGTGAGGAATATACGAGGCAGAGACTACGGCAGGGGCTGAGATAGGCAAGTAGAGGGTCACCCTCCCTGCGTTCTGCAGGCCTGTGCTGAGTGCTTATGTGCCGAGCACTCTGCTAGGGGTGGCATACAGATTTAACACTGGGCTAGTGAGGAGGGGCAGGCAACAACAGATTGGCTGGAACCTGAGTGGTAGGAACTCAACCAGAGAAGGTGGATTAGAGCCCTACAGGGAAGAGATGTTAAAGGGATGTTACAAAAAGGAAGCAATTCAGGAGCCCCTCTGGAAGGTAGGGAGGCCGTCTACATGCAGGGTAAAATTGAGGCTGGGCTGGTGGAGGTACCCTCTGTAGAGAGAATGTGCATTAGACATTCATAGCTCAGATGTCCACACCACCACCTAAGCAGTTGCTTAGCACCTCTCAGTCTGCCTCCCCCTCATGGACTAGGGCCAGTGCCTATGGGGGTGAGCTGTTTGTCTGCTTTTGTAATATTTTGTAACCAAAATCAAACCAAACAAAAAACAAAACCTGTCCTTGCCCCATACCCCAATGAGAGTCAGTGTTCTTGTTCCGAGTTCTATGATCCATATTTTTTTTTTTCAAGAAAGGTCTTCCTAGTCGGGAACCAGCAGTTAGCGTAATGGCTATGTCGCTGGACTTCCACAGGGTCGACTGCGGTTCACGTCCCGGACCCGGTGGCTTAAAACTCATGCCAGTCACGTGTGCGTGCATGCCCGAGATCCCGAGAGGAGAATGGAGGAGAAGGGATTGCGGCGTGACCATCCCCCCTGGGGGGTGATTTCTCGCTTTCTGTCTCTATGTCTCTGTCTGTCTGGCGAGCGCATGCGCCCTATAGTGAAAATCTCTCCAAAAAAGAAAAAAAGAGAAAGGTCTTCCTAGTAGAGATTTCCCCTCCAACACCCCATTTTCCTACTCTGTTCTCCCCAAGTCTCCATGACATTTTCTATACTAGTAGGCTCTTCTCAGCTTCCTTACCAAAGATGGAAAAACCTTCGCACCTCCCAGAACTAAAACTCTCACATCTTTTTTACCCTTTCACGATTGGAACCTAGACCAAGAGCCAGATTTGGTAAAGAGCTTAATCCGTGCCCTTCTCACCGATCCCTGCGTAGTATGCAGGGGAAGCAGCCTGATGAATGAGAGGGAGCCCAGACTGGGTCAGCAGGCCTGGGGACCATGTGTCTCTAGTCCTAGCAGAGTGAGCACAGGCAAATGATTTGACTTCCAACGAGGATTAAATGAGAAAGCGTATGTCAAATGTAAAATAAAATGTAAAATAACCCTTCACAGAGACAGGTGCCTTAGTTCTAACTAAAATGACCTTGATTCTAACTTAAAATGCCCCATTGCATGACAATTGGGCTTTGGGAAAAAGAGAGTCAGTGGAAGGTTTTTCCATCAAGGAGCATCAGACACAGAAAGCTTGTCCACCCTTGTACCCCAGGCCTTGAGAAGCAATTGTTGCAGCATCTCCTGTTTGACATAAAAATGTTTTAAAGGACTTACTTTATTTTTTAATAGGGCACATGCACTTGCTGGAGAGAGACAGAGAGAGAGGAAAAGTGAGAAATCACCCCCCAGGGGGGATGACCATGCCACAGTTCCTTCTCCTCCATTCTCCGCTAAGGATTTTGGGCATGCACGCACATGCGCCCAGCATGCTTTCCGAGTTGCCAGGTCCAGTACTTGAATGACTCAGTCAGCCATGAGGGATCCAGCCACCTTTACCTCCATACCACCTGCTGCTCCCCATGCGGCATAAAGCTTAAACTCATACAATAACTATTCCTTTAGCATTAAAGTGCTCCAATTGTTGTTAATATTGGGCAAAATCTGTGCTCCAGAAATATATAGCATTTATCCTGTGGTTCCAGGTACCCTCTGACCCTCGGGATCTGGCAGCCCAGGAGTATAGGTTTAGGGGAATCACAGATAGAGTGTCCCTGGAGGTAGTCCTGGCACAAACGCCAGAACCGTTCATCTCCTTTCAGTTCTCCTTGTTCTTCAAAGGCCTTTTAATGTGAAAGTGAAGGTTGCAGTCTAGTTAATTAATCAAAAGGAAGACTCTTAAGGAGGAAAAAAAAAAAATAAAGCTTAGCTATCATTGCCACATCTAGGGGGGTGAGGTGAGGAATAAAACAAAAACTTAAATCCGGCCTGTAGTGTGGTGCTGCCCCTCAGGGAAGTCCCCTGGGGGAAGGAAGCCACCATGCCTGAGAAGGAGATGGTGATCAGACATCTTCACTGGCAGGACGAATGCCACCCCATACGGAAGGACAAGTGTTTGTCTAAGTATCTTCTATTGAGAAGAACCATGTGCCCGGGAGGGTGATGCCGGTTAAAGAAAATTACTATCCCTGCCTTAGGGGGATGGAAAAGGCCTGTCCTGAAACACCGTCAAGTGAGAACCACTTGTACATAGCAGGAGACTATTGTCAAAATGATGGATGGCAAAGACCCTCTGAGTCTTAGCCGTCATAGTATCTGTCACCGTGTGTGTGTGTGTGTGTGTGTGTGTGTGTGTGTGTGTGTGTGTGTAGCATTTAACACCTGCATGCACATTCAGACATGACCACGCCTCTCCTTACTAATCCTGCAGTGGAGCTAGGTCAGGTATTGCTGAACACAAGGACACCAGGGGTCACAGGAGATCGGTGACTTCAGTCCTGAAATGACCAGGCAGTGGTGCTGGGCCCTCCTGCCTGTCTACTTCAAGACACTCCCCCTGCACCAGGCCATCTGGTAAATACCTGCAGAAATAATTCAGCCTGATGAAGACGATAAAAGAGCAAACCACAGCCTGTGTCTCCAACTGGTTTAGCATGTTTTCTTTCTCTCATCATCAGAATTTCTCTGCACACATTGGGTTTAAAAATAACCTGGATTTTTATGAACTGCCAAAAGGAAGTTCGTTTTGTAAGCACGTTTGCTTCCTTTATTCCCCCCAGTTTTAGCATGGTACCAATGTCATGAGGGGCTTTCACAGCCTTGTTATCCTCAGATGATAAAGATGATTCCTTCTAGGCCAGCACCATAGCCTGGTGGTTAAAGGAGTGGGATCTCTCTCGGCTGACCACAGAAGAAATCCCAACCCTGCAGCTCGAAAAACATGTTGGGCATGTGTGCACGTGTGCCCAAAATCCTTGCCGGGGAAGGGGAGAAATAGAGAAAGGATTGTAGCGTGACCATACCCCATTGAGAAGCTCTCATTCTCTCGTTCTCTCTCTCTCTCTCTCTCTCTCTCTCTCTCTCTCTCTCTCTGCTGAGCACACACACTGTTTGGCAATTAAAATGTGTATTTGTGTGTTTCTATACACATATATGATTAGTAACCCCACCCTTCTCCAAGCAAGTGGTACCTGTGTCCAGGAAGTAAGTCTTGCTGACAACTGTGCTTCTAATAGCAGAGAGTCAAGGGGTCCGTGTAGGCTATTTCTCTGGACTCTGGTGCCCTTGAGCCCAGCCCTTTCTGGGGAGTTGGGAGAGAGCACTCATATTCCTTTCTTTTCCAGCTGTCATTCCGGATATATTGGTGCACGTTGTGAGCATGCAGACCTCCTGGCCGTGGTGGCCGCCAGCCAGAAGAAGCAGGCCATCACCGCCTTGGTGGTGGTGTCCCTCGTGGCCTTGGCCATCCTCATCATCACGTGTGTGCTGATACAGTGAGTATTTGCCGTTCCTGGGCTCAGGTCCCCAGCAGTGGGTCTGTGCGCTGCTGGAGGCCAGTGTCAAGCCAAAGGTCCACTCTCTCTGTGTTGGGTCTAGAGCCTTCTGAATAGTGATGCAATGGGGCTGTGGTGCAGAGAGAGGTAGAAATGGCTCCCAGCCTTTTCTGGGCAGTAGCAGAAGAGCTTCCTCTACAGAAAGCGCTTTATAAATCCTGAAGCCACATCAATGGCCGCTGTTGCTATTGTTACAGGCTAGTGACCACACCCTGCACAGCTCTTCCCCTCTCTCGATGTTGCTATCCATCCTCACCCTGTGAAACTCAGTTCCTTCATTGCATCTTCCTGGAAGCCTTTCTGAGCCTTAGACAGAGAGATTCTCTTGGGGTGTGACCTGATCCCATTTGCTTATCCATGTCTCCCAACTGGACTACTCTGCAGAGTCAGAGGCCCTGGGAATTCAGTGCTATATTCCCAGCTTCTGGTACTATGCCAGATTTCTTCCCTGGAAATAGCTGAAGTTAAAGTCCCAGAGCAAGCTTTCAGAGGAGTCATACCTAACTGGATACACACGAGGAATTCACAGAACAGCTAAAGGCTGCGGTTAGTTGGGTGTTGACTGACTCGTGGTGGAGACAGTCAAAAAGTGGATGGGCCACTCTGGCAAGGGTTGGAGTAAGCAGTGACACATTAATGCAGGAAGCCAGACTTCAGCCCTCCAAGGTTTGGGACAGGTAAATGGCTGTGTCCTGTTGGTTTGTCGGTTTGTTGCTATTAGGTCCTCTGAAACACACATTTCTGGTTCTGGCCACAAATGAGGTATCCTTAGAGCCCCAGCTTATTGACGGTAGCCACAGCCTGCTCACATCCCTTTCTCGTATTATGCCAGCACTAGGTGGTGAGGGATGAGGTCTGGACCGTGCTGGCCTTTCCTTCCTCCCCAAGCAGTGCCTTCCCACTCCCAGTGTCTTGGAAAGCACATTTGCAGAGAGTGGGCAGGCAGCCCTGGGTCAGGCTGCAGCATTGCCCAGGCTCTTCCACTCACAGCGACCCTCCCTGGGGGAGCAGGAGCAACCTCATGGGCCACTGGCCTTGCCTCCCATGGCCACCCATCCTTCCAGAATCCTATGGCCAGGACCATTCCAGAACCTAAGAAAGAAGATGTGTATATGTTCTTTTTTTTTTTTTTTTTGAGAGGTTTTTGGTATAGGGCATGTGCGCTCACCAGAAAGAAAGAGACAGGGAGACAGAAAGCAAGAAATCACCCCCCAGGGGGGTTGGCCATGCCGCAGTCCCTTCTCCATTCTCCTCTTGGGATCTTGTACACGCACGCACTTGCACCTGGTGTGAGGTTAAGCCATCAGGTCCGGGGCTCAAACCATGGTTGACTACATGGGAGTCCAATGACATAGCCATTGTGCCAACTGCTGGTCCCCACAATCTTGATAATTAGTTCTGCGCTTCTTCATCTTGGAGATAAGAATAATCCAGACTAGGGACCAGCAGTCTGGATTATTCCCATGCTGGAACGATCTGGAGGTCTTACCCAATTGTACAGGGACTCTGGGCTGGAAAGTGACTGAGGCCAGACTGCCCGGCTAGCTGGCTGTGAGAGAGCAGTCATTGAGGAGTCTATAATCAAGGCCTTGAGGTCCCTCTGGCATGGAATGAGCTGTTGCCAACCCAGACTCTGCAATTTGGGAGGGCTCCATGCCTAGGCAGACTGTTCTGTCCTCATTTTCCACCTGTGACAGATGTAGATTGGACTGGAGTTCTCAAAGCTCCTCAGTTCTGCCGCCCAGAAATTCAGTGGCCTAGTAACCTTCCCAACTTCCTATTCTAGGGCAGTGCCCAGAGAGAGGGACTGGGGTGGGGATGGCAGTGCCACCCGGCACCAGGAGAGAAGCCCAGCAAGAGGCACGTTTCCTCATCTCTGCCTTCGGGCTCATGTTGACTGGGTATCTCCTCCCAGCCCCAGTTCATGGATGCACACATCACATATTTATGGTGAGACCGAAATGGAGGGAAGTCTCTCAGGATTATCTCCAGGAAACAGCCTCCATGTCTCTGGTAACTTAGGTCTTACTAGGTGCTTTCTTCTCCACTCTCCTCTTGGGTTCCTTGGTTCTTTATTCACGACAACTCTGAAAAGTATTCCTTCTTGCTCCCAGAGGGAGTCAGGAGCCTTCGTAACCCTGAATGCTCCTGGACTCCAGTGACGCAGGTTTACAGAGAGGTTAGGTTTTCCAGAACTAGAGAATTAGAATCCTCAGTGAAGGATTGAAAGCCCTTGCAACCCATGAGTCATCCTCTCATTTTCTTCATTGGTCAGCTCAGCCCAGCCAGCTTCTCTGCTTTACATCTGCCTCCTCCTCAACCCTCATAGCCCTGCCAACTGGAGGTGGCGGCTTCATCCCAATCCTGACAACTTTTGTGAGGCCATTACCACGTATATGAAGTTACCCAACCCTTCTCAGTGAGAAAAGTAGCTGGATACATGGCCATCCCTCTGATAGTCAGGGGGGCTGGAGCCAGATTTGCCTGTGGAAACGGAGCTGGTTCTTCGGGGATAGCAACAAGTGCTTTTATTGCTGGCCAGCATCTGCCCAAAGGATTCCCACCCTGCAAGGCCCTTAGCCCCCTACAACATCTGTCCCTCTGGAGGTCCCCATGGGAAGATGGATTTAGAAGCCAGAGCTGCCCAGGAGATCCCTGGGGCAGATGCTACACCAGCTGGACACACCTGCCAGGCTCCTACCCACACCGTGTGCCCTGTGTCTCTGCAGCTGCTGCCAGGTCCGAAAACACTGTGAGTGGTGTCGGGCTCTGGTCTGCCGGCATGAGAAGCCCAGTGCCCTCCTGAAGGGAAGGACTGCTTGCTGCCACTCCGAGACAGGTAAGGGTCTGCATCAAGGAGGGCCTTGTCTGCCTTGGGAGATGTTGTTGTATACGGAAGAGAACCACCTTCTCCAAACTGGGCCACTAGTTCCTGGAGGACGAAGCAGAAAGGGGGGATAAAGGAAGATCTTTGATTCTACCAAGTCAGAGCTCATTTATTCTAGGTGTACTTTTTTCTAGGAGCCTTTTATCCCTTGCTGGTGGCTGTGTGACTTTGACACGTTAGTTAACCTCTTAGAGGCTCAATTTTCTTTTCCTTAAGATGTTCTGCAGATTGCATGAGCACGGATATGAAAGCCTCTAGGAGAGCGCATCACAGGCGT
>NW_006159809.1:7689434-7699195 GCF_000334495.1 Tupaia belangeri chinensis
AGAAAGTCACTTTCCCTTTCCCATTGGTAAAATGAGGGATTTGACCTTTAGACAGTCTCTAAAGATCCTTCCGACTCTAAGCTCCTGTGAGTTTCATTAAGTTTACCACTGATTCGAGAATATTTTCACCGACGTCCACAAAGAACACTGGACTTGCGATCATGGGACCAAGCTTGCACCCTCAGAGTCTCATTTGAGCGTCACTGGCCTTGGGCTCATGGAGTCCAGGTGCCCCTTTATCCACATGAAAGTTTCACTCACATCGACAAGCTTCTCTGGGATGCTATTGTGACCAAGAGAGTTCCTTTTGAGGAAGTGGTGGGTCAGGGGACAATCACCAAAGGCTAATCTACCCTAGGGCTCCTTCTCTAGGGAATAGATGGCCTTCCAGAAGCTCCAGGGTACATGGAGAGGGTCAGAAGGAAGGTGACTGGGAAGCTGGACACGTGTGTGTTCATTAAACCTTGTGGTAGCCCTACCTGGAGGGAGCTGAAGGCCCAAGGGCACTGTTTATTTGCTCTTCATTTTAATAACCTGCATAATTGTGCTAGAACACTGCTTTTCACTTAGATGTAGGAGGTCTGCATCTCTTAAGGATGCAAATCCATGAATCCTGCCTGGGTTCCACTGTGAGTCAGTGGAGGATTAGTTTGAGAACCATGGTCTCTGAAGCCCTGAAGCTTACTACCTTGGGTGGAAAGGACTTCCTTTGAGCTAATGAAGGAATATATTTTTGTTTTCTTTTTTAGCAACAATTTTAAAAATGTTTAAATCTTTTAAGAAAATTTGTAGTAGAATTTGTTTGAAACTCAGGAGAGTTACCTGGAGTAGAGCAAATTTCTTGTTAATGTCAATTCTTCTCTATTCACATTTGAGAAGTCTAACTTTGAGCCTGGGTTGGGCCTGGCCTCTCGGGAATGGCCACCCAGGCTAAAGCCCCTCTCCCTGAGTTTCTGGGACCTCACACGGCACCAGGCAACCCTGCTGGGCCTGAGGATGGGTGAACTGAGGGTGCTCATATGTGAGCCTTGCCAGGGGAGACCCTTAGATCAGAGTACTTCCTTTCCCACACCCAGAGGAACCAAGGGTTCCAAGCATCCAAGCTGTGCTGGACTCAGGAACTGAGGACCATGTCTGTGCTGCCTCATGACGGCAGCCACAGAGGTCCCCCTCAGGACTCACCCACTGAAAAATAAGTGCATCTGGGAACCAGCAGTTAGCGTAATGGCTGTGTTGCTGGACTCCCACGTAGTCGACCGCGGTTTGTGTCCCGGACCCGGTGGCTTAAAACTCACGCCGGGCGCGTGTGCGTGCGTGCCCAGGATCCCGAGAGGAGAATGGAGGAGAAGGGATTGCGGCGTGACCATCCCCCCTGGGGGGTGATTTCTCGCTTTCTGTCTCTATGTCTCTCTCTGTCTGTCTGGCGAGCGCACACGCCCTACAGTGAAAATCTCTCCAAAAAAAAATAAATAAATAAGTACATCTGTCAGAAGAAGCCATTCTGCCCCCAGGCCCTGGACCAGCTCATGAACTGCCCACCAAGCCACCCCTTGAGAGAAACTGGTCTCAGTCTAGGTTGAATTGAGACCGTCACAGCAGGATACCTCCACCCACCCACCCCTCCTGTTCTGCCGTGACGTGACGCATTTCACTTTCAGCCAGCCATTCTTTCTCCCTTTGGCACTGAAAGCACAATTTCAGAAGCCGCTGCCCCTGAGGTTAAACACACAGGGTGTGAGCTTGGTCCTAAGTGCCCAAGAGAATCCGACATAGGCTGGTGCCATCTCCAAGTCTCTGCCCCCAGCTTGTTTTCCCAGCATGGATAGGGGCTGGCCTGCAGTGCTTAACTGGCTTTTCCTTTTCTATCAGTGGTCTGAAAAGCTCGGAGGAGGGATTCGGCTGAGTGGGTTGCAGCAGCCCGTGAGGAAAGACCTGTCGTGGACAGCACCACGAGGGATGCCGGGGACGTGCCAGCAGGCCTTTCCTGTGTTGCCTGCAATCACCCGCACAGCCTTCTTGTCTTTTGTGGGCCTTCAAAACTGTCAAGAACTCTCGTCTGCTTGGGGTTATTCGGTGCGACCTAAAGAAGAAATCAGTGGACCACAATTTAAGGACTGGTCAGACAAGAACCGCAATGGGGTGGGCTCCTGTCTGCCTACGTACGAAAGGTCTGTGTGTCAGTGGGTGTCTGAGTCCAGGCGTGTGCTGTCAGCTGTGGATCCAGGCTGCCCTTCGTTCTAATGGGCCCACCTCCCCACTACAGACTCCTGCCTAACACCAGGGAGCCCTATCGTTGTTGCAGTTTTCTCTCATCTGCTTATTGGGGAAGAAGTGGGAAAAGAAATGGAATGGAATGAAAACTGAATTGTGGAATAAAAACACTGAATTGAAGAGGAGCTGCACCCTCTGACCACGAGACCCTTGACCAGCCCAACATCTTCCACAGACACACAATGTTGAAGACCTTCCCAAGCTGTCGCCACCCTTGGAAATAATTTCTTATTTATTAGATGAATAATGGATTTATTTTTAATCTCTTAGTCAGTGTAAAAAGCATAAGCCCCTTCAGACTTCTGTATTAGTGATATATGTATTGCTGGCTCAAAAGTTATACTAATTAGAAATGGTGGCTTAGGCATGGGGAAAGCCTCCTGGGGGTGCAAAGACGTAACCAGAGGGGGGTTGCTGATAGGAGCAAAACGGGTTCAGAGTTCGTGCCACGTAAGACACAAAGCAGGTAAATACGCTGGATACGTTCTAGGAGAAAGGGTAGCAAATGTGGCAGCAGGGGTCTGTCCCCTCTGTTGGGGGAGAGAGGAAGGGAGTGCCTCTGTGTGTGGCTACACAGAATTTGCACAATACATACGACACTGCTCAGCGATGAAACAGATGAACTCCCCTGTGAGCCCTCCAAGAGTGTGTCCAGAATCAGAGCATTCGCAGTGAACCGTGGGCATTGTAGGCCCAGTCCATGAAATCAAGGCCAGTCTTTATTCCTCGTGTTGTCGCTTGGTTGGTTTATTGCTTTGTTTTCCAAAGGAAAAATGAACTTTCCTATTTATTTTCAAACATTAGGAGAAATAGTTTAGTGACTTTTTTTTTTTTTTCCTTTTCCAATGAGGATGATGGTGTTAACAAAACCTCTTAACAAGCCACCTTCACCGTATGTGTCTGTCTCACTTTGCCCCAGAAGGAGAGACTGGTTTAAGCATCTGGGAATGTTCTGACCCACTGGGTCTGCCTGACCCACCTACCCGAAGCAGTGGTACCTTCAGGTCTACAGCAGACAGCTCCTCCCAAGGAATTTTCATTAAAATTTGGAAACAGAACAACAATGAAATAATATATAAACCCCTTCTGTGAGGAAAGTATTTACCAATATTTAAAAAGTGAAAGATTTCCATCTATTAACCCTTCAGTGCATCTAACTTATCATATCAGGAAAGGGGCATTTAAAATATGAAGTGGGCTGGAAAAAATGTAAAAATAAATAAGTAAATGGAAAAAAAAAAAACTTAAAAAAAATTTTTTAAAGAGAAAATGTCCTCCCCCTAATTCTTCTTCCCTGACCTGTTTCTATGGATTGGCTTTTGACTTTTTTTTACACTTGAGGTAATTATCTGGCCCGTGTCTTCACTTCAACACTCATTTAATAATCCACACCTGAAGCACTGAAGACAGAAACAGGATCTGTTGACAATTGGTCCCGAAACAATGTAGTTGCCACAGGTCCAGGATTTTAATTTAATTTAATTTAGATTTAATTAAAGAAAATAGGTTCAGGTCACACTCCTTGGGCCAGTCCTACAGCAGCATAAATGTAAACTAAAGCTTGAGTGTCACTTTCTGCTCAGAGGCCAAAGGACACTGGTTTTTAAACCCCAGTTTCCACTCACTAGACCCTCCTAAAAGTCTGAGATTTGGATCTAGAGAGACTAATGCAAGTGGATTAGTGTCACTTGTCTTTAACTTGAGTTGACATTTTTTACTTTACGACAATCTTTCTCAGCCTGTTAGAGACTCTAGGTCTGGTTGCCTTTAAAGATGTGATGTGAAAGTAGGTCTTGGGGTTCTCTCTGCCCAATAGATAGAAAGATCCATGTCCAGCCTAAAGACAGCATCAATAATTGACACTGATGAGACTTGGCAGTGTGTGAGAAGATGAGGATGGACAGAGAGTGGAAGCAGAGATTCCCTAGAAGGACTTTAGATAGACTGAGAGTCTGTGGATGCTCTGATTCCCAGGTCTAGCCAGTCAGAGCTGCTGAAACCCCCTTCTCTGTGTCTGGACACCCACACAGCCAATGAGCTTGAATGTATGCCTCCCTAGAAGTGCCTTCCAAGTCAGTCCTTTGTAAACCAGCAGGTCTGAAAAGATTGGAAGCAGAGGCTGGGCAAGGCAGGCCCGGTTGAACTAGTGTCCATGCCCTAGGATATGGTAACCTTGCTTCTTTGGTGATTTCTCTTTCAGAAGCCCAATGACCAATAAGCATTGGATTCCTCTACCATTTCACAGCACAAGTAGTTCTTTGGTTCGCTATAAAAATACCCTCTTTTCAGTTTAAAAATGCATCTTCTAATTCATCTCTGCAAGCTCCCTGTGTTTCCCTGCCCTGTAAGAGTCGAGTGTTCATTCCCATTAGGGAATCATCCCTAATGCAGGCCTGACCTGCGAAGCAGCCACAGCCTGGCAGTGGGGAACATGGCTGTTCCCAGTGACTCAGGAGACCATGAAAGCCCCCATGAAAAACAACACAGTTTTTAAAATGCCTTCAGATGTTTTATGGAGCCTGAATTTCCCCACTGCTCTCCAGCCTGTGGCTTTTTTAAGCGTACTGGCAGGAAATGTTTTCTTCTACATGGAAAGCTATACAGCAGCCAGCCCTGATCTGGAAGACGGAGCCACATGTGGACACACACAGAACCACACAAGGGATGAGTTTGGCTTTGTGTCCCAGCAGAGCAAGTAGGTTGAATGACCCTGAGTCCTTTCTCCTGAGAAAGGAGAAGGAGGTGGGCTGGACACTCACTTCTTCATATTGGTCAGGGAGGAGAATGTGTGGTCCTGGAGCTTCTTGAGAGATTGTCCTTTGTGGGTGTACAAAACTGCCTGACATCTTCAAGTCAGGTCTTTCAGGCCACTGATTGCCTTTCCAGGCAATATGACAAAGATGGACCAACAAGGCTCTAACACTTCTCAGGAGACCCTACTCCCAATAGGTTCTGGGCTTTGATCTCTCCCAACCTACCCAGCCAAGAAGAGTAGAATGATTCCGAAGTACAGAGGCCACAGATGGCATAGTAGTTGAGGTGCTGGACTCCCACATGGCCTGACCATGGTTCAAGTCCTGGACCTGGCAGTTTAAACATCACAACAAACAAGTAGATAAATAAATGTTAAAAAATAATAATAATACAATTAAAAAGTCCAGGGTCAAGGAGACATTACAGAAACAAGACAAACACACATGTTTGTAGTGTTCTAACATAAGACCTATTAGTCTCTCTAGCCTTTGATTTGATCAGGCATTCTGAAAGATCTAATGGTATACTCAAATGCACTCACACACAACAGACACACACAGAACCATAAAGCAACCCCTCTTCCTAGTGTAATAACTTATAAATGTTCATTATCTTTATTATAACAAACCTGATGCTTTTTTTAGAACCCGTTACTCTGACTTCTGTATATGTTGCACTGAAAAGGTTAATATTTAATGTTTTAATTTATTTTGTGTGGTAAGTTAATTTTGATTTCTGTAATGTGTTAATGTGATTAGCGGTTCTTCACCTTAATATCTGAATTATACTTAAAGAGTAATGAGCAATATAAGATGCAGTGTGTTTTTCAGTAATATGCATTGTTGTTCAGTTGTACTGTACTTTGAAAGGATGAAGGAATGAACTCTTTTTTTTTTTCCTAAATCAAGAGTGGAGTTTTCTTTCATGAGATTGCCACATGGCCTGACCATGGTTCAAGTCCTGGACCTGGCAGTTTAAACATCACAACAAACAAGTAGATAAATAAATGTTAAAAAATAATAATAATACAATTAAAAAGTCCAGGGTCAAGGAGACATTACAGAAACAAGACAAACACACATGTTTGTAGTGTTCTAACATAAGACCTATTAGTCTCTCTAGCCTTTGATTTGATCAGGCATTCTGAAAGATCTAATGGTATACTCAAATGCACTCACACACAACAGACACACACAGAACCATAAAGCAACCCCTCTTCCTAGTGTAATAACTTATAAATGTTCATTATCTTTATTATAACAAACCTGATGCTTTTTTTAGAACCCGTTACTCTGACTTCTGTATATGTTGCACTGAAAAGGTTAATATTTAATGTTTTAATTTATTTTGTGTGGTAAGTTAATTTTGATTTCTGTAATGTGTTAATGTGATTAGCGGTTCTTCACCTTAATATCTGAATTATACTTAAAGAGTAATGAGCAATATAAGATGCAGTGTGTTTTTCAGTAATATGCATTGTTGTTCAGTTGTACTGTACTTTGAAAGGATGAAGGAATGAACTCTTTTTTTTTTTTCCTAAATCAAGAGTGGAGTTTTCTTTCATGAGATTGGGATGTTGCTGAAGCACCTGAAGCTGTTTCTCTGCCTATCAGAATGATGAGAAAAAAGTTAGCCGGTCTTTTACGAAATATGAGAATCCTAAAATTAACCAGAGTTGACCCTTGTCTGCCTGAAGAAATTAAGTGCTTCTCCATATTAAATATATAATCCATGTCCGGCAATACTTACTGGTGTCGGGGGAAGTATGTAAGACACACTTCCTATCCCAGAATGAATTGAGATCTGGCTGGGAAGGCAGACTGACATGCAGAAAATAATTTTAGAGTATTTATTTTTTTTTAAGAATTATTTTTACTTAACTTTATTTATTTATTTATCTATTTATTTATTTTGACCAGAGAGGGACAGAGCGAGAGAAAGAGAAGGAAAGTGAGGAAGTAAGCCGCCAGGTCCAGGACTCGAACCACAGTGGCCCATGTGGGAGTCCAGCGCTCTTAACCGCCACACCACCTGCTGGCCCAATTTTAGAGTATTCTAAGACAAAATACAAGTAAATCGTGAAATTATATAGTAAACAGTATGTGTTAATATTTGCAGTTCTCCAAGTGTAGTCTCAGACTGGCTATATCAGTGGCACCTGGGAACTTATTAGGAATGTAAATCTTTTTAACTTTCTTTCTTTATTTTAATTTGAGTGAATTCAAGAAAGAGAGAGAAGGAAAGTAAGAAAGCAAGCCACCAGGTCCAGGATTGGAACTGCGGTTGGCTGTGTGGGAGTCTAGCGCCCCTAACCACCACACCACCTGCCGACCCCAGGAATGCAAATCTTTGAGCCTATTTTAGGCTGTCATGTTCCTTAGAACAGAAATTCCTGAGTGTGTATAGTTTGAAAAGAATAAAAGTTTGTTCCACTCATAGTTTTGGAGGTCTAAGATAAAGGAGACACATCTGATGAGGGTCATCTTGTTGCTGAAGACTCTGCAGGGTCCCAAGGTGACAAGGCATATCACATGACATGATGGCATATGTCTGTGTCCATGTGTCTGTCTCATTCCCTCTCCTTATAAACCCATCAGGATTCTGTCATGGAGGTCCCACCCTGATTACATTAACCCTAATCACCTCCCAAAATCCTCACCTCTTAATTCTGTAGTTCAATTTTTACTCTTTTAATCCCATCACAACCAAATCTCATCACTTGAATTGGGGGGGAGGCATTCAGACCGTAGAGGGGCCCCAGTTCAGATCTACAAAACTTTGGAGGTACCTCACTTCCCTGCTGCCCTCCAGGTGATTCTGATCCATGTTCAGATCTGAGAACCACTGTGTTACAGGACTCCGTGAGGGGACAAAGTAGTATGGGGCTACAGTTTTTAGGAGAAGCTCAAAGAGGTTTTGCAGAAGAAGTGAAACAGCACACTTTATCCCTTAGGGTTTAAATATAACAGCTGTCAGAAAGTGTGACCTTGGGGGCCAGCAAGTGGTGTAATGGTTAAAGCACTGGATTCCCACATGGCCAACCATGGTTCAAGTCCCAGACCTGGCAGCTTGAAACTCACACCAGGTGTGTGTGCATGTGTGCCCAAAATCCTGAGAGGAAAATGGAGGAGAAGGGATTGTGGCATGGCCATCCCCCGTGGGTGCGATTTCTCATTTTCTCTCTGTGTCTCCAATAAGCACATGCTCTCTATAGCAAAAACTCTCAAAAAAAAAAAAAAAAGTGTGACCTTGAATTAAGGCCTGCATTTATTTGGATCCTCTCTGTTCAGCCTACTTGAAGAGAAAAATTGGCCTGTCCCTCTCCACCAACTCATCCCACTCCCAGTTGCCCACTGCCCACTCTCACTACAGTTACTTGTCCTGAAACTGACAACGTGGGTCTTACAGACCCATAGTAAAGCCTCTACACTTCTAATCCATGTGTGGGACCTGCATGAGCAACCCATAAGGAGCTCATGGAGGAGAAGCCAGGCCTTCCCATGCCTCTGCTCCTCCACAGTTCTCTCTGCTGGGAATGGCTTGTTCTGCTTCTTTGTTCCTTCTCTTTCTCTCTGAAGCCTTCCTGAGGTCCCCAGGATAACCCCTCCCTCCCCCAAAACACCCAAAGAATTTTATGCATATTTCTGTTAGAACACTCATCTTGTTGTGATGAACTCTTGGTTTCTCCTGAGTTGTCTAGGTCCCAAGCCATCTTACGCCACAGGTCTATCACAACTCCCATGAGGTCAGAACTTGCTGTGCATCTCAGAAGCCCAAGCGCTTAGCCCACTGCCTGAGGCATGATAGTTAATGCCACAACGTTTTGTCAAAAAATCATCAGATATATTAGGCTTTGATTGGACCAACATATGTCTCTGAAGGCAGGAGGGCAATGTCATATGAGATTGCTGGGTCTCATGGGGCTGCCTTATTGGGACTTGGTGTTAGCTGCTACAGACAGATACTTCTAAAGGTCAACTGGCTCTTTGTGACTCTTCCTGGCCCCTATCCTTCATAAGCAGCCTTGCTTGTATGCAGAAATGTAAGCTCTGAGCAGTGGCTTACCAAGACTTCTGTCTCAGCCTAGGTGGATTTGAAAGAAATTTTTAACCCCAATGTGGGTTCCATCCTCTGTGTTAGTGGCACACAGAGGTTGACTCTTACAGAATATTCCGTTTTCATGGCTCTATTTCTTTGCTGATGCCCCAGCAACCTTCCTTTCAAGAAACAGCCCCGGCCCTGAGCCCCAGGAACTGCTTATGACTGAAGATGAGGAAGTTATAAGTGGAAATAGGTAAGAGAAAGATGAGAAAGGTGTTCTCCTGAGCCTTTAGTCTACGTGATTTCTTGTGATTGTTCCATGAATTCTAATCCATTTCTTTGGGAGACCTTGGAGAAAAACTGGCAATGTGGGTAATTACAACTCTACATCAGTTGAAACAGAACATTTATTAGGTCATTGGAAAAGTCATAGAAAAAAATATGTAATGACTTTTCTGATGACCAAAAAGGTGTCATGACTTTTCCAATGACCCAATATTTAGTGCCAGGAATATCAATAGGTAATACAGTGAGTGTAAGAGTGCTCCAACAAATGACTTTGCTACCAAGTTACATTCCTCTCCACAACACAAAACTTTTTAACTTGTCTACTTTGAAATTTGGGTTTCCCAAATGACAGGTCTGAGATAAGAACTTGGGGACAGATTGTGTACTTTGGAAGGAATCCCCAGAAG
>NW_006159809.1:7699226-7706544 GCF_000334495.1 Tupaia belangeri chinensis
ATC
The DNA here is from genome assembly GCF_000334495.1 of Tupaia belangeri chinensis. Taxonomy (NCBI): domain Eukaryota; kingdom Metazoa; phylum Chordata; class Mammalia; order Scandentia; family Tupaiidae; genus Tupaia; species Tupaia belangeri. The sequence goes on from NW_006159809.1 coordinate 7,699,230, forward strand.
ATGGAGAGTGAGACAGAGAATGAGGAAACGCCAAAGCCAGGATGCCAGCAATGAGTTGTGTGAAAGTGGGGCTCCCCTACTGAGGAATACCACCTCCAAATTAAGTCTCTGAAGATCCAAAGGCTGGCGCAGTGACTACTGAGCCCCATTACTGGAGTTACTCTCATCCCTGGAAGTTACCACAGAGTCATTGATTCCCCGCCTGCACCCACACCCTACTCATGTAGATATTAAAAGCCTGATGTGTGAGACAGGAAGGTTTTCCAAAGCTGAAACTGAAAGTAGATGGTCTGAAAGTGTACAAGGTGACAAACATCTGCAAAAATTATTGTTTAATAATAAAATTATAATAATCCACTGTTTCATGAATTCAGATTTGATTTTTTTTCTTATGATCAAAAGTTCTCTTGAAAATGAGATATCCTAGTTGAGAGGAAGAGTGGTTTTTTTATTTATTATTTATTAGTATTTTTTTATTGAAAATGGAGATATCCTAGGCTAGAGGAAGAGTGGATTTTTTATTTATTATTTATTAGTATTTTTTTAATTTAACCAGAGAGAGAGAGAGAGAAAGTGAGAAAGTAATCCACCAGGTCCAGGACTCAACCCTCAGTCAGCCATATGGGTGTTCAGTGCCTTAACCACAATCCCACTTGCTGGTCCCAAGAGGAATAGTATTTCAAGCGAGATATCCTAGGCTAGAGGAAGAGTGGATTTTTTATTTATTATTTATTAGTATTTTTTTAATTTAACCAGAGAGAGAGAGAGAGAAAGTGAGAAAGTAATCCACCAGGTCCAGGACTCAACCCTCAGTCAGCCATATGGGTGTTCAGTGCCTTAACCACAATCCCACTTGCTGGTCCCAAGAGGAATAGTATTTCAAGCAGTAACCGTTTTGCATTCTTCCAAACATAGATTCTGTGTGTCTCTACTGTATTCTAAGATACCTACCAAAGAGTATACTTTCTTACAAAGTAAACTATTCCTTTGATCCAGACCCAGTTATTGGACTATAATGGTTCTGAGGAGTCACCTCATTGGTCACAAAAATCATAGGTTCTGGTTAGTCCATGAATTTGCTTGAAGGAGACAGGGAAAAAAAAAAAAAAAAAAAACATGGCAGCACCAACCACTTTATGTAACATATTGTATACACTTTCTCTGAGCATAATACACTTCCACCTACCTTTAGAACATGCCCAAGAAGTTGGTTCCCTTTATCTTCCTTCCAATTTTGTCCCTGGAAATAAACTCCATGTCCACAGATATACATGTTTTTCTGCTTTCTAAACAGCACCTTACTTATTAGGAAGGCTCCATACACTGAGTTCATGTTTGCTTTCTATTTTTTGGAACTATGCTATTAGGTACACACATACAAATTTTTATGTATTTTTCTGTAAATATTTTACACAATATTTAAGGAGGATAAAAACAGTTAACAGTGACAATAATCCAGCACTCGTAGCATATCAATGCACTTGGTAGCATATTGAACTATGAAGCACATGGTAGCATATCAAACTATGGAGCTGGAAGCCACATGCCAACCATAGTTCAGGTTCCTGGTCATCAGCCTGAAAATACACCAGGCACTTGCCCAAGTTTGCAGGATCCTGGCAGGCTAGAGAATTAGAGAAGGGGATTGTGGCATGACTGAACCCTGTGGAGGTTCTTTTCTCTCTCTCTCTGGGGGACTTAAAAAAAAAAAATGGGGCTAGGGGAACAGAGCCATGCATGATGGATTATATGCCAGCAGATAACTAAACAAGAAACCATTTTGTAAAAAAAGAAACAATGAAGCAGATTCATAGAGGAAATAAAGAGCATGTTGTGCCTAATAGAGAGAAAGTCACCCTTATTCTGAAGCACCAGCCCATTCTGGATCCCATGATACGTGGCCATACAGCAGCTTCTGCTCCATGGAGTCCCTGGACATTTACAATAGTTCTCTTTTCTCTTGAGTGAGGTTGAATGCACTTTTATTTCCTAAAACTGGAACTAGAACAACTGCCTCTTTGGCATCTTCTGAAATTATTATATTGTGTTTTTTCCCTTTTATTTATATGGCAACACAGTATTTTAATAGCTTCTAACATTGAACCATCCTTGCTTTCCTGGAAAACTCTTTCTCACCCTCACCCCTTCTGTGATGGGCTTCTATTCATCCCTTAACCCCTCAATGAAATATCACTTCAAAAGAGACTCTCTCTATCTTTCCTGAATGCCCTTCCCACTCTAATTATTTTCCATACCATTATATTCTGATCATTTCCTGTATTCTACTCACAACTGTTGTGCACACACCCTATTGCAATTTTTTTTAAAAAGAAAAGGAAAAGGGGGCCAGCACACGGCATGGTGGATGGTGGTTGGGGTGGTGGATTCCCACATGGCCAACCATAGTTCAAGTCCTGGGCCTGGCAGCTTGCTTTGTGTTTGTGTGTGTGTGTGTGTGTGTGTGTGTGTGTGTGTGTTTGTCTCTGGTGAGCACATTAGTCCTGTAGCAAATTTAAAAGTAATAATGATAAATAAAATGAAATGATTTTTCAAAGAAAAAAAAAATGAAAGAAAATCCAAGAGCATGAAGCCTCCATGATCCAAAGACCTCCTACTAGGTCCCATTTCTTGAAGGTCCCACTACCTTTCAACACCACCATTACCCTGGGGACTAACCCTCCAATACATTAATCTTTAGGGGAAAAACCATATCAAAACCACAACAATAACCATTAAAATAAAAGTAAAATAATGTATAATTAGTAATCTGGCAAAGGGGAGAAATTGGGAAAATAAAGTATATTTGATCCAAAATAAGGAAAGAAAGGAAGGGAAAAAGAAACATTTAAAAAGATGGCAGGGCCAGCCCTGTTGCCTTATGGTTAGGAAAGCCAGATCCCACATGGCCAACTGTGATTCAAATTCTGGCCCCAGTGTCTTGAAAAATATGCCGGGTTTACATGTATGTGTACCCAGGATTTAAATGAGGTGGAGAAACAGAGGAGAAGGGACTGCAGTGTGACCATACCCCATTGGAGGGGTACTTTCTCCCTCTTCCCATCTCTCTTTCTCTTTCTCAGTCTCTTTGTCTTTCTGGCACACACATGTACCCTCCAGCAATGAAAAAAGTAGGTCAAATGATAGATTTAAATCCAAATAAATTGGGACTTAGGTTACATGTAAATTTGATTTTCCTAAAAACCAATAATATACTACTTATACAAAATACACCCTAAAAATAGGAATACAGAAAATTGAAATAAAAAGATAGAAAAAAATAGATTATAAAGATGCAAAGCAAAGAAAGTTAGTGTAGCTATGCTCATGAGGTAAATAAGACTTTGGGGAATTTCATCATGATAAAAGGTTAAATTTATCAGGAAAATATAAAAATTTGTATGTGTGTACCTAATAGCATAGTTTCAAAAAACAGAAAGCAAACATGAACTCGGTATATGGAGCCTTCCTAACAGGTAAGGTGCTGTTCAGAAAGAAAAAAAACACATATGCCTGTGGACATGGAGTTTATTTCCGGGACAAAATTGGAAGGAAGATAAAGGAAACCAACTTCTTGAGCATCCCCTGAAGGTAGACGGAAGTGTGTTATGCTCAGAGAAAGTGTATACAGTATGTGGTTGGAGCTTCCATGGCTTTTTTCCCAGCCTTTGAAGCAGAAATGTTAAAGACACCCTGACCAATCTAACCGAGATATTTTCTGAGCCCTACTCCTCTATACAGTCAGAAAATCTTCCTGTTTCCCTTTTGATGATGTGGATGAGACAGTCAGAATACTGGAGGGGACACCAATACTCTGTGAACCCCCTGAAGCCGAGTAGTCTTCTGACCACTCTTCTGCCATTGATCTTTGCTGCAGTGTAGCTTGATGGTGCAAACACAGCTTGGAAGTCAAGTTCAAATTTCAGCTCTGTCACTTATTAGCTCTGTGACCTTGGGTGAATTATTTAATTTCTATGCACCTGAGTTTCCTCATGTAACATGGGGGTACTTAGAGAATAGTTGTGGAGATTAAAACTTGCACATTTTGTAAAGCTTAGAACAATATCTGACATATAGTGTAGGCTGTCATTTTCATCTCCTTCATCCTTCACTTTTTGATGTAGTGCTATCTACAACTGGGTCAGAAATACATTCCCAACACTCCATGACCTTCTTCCACCCACCTAAAGATCTGTAGATTAAAGACCTCTCAACTGAATATAATTGGCTTCTCTATATAGGACTTAAATATGATCACATCCATGCCCCTCAAAATATTACTCCTTCAATAGATGCAGATAGCGCCTGACTTATGATCATTCCACTTCATTATTTTTCAACTTTACAACTCTGTGAAAGTAAAACAAATGAGTAAAAACCATACTCTGACTTCTGAGTGTTGATCTTTTCCTTGGCTAGCAATATGTGATCCAATACTTTCTTGTAATGCAAGGCAGTGACAGTGAACTATGCACAGCTCACAGTCAGCACATTTAAGGTAGGCTAGGCTAAACTATGATGTTTGGTAGGTTAAGTATATTACATAATGCATAATGCATTCTCAAGTCACAACTGAAACCCTATTATGAGTCAAAGAGCATCTGTATTCAGGTGTACACTGGATTAGAGTTAACCCTCCATATCCATTGAGCCAACCAATCATGGGAACAAAATATTTGCAAAACATTCAATAGTGACCATAGTCCAGCATCTGCAGCACAGATGGTAGCATATCAAACTATGGAGCTGGAAGCTGCATACCGATCACAGTTCAAGTTCCTGGTCAGGTCAGCCTGAAAATACACCAGGCTCTTGCCCAAGTCCCCAGGATCCTGACAGGCTAGAGAACTAGAGAAGGCTGATTATGGCATGACTGAGCCCTATGGAGGGGTTCTCTCTCTCTCTCACACACACACACACTGTCATAAGTGGGAAGAAAAAACAATACAATAATGAGAACATTACAAATTTTAAGAGCAATACATTATAACAACTATTTATGTGGCATTTACATTGCATTAGATATTATAAGTAATCTAGAGATTATCCAAAGTATACTGAATATGTGCATAGGGGTTCTTGTAACCTATTACCCATGGATTCCAAAGGATAACTATATTTCCATTCTGAAAAAGAAAGTTCAACTGACATAACACTATCAAAAGCATATTCAGCACCCAGTTCTAAAGCTATAGTTTTTGAGTTGAGCTTTGAGAGATCATAAACACCCTTAAAAGCATTTAATCTATAATGAAATGTTTCCTTGAATGACTATTTAAAATATTGACATAAGATAAACGGCATATCTCAAACTTGCAATGCAACCTTTTTTTTCCCACAAAGCTATGCACTTCAAAATAGTGAAGACCTTCAAGCTGACTCCTCAGAAATCTACAACTCACATTCTCTAAAGACAATGTACTGAAACCAGAAGTTAATCATATGAATTTAACTAGCTATAACATAACAAAAAAACAAGAACTCTATGTTTTTATTAAGAAAAGACATAAATAATTCTGGCCAGAAGAGAGATAAGTGGTGACTCTTAGCCCCAAGACTGGCACGTAACAAATGCTCAATAAGCAGCTATTGCATTAACTATTATTAGCAATACAAACAATCTGCATTATACATCTGTTTGTTTTGTTGGTTTCAGCCTCATTGATCCCTGGGAATTGTGTTACATGTACACAAAAGCGAGATCTCACTCAACACAGGTGTGTTGTGAGTGATCTTTGAAGCTAGTTCCCACTACCACAGCAAGTGTCTGTTAAGGGAGAATAGTAGAGATGAGGGGAGCCAAGTGTTCGCAGGGGAGCTGGGCCAGGTTTCATCACGCCAGCTGCCTGGGAAACGCATTCAGATCTGTGCCCAGCGACTCGGCAGTCATTGCACAAGGCATGGAACACGCCCTCGGGGAGACGCACGTAGTCACAAAGCAGGTATAGTGTGGCTGCCAGGGCCCCTCCCCACCCCCAAGCCAGAGGGCAGTGAGAGGTGACAGACACAAAGATGAGGCTCTGAAGGCAGCATGAGGAGCTTATTCCTGAGGGACTGGCAGGCCTCCCTCCTCACTCACACGCCTTGGAGCCAACTGCCCAGGGGCACTTGGACTGACAGCACTGACTGATCTTCAGAAACTTGTCGGCTGCGCTGCTGCATGGTCCTCACAGGGCTGGCCTTGGATTTGCCTGGATCCATTCCTAGCCAGGGCCCCTGCGAATGAAGTTAGCAGGAAGTAAGTGTAGGCGCTTCCTACCCACTTGGAGAGCCTCTAAGGAGCCAGGGAGCACACGTGGCTTACAGCTAGGAAGGGTTTAGTACTTACTCGATCAAACTTTCATGAAAGGAATCACACTCAGAGCATGACTGGATTGATAGTTTGATTTTTAGTTTCATTTAAAGATCTGTAATGTTAGGTTTAGCCTTGGTCCTTTCTGGTGTTCTCTCTCTCTGCTGGCTTATACCCTTTTCCAACACTCTCAACCGCACCCCAGGCATGGGATGCAGGCCTTTTAGTCCTATAGCATGACTGGTAACGTTTCATGGAATTGACGTGAAACAAACAAAGCCACCAATCAAGACTCAAGAGGGAATTTTATTCTAACAGACTTAGAATGTGTGGGGTTCCATGAGACTTGGCCCCAGTACTGGCCCTGGGACTTGGCCCTAATCACTACCCTGAGCATATGAGAAGTACAGCTAGCAACACTGCACAAAAAAACAATGGCTGCTGGTGAATTTCTCAGAACTGCCTGTATTGCCTATACACACTTCAAGGCCCACCTCAAGTACATCTCTTCATTAGAAGGAAATTTTCAGAGACCTGTTAGTGATAAGGGGAAAATGCTCACAATCTAATGTCAGGAGAGAAAAATACTGCAAGAAAAAAGATTGAAAATTTGTGCTTTTTTTATTCAAGATCTTTTGGGGGAAAAAATTGTGCCTTTTCTATATGCAGAATTGGGAGTGATTTTCACTCTCTTCTTTACGCTTTTCTGCATTTTTTTATCATGTGTGCTTATTAATCTCACTATCATTTTTGTCATCTAGACAAGCATTCCACATCTCTCCATCAAAAGTCCAAGCTTCTGTCTGTCCCCTTGTGTTGTCACCTTCCCACTCTGTGCTCTGGACCACAATGCCTCTGTCCCCAGCTTCTGCCTCCCTGAAACTCGCATGCCTGTGATCTGTACATGCTCAGCAAACAATAGAATAGATCCAAAAATAGAGTTTTTAATCAGATTTTAGGATGTCTTAAAAAATCAGAAGACTTCTCCAGGAATTCCACATGGCAGCATTTCATCTCCAGCCACTT
>NW_006159809.1:7706858-7709140 GCF_000334495.1 Tupaia belangeri chinensis
ACTCTTTCCAGTTTGCTACATTCCCCAATACAGTTTATTGCTTTGCCAACCTTGAGGCTGACCGTTATGTGGTTTATCTTTCAGTAAAAAAACATTTTTCTTTTTCCATCTCCATAAAAGAAAAAAAAAAGTAAATCAAGAGAGCACTTTTGTTCACGAAATAAAGAACATCCCTGTATGTTTAATAAGCAAACACTGGAACCAGTAAGTGGCGTGGTGGTTAGGGCACTGGACACTCCCACATGGCCAACTGGGGTTCGAGTCCTGGACCTGGTGGCTTGCTTTCTCACTTCCTTTCTCTCTCACTCTCACCCTCTGTCTCTCTCTGGTCAAATTAAAAAATCAATGAATGAATGAATAAAAAATAAAATAAATAGTTATTAAAATAATAATAATAATAAGCAAACACTGGTCCTGTCTCATTCATTTATATCACCTGCCTTACCTCTGACCTAGCTATGGTCAAGCTGCCTTTCCAGTTTGAATGCTCATTATTTCTAGATATGCTGGGCAGTTCTCTGATATAAGATGGGAGTTGAAGAAGAGTTCCCCAACTCATGTTCTAGCTCCTGATCCCCACTTCTCCATCAGGCTAGGCTTTAGGTATAGTGTTGGACAATACATCCACATCCTACAGTCTGCAAGCTTGGCCTTAGGGAAATCGAGGGGGGAAAATGATGCCAACTATGACCCCAGGATTTCAAATCAGGAACTAATTACCTCACTTATGCTGAGCTGCATCCCACCTGCATACTGCTTTAGGCTGCCAGTAACTATAGGTTCAACTGAAAAGGATTTAAATAAGTTGGTTATCTCACATATGGAGTGTTTGGGGGGCAGGTAGTTTCCAAAGTTAACTAAAGTCACAGGCTTAATAACATCTTAAATGGCCCCAATGCTCTCCCACTTTCTGCTCTGCCAACTTCGGCATGTTGGCAATATCTCTCCTCACAGATGCAAGATGGCCACTAGTTTTAGGGGTCACATGCATGCACCATCTCACCGTCTGTGAAAAACAGGGGTTTTTCTTCTCTTTTTTCTTTTTTTTTTTTTCATCTGTGAAAAACAGGGGCTTTTCTTCTCTTTTTTCTTCTTCTTTTTTTTTCATGAGAGCAGAAAACCTTTACCCAAAGCCATGCCCTGCCTCTCAGGAGGTCGAAGCTAATTGCTGCAAGGGGAATAACCTTAATTTATTTGACTCAGTGCTGCTGGAGCAGCAGCTCACTTTCCTGAGCATATGAGAAGATGAACAAATAGCATCGCTGCGCAAAATGAAATGGGTAATGACTGCGGGATGAATGACACAGAATTTTCTGAATTCTTTGTTCACACTTCAAGGCCCACCTCAAGTCCATCTGTCTCAGGAACCCAGCTCTAAGATTTCCCAAATCCTTTAAACCAATATTTGCACAAATGTGTGAATATATTAATATATGTGAAAGATTTACAGCCTTGTTTGCAATAGGAAGAAAATGAAAACAATCTAAACATCCATCAGTAGAGACTGGTTAAATAAATAATGGCACAAACGCATCATGAAAAAATGATGGATATACCTCATCTAGAATACGATGTAGACTATCAGAGGAGGAATGATGTCTAGTATATCTTATTAAGTGAAAACAAACAAATTTCAAGGCTCTAAGTAAAGCCTGGATCCATCTTTAATAATCCTTTGTGTAGACATGCAGGGACATAGAGACACGTTTGTATACACATAGAAAAAAAAAACACTATAGAACTATGGTTCTTAAAGTAAGATCCTTGCAGCAGCAGCAGCAGCATCTGAAAATTTTTTAGAAATGCCAATTCTTGGCACCTGCTGGTGGCGTGGTAGTTAAAGCGCTGGACTCCCCCATGGCCAATCACAGTTCAAGCCTCAGATTCGGTGACTTGAAAATCATGTCAGGTACGTGTGTGTGCATGCCCAAAATCCCAAGAGGAAAATGGAGGAGAAAAAAAGAAAGAATGAAATGCAAAGTCTCCAAATCCACCTTGTACCTGTCGAATCAGAAGCCCTCGGAGTCGCGCCTAGCTGTCTGTTTCCACAAGCTCTCCAGGGGATTCTGATGCTCACTACAATTTGAAAGTCGCTGTTCTAGAAAGCATGTATTGGAGATGAGGTGAGAAGACATGTGGTTTTAAAAGAAATTTTATTTGTTTTTTTCCGTTTTATACCATTGAAAACATTTGTAATTTTTTTAATGAGGAACGCTTCTTAAAGTCATATATACAATTTTATTATATAACTTTTTTAAAGCTTTATTTATTTCTTCCATGAG
>NW_006159809.1:7712224-7725077 GCF_000334495.1 Tupaia belangeri chinensis
ACCCTATCTCATCCGGGCCTGGATCGTGGGCACATGGGCTCCCAGTGAATGTACGTATCTTATCGGGTTGTAGCGATCCATCAGTTGTATTAACTTCTCATCAGCAAAATCATCTTTGTGCTCTGCTTGTAGAAAATCCAGCATGTAAAAACTCAGATTTGGGAAGCCAGTAACATAAAGAGATGCTTACATTACTGGACTGTTTCTGACATCAACAAAATAAAGTGAAGTGGACACAAGTATCAGGAATCGCACGGGCTCTGCTGTGCGAGCTGATGAAGTTCGGAACTGTGGTTGCCTGTCAGTAACTCAGGATGACAACAGCCACCTTGTCTTCTCACAGGTCATGCTCTCCTCATGACACACAGGAGAGCAGGCCACTAAATGTCATATACCAAAAGCACCAGGTTTCTTCCAACATCAAAGTGCCTCACCACTTGATCAACTCACGCCATTTTTTCAGAAACATGGTTATTGCATCAAATTGGCCCGGAATAACCCTTCCACTAGAAATAGCTCTGTTAGAGAGCCTTGACCTATGCCTGCCAAGATCACTTTTACTACTGACACGTGTGAAACCTTGAAGAAGCAGTGAATAAGTGCAAATTACTTCTTTCCACCCCTTCCCAGCCCCTCCCACCCGTCCACCTCAAACCTGCTTTGTGTGCCGTATCTCTTTTATGGTCTGTGAAAGGCCTTCTTGCAGCCTCACCTCCCTGTCCTCAGACAACAAAGCAGGCTTTTCTATTTGCACAAAGTGCTTGTTGCTTTCTTGATCCATGAGAAAATGTGGAGCAGAAGAACAATAATGTGCTACCTCTTTCTGCTCTAATAAAAAGGAGTTATGAAACAGAAGCCTGGGGCCAAAGCAGGCTCCTGCCGTGTGTTTTGACAAAGAAACCGTTTCTGTAAGCACAGTCCCCAGGCAGATGGCGGTAAACAAGTCAGTGCGGCTCAGATCAGAAAATCAGGAAGCTCCTCTTCCCTCTCCACGACCCTGGTCTCTGAACTCAACACAGTGTCCAGAGTAGCAGGCCAGGCCCAGGACTTCCATTCAGAAGTCCTCAACCCCCCATTCAGTCTTTAAGAGTCTCCATCTGGCTCCAGGGAAGCTGTTGGGGAAATGCAGGTGGATTCTCGGTTTTCGCCACTGCAATACTAAATAGGTCTGAGGAGAAGACCAGAAATTGGGCTTTATTTTATAAAACCTCTCTAGGTGATTCTGATGGGCAGCCGCATTTAGAAACCTGTTTTTGAGACACCGATAATGTTTCTCCTTCTTTGAAACCCTGACCCTCCTGACAGAGCTGGTCTCACTACTCACCTTGGCCTCCCCCGGCTCGTCGCAAAGCCCATACCAATCTGAAACTGATTACTCCCTTTCGTGCTTTTCTCACCCACCAAAAGTGAGCAGAGACTGGATCCACTGGATTCCACTCCAAGCTTGGTCACTTACTAGCCCACATCCTTGGGAAACTGGCTTGAGCAATAGAGCCTCAGTTTCCACAGCTTAGGATAAAAAGAATAAATACCGTGTAGAGTAACTGGGTTGAAAGTGACCAGCTATGGTGCCATGGTTTGTCTCCCCCAAATCCATGTGCTAAGAATGGCTACGTGAAGCCCGTCAGTGACATGGTGGTTAATGTGCTGGACTCCCACATGGCTGACCATGGTTCAACTGGACCAGGAGGTTTGCTTTATCACTTTCACTAGCTCTCTCTCTCTCTGGTGAGTGTATGTGTCCTAAAATAGTAATAATAATGATAAATAAAATTAAATAAACAATTATTTAACAACAACAACAAAAAAAAAAGCTTTGGTTGTGAAGCTATTAAGAGGAAATATAGGGGGACCAGCAGTTAGCATAATGGCTATGTTGCTGGACTCCCACATAGTCGACCACGGTTCGCGTCCTGGACCCGGTGGCTTAAAACTCACGCCGGGCACGTGTGCGTGCGTGCCCAAGATCCCGAGAGGAGAACGGAGGAGAAGGGATTGCGGCATGGCCATCCCCCCTGGGGGGTGATTTCTCGCTTTCTGTCTCTCTGTCTCGGTCTTTCTGGCAAGCGCACACGCCCTATAGCAAAAACCTCTCCAAAAAAAAAGAGGAAATATAATACTTTTCTGGTGTCAAAAGGTGGGACCTTTGGGAATGAGTAGGTGATTAAAGTGGTGCCCCTATGATTGACTCTTGTGAGGTTATAGGAGAGGGATGAGAGCAGAGACACACAGGTGGATGCACACATAGAGGTATGTCCTTTAGTCTCTCACAGTGTAAGAGACCTCATACCCACCAATGGGAAAACCCTTACCAGAAGTGACCTTTGCACCTGGACCTCCAAACCATGAACTGAATTAACTTCTGTTTTTCTGAATCACACAATTTCAGGAATTTTCCTTTTTTAGCAACAGATCAGACTAAAACATAGGAAATAACTAAACTGGTGCAAGACATCAGCAAGGGGCCAGTAGGTGGCGTGACGGTTGGGACCACTGGGCTCCCACATGGCTGACCATGGTTCAAGTCCTGGAGATGGTTGCTTGCTTTCTCACTTTCCATCTCTCTTTCTCTCTTTCACCCTCTCTCTGGTCAAATTAAAATAAATAAATAAAATAAAATAATTTTTAAAAACAAGAAAAAGACATTAGCAGGTTCCAAGCTCTCTGCCCAGTTGGTGGTCCTGGTTCCTGGCCTCTCAGAGACACCACAATGACTAGCATCCTTAGTTCATATCAAACCATTGCTCTGAATGTAAGGTGGAGAGGAGGGCCAAGTTCCAGGGGGCAGGTTATGGGGGGGTGGTTGTGCCCAGGACTAGAGAAACTCTGATTTGAGCAGTGTCCACCCAGGAGAGTTCTTTTTAAAAAATCATTTTAATGTTGAAATAAAACCAGGCTAGGGTGGGGTGGGCTGGGGTGGGAGGGTGCAGAGTGTGGGACAATTGATAAATCACCACAATTCAGATAAATCAAACCTACTCTTTGGAATAATTTTATTGTATTAATTAAGCTATAGAAAAATGTTTTAGGTTCTGACTTAACAATTCATATATTTAACGAGAGAAATGTGCTTAGATATGCTTTGTTATATTCTACAATCTTGTTTCATTGGTTTTGATGCAGCACAGCATTTCCAAGATCTGTACTAAACTGAGTTTTTTTCAGTAATAACTTGATTGGCTAGAAGACTACCTCTCCAAAATAAGTACATCCAAATGGAAAAAGTGAATCATGATACTCCGTTTTCAAACTGATAGACTTAGCATAATGGCTATGTTGCTGGACTCCCACATAGTCGACCACGGTTCGCGTCCTGGACCCGGTGGCTTAAAACTCACGCCGGGCACGTGTGCGTGCGTGCCCAAGATCCCGAGAGGAGAACGGAGGAGAAGGGATTGCGGCATGGCCATCCCCCCTGGGGGGTGATTTCTCGCTTTCTGTCTCTCTGTCTCGGTCTTTCTGGCAAGCGCACACGCCCTATAGCAAAAACCTCTCCAAAAAAAAAGAGGAAATATAATACTTTTCTGGTGTCAAAAGGTGGGACCTTTGGGAATGAGTAGGTGATTAAAGTGGTGCCCCTATGATTGACTCTTGTGAGGTTATAGGAGAGGGATGAGAGCAGAGACACACAGGTGGATGCACACATAGAGGTATGTCCTTTAGTCTCTCACAGTGTAAGAGACCTCATACCCACCAATGGGAAAACCCTTACCAGAAGTGACCTTTGCACCTGGACCTCCAAACCATGAACTGAATTAACTTCTGTTTTTCTGAATCACACAATTTCAGGAATTTTCCTTTTTTAGCAACAGATCAGACTAAAACATAGGAAATAACTAAACTGGTGCAAGACATCAGCAAGGGGCCAGTAGGTGGCGTGACGGTTGGGACCACTGGGCTCCCACATGGCTGACCATGGTTCAAGTCCTGGAGATGGTGGCTTGCTTTCTCACTTTCCATCTCTCTTTCTCTCTTTCACCCTCTCTCTGGTCAAATTAAAATAAATAAATAAAATAAAATAATTTTTAAAAACAAGAAAAAGACATTAGCAGGTTCCAAGCTCTCTGCCCAGTTGGTGGTCCTGGTTCCTGGCCTCTCAGAGACACCACAATGACTAGCATCCTTAGTTCATATCAAACCATTGCTCTGAATGTAAGGTGGAGAGGAGGGGCAAGTTCCAGGGGGCAGGTTATGGGGGGGTGGTTGTGCCCAGGACTAGAGAAACTCTGATTTGAGCAGTGTCCACCCAGGAGAGTTCTTTTTAAAAAATCATTTTAATGTTGAAATAAAACCAGGCTAGGGTGGGGTGGGCTGGGGTGGGAGGGTGCAGAGTGTGGGACAATTGATAAATCACCACAATTCAGATAAATCAAACCTACTCTTTGGAATAATTTTATTGTATTAATTAAGCTATAGAAAAATGTTTTAGGTTCTGACTTAACAATTCATATATTTAACGAGAGAAATGTGCTTAGATATGCTTTGTTATATTCTACAATCTTGTTTCATTGGTTTTGATGCAGCACAGCATTTCCAAGATCTGTACTAAACTGAGTTTTTTTCAGTAATAACTTGATTGGCTAGAAGACTACCTCTCCAAAATAAGTACATCCAAATGGAAAAAGTGAATCATGATACTCCGTTTTCAAACTGATAGACCAATTATACAAAGGTTTTTGTTGAAGTGTTGCTCAGGAATTTATTTATGTCTGATGCCAGTTGTTTCAACAAACTAATTGCAAGGTGTTTACATTTTTAGATTATTAACGAAATGGGTTCAAAATTCACTGAAACCCTTTTTTTAGAGATTTTTACATGGTGAGAAGAGGATATTCCTAAGGTGAAGAGGGCCGAGGTGGGCACTTTTAAAGTAGGTCGCTGCCTTTATCTTTTAGTACAGCGGCATTTCTGCACATTCGTCTTCGAAATGCTCTCTCCACGGCCCAGAGCAGTTCTTATACTTTCACCCTCTTTGCTGGAGAATCACCATAACCTTGATGTCACCACTAATAGGAGAACATTTCAGTATTATTTTCAAACTACGGCTCTTTTTTAAGCCACCTGTCCACTTTGTGAATATTATTTTTTAATTAATTATTTTATTATTATTATTAATTTGCTTTAGGGCATCTGTGCTCACCAGAGAGCAAGGAGAGAGAGAGGAAGAGAGAGAGAGAGAGAGTGAGAAGGGGAGAAAGCAGAGCACCAGGTCCAGGACTCAAACTGCAGTCGGCCATGAGGGAGTCCAGTACCTTAACCAACATGCTACCCGCTGGCCCTTGTGAGTATTATTTTAAAATCCATAAATCCACATTGCAATTGATCAATATGCTAAAAATGAAGAACTAAAAGCCTGAGGATGGGGCCAGCAGGTGAACCGTGGTTCGAACCATGGTCAACCACAGTTCAAACCCTGGACCTGGTGGCTTAAAAGTCACGCCAGGCATGTGTGTGTGTGTGTACCCAAAATCCTGAGAGGAGAATGGAGGAGAAGAGACTGTGGTGGCCATGCCCCCCTGGGGTGGGGTGCGTGGTTTCTCATTTTCTCTGTCTTTCTCTGTGTCTCCAGTGAGCGCATGCAACCAATAGCAAAAAATCTCTCTTAAAAAAAAAAAAAAAGTTCTAGTTTGTTCTTCTTGTTCCCCAATGAGTCATTCTTGGGGACCTCACATCCCACTTCAGAGAGTATTAGTGTAATATAGAGTGGGTGCTTCACGCAGAGTGGTTCTTAATTAAGGCAAATTCTCTTCTTTGGAGCAAATATGTTTGGAAAAAAAACACAGGATGTCAGCCAGTCCTCAACTCTCTAGTGAATCTAGGAGGTTCATTTCTAGAGATAAACCCAGACAAGGCCTGTGCAAGCCCAGCCTGAGGACCAGAAGATGAGTCACTGAGTCACTGCACTGAGTTCCTTGTGGGGTCGTAAGCCCAGGGATGAACAATCAGCTCAGCCAGACTCTCCTGGAAAAGAGAGAAGAGGACCCTGATGAGACCACCCAGGCTCCCATTCAGCCAATCTGACCCCATAGCAGCGGCCTTTGGTGGACAGCCGCCATGCAGGTCCCATGCAGCCAGGGGGCGTCCATCCGATCCCAGCAATGCACTGGGATTGCATTTCTGTTGACTCAGAGAGATGCAGCTTCTAAGAGTCCTCTTAAAAACAAAATAGGTGGGGCACTGCAGCCCAAGCCACCGGCCAGAGGCCCCTGTGTCTCTAGATGTGACCGTGAATATTGTTTGTCTTGCCCACTACCTCTTGGACCTAGACAGACCCCATGGACCTCCTTCTCCTACATAGAGGGTGGAAACCAGCCCTGTGGTTCCTCCAAGGGGCAGCCTAACAAGAGAGCCTCTGTGTCCACACAGGAACAGCTCTGTGTGTCCGCCTGCTGGCCTGTGGCCTTTGATAAAGTCACACGGGGAAAACCTCTTTCAGGCAACGAGCATCGCTAGCTTGGCATGTGTTGGCCCATAGCAGTCCCATGGCGTGTAAGTCGCTGCCTCCTCCCTCCAGCCCACTTCAGAAGCACAACTTAAATAACGACTTTCATGTTGGGCTCTGAGGGGAGCCAAGGTTTGGGAAGCTACTGGTTTTTAAGATGTGGCTTTCCTCCTGTTTTGAATGGTCTCATTTGACCAACCTTAAACCAAGCTATCAATCACCAAAAATTTATTAAGCACTTACTATTTCACTCCATTGCAAGAGTTGTTTTGTTTTGTTTTGTTTTTCCACGCCCACTTGCACCCAGGTACAAGCAAAGCTTCAAATGAAGAGAGATAAGGTAAAAAAAAATAATAATAATAATAGAGGCCTGGGATTTCAGACCTAGTTAAACTATAGTTTAACTTTTGAGGATTTTTGGTTTGGTTTGGTTTTGAATTGTCAGAGGACATAGGTGCTTACCAGAGAAAGCGAGAAAGCACTCTCCAATGGGCGTGGTCACACCACAGGCTCTTCTCCATTTCTCCGTCCTGTCAGGGTTTCGTACATGCACACATACCTGGCATGTTTTTCAAGTGTCCGGAGCAAGAATTCAAACTGCTCAGCTGTGTAGGATCCTGCTCCCTTAAACTAGGCTAGGGTGCTAGCCCCTAATTTTTGTTTTAAGGGTGAAAAAACTGAGGTCCAAAAGGTTAACTTTCCCAAGGGCTTCCAGCTAGCCACAGTCGATAAAAGCACTAGAAGTTGAATCGTAGACTCTAAAAGTAGAGAGGGACTCTACAGGACATGTTATCTAGCCACTCGCACTGCAATTTATTGAAACTGAATCTTTCTCCCAAGATATGCTGAATCAGAGGTCTGGGGAAGGTCCAAGGATTTGCAGTTTTAACAGCCCCCCCTCCCACTCATTCCCACCTCCCACACAACTGATTCTGAGGCAGGCAGCACACTCTGAGAGACATTGGTCTAGTCTAAATTGCCAAATGCTGGGACCAGCAGATGCCAATGACTAGATTGCTGGTCTCCCACATAGTCAGCCACGGTTTGAGTCCCAGTTCCGGCAGCTTAAAACTCACACCAGGCGCATATGTGTGCGTTCCCGAGATTCTGAGAGGAGAATGGAGAAGGGATTGCAACTTGACCATCTCCCCTGGGGGGTGATTTTTCACTTTCTGTCTCTCTCTGTCTCTCCAGTGAGCACACGTGCCCTATAGCAAAAATTTCCCCTCCCCGCCAAAAAAAAAATTGCCAATTGCTAAATGCCCAATTTCCATAAAACCATGTCACTGAAGCAAGTACCATAACAGGACGATGCATACTTCTTAAGAGACCAACATACTCCACTGCTGGGTGGCTTTTTCCACTAGAAAGCTCATCCTTTACTGTGTTTCTAGGAGACTTTTGTGTCTGGAAAGACATGGGCTAGGTGATGAGGATGTTTTGTGAGGCCACGTACAAGAGGGAGGAAGCAGAACTTCCAAAGCTGACGTTAGGCCTGAATTGCAGGGGTCCCCTATGAGGAATTCAAACAAGGATCAATTGTCATTCAGGTCCAGTAAGCATTCTCAGGGTCCCAGCAAGCTGATTACCCTCAGAAGTGGGCATTCGTCATTCTCAAGAGAGTGAATCTGCTTGGGTCCCTTTGTCACCATGTAATTCAGAGGACCCTCTCTGACCAGCCTGCAGCAGCCATGGAAGTGCCTTTCCCTGACCTCCCTCCTACAGGGGAAAGCCTCCAGGGCTGCACCCTCAGGATCCCCCACAGCATTCACAAGTCACATGCTTCTAGGGCTACTCTAGTCAGTAACTGAGCACAACTGGAAGTTAGAGCTCGGCCACTTCGCCTGACAGCAGACTCTCCCAGCAGCCAGCCTGGCTTGGAGACTACCCATCCATCAGGCTGAGATTTTCTGAGATGCACTGCAGTCTGAGGCTCTTCCTACCCAAGCCCTCTTTCCTTCTCAGCTTTCACGGGTGTCAGGCCAACTTCACGGTCTCAGAGATCTTCCCACCTACGCCTGCTTCCTCTCCTCTTTAACCTTCACAAGCATCTTCCCTGATACACCCATTGCACTTCTAATTCCACTTTATTAATAGCACCTACCTCCTAAAAGGCCCCACCTGTACACCACCTGATGTGCATGACTTCTTTATATTGATCTGATCTTGGTCTTATCAAATGGCAGCGCTCATACAACCCTAAGCATAACTGCTCTATGAGAAAATTCATTTCTGCAGTTATCCCTGAGAAGAGGGCTGTACCCATGACAGTCACTTAGAATCAACATCCATTTTTTAAGCTTTTATTTATTATTTATTATTTATTATTATTACTTAATTTGACCAGCAAGAGATAGTGAGAAAAAGAGAGGGAAATTGAGAAAGCAAGCCACCAGGTCTGGCACGTAAACCGTAGTCAGTCATGTGGGTGTCCAGTGCCTTAGCCACCACACCAACTGCTGGCCCCAGAATCAACATCCTTAAACTTCCCCAGCTAGCACTAATTATGCCCCTGTTGCAAAAGCCTGGTCTTCATATCAAGGTGTGTACATTCCAGACACAACGCAAGACACCCTCCAGAGTGTGGGGAAATATACTAGAACTATTCTCTATTTTAAAAAACAAGGGGTGGGATCAGGACCAGGCAGGTGGCATGGTGGTTAATGCACTGGACACTTCCAAATGGTCAACCACGGTTCAAGTCTTGGACCTGGTGGTTTGCTTTCTCACTTTCCCTGTGTGTGTATGTGTATGTGTGTGTGTCTATATATGATAAAATTAAAATAAATGAAAGAATGAATAAAATTAAATAAAAATAATTCAAAAAAAGGGAGGGTGATAGGTGGTGTGGTGGATAAGGTCCTAGACTCCCACATGGTGGACCATGGTTCAAGTTCCAGACCTGGAGGCTTGAAACTCACACATGCCCAAAATCCTGAGAGTAATAATAAATTAATTAATTTAATTAAATAATTATAAAAAAGAGAATGTCAACTTTATTAACGATTAATGTGGGCACATAATGCATAAATAAATATGCACTTATAGGAAAGGTGCTGAAAATATTTTACAGATATGGATGAGCAATTCTTTTTTTAATTTGGAAAGCAGACATTAGAACAATAATGAAAGGAACTAATCCTTTCTCATGATACTTCTTAACATGCAAAGCAGCTGGTCTGGCCTTTCTAAATCATTTTTTCTTTCAGCACTCAGATAGCTTCAAGACCCTTCCTCAGCCCTGGTTGTGTTGGTTAGTTTCCATGAAATGGTATTTTCCTAGGAGTCCAGGATACTCACCTTCATTATATATTTTATTATTATTATTATGGTAATTAATAACACTTCACCTGAGATTTAGCCTGTTAACTAACTTTTTTTTAAGTTTTTGCCATAGGGAACATGTGCTCACCATTGGGAGACAGAGAGAGTAAAAGTGAGAAATCACCCTCCAGGGTGAATAGCCACACTGCAATCCCTTCTCCTTCATTCTCCTCTCAAGATTTCGGGTACACACACACATGTGCCACACATGCCCAGAGTGGTTTTTCAAGACACCAAATCCAGAGCTCAAACCACAGTCAGACATGTGGGAGACAGCACCTTAACCACCACACCACCTGCTGGCCCCTACCTGTTAACTAATTTTTTAAGTAGACAATATAATACTGTTAACTATAAGAACAAAGTTGTACAGTAGATCTCTAGAAATTATTCAACTTGCATATTTAAGACTTTATTCCCAGGTCCAGCCTGGTGGTGCAATCAGTAGCAAGCTGAGCTATAATGCTAGAAGCCACATGACTGACTGTGGGTTCAGATCCCGGGGTCAGCTTAAAATATACCAGGGTATATTCACATGTGTCCAAGACCCTGATGAGCTGGAGATCTGAGAAAACGAAACTGTGTGTGATGAGACCCTGCTGAAAGTCTCTCTCTCTCTCTCTGTCTCGCTCTCTCTCTCTGTCATGTTCATACACATGCTCTCTATAATAATTAAATTAAATATACTTAAAAAAAAAAAAAACAGACTTCAAGCCTGTTGTTAATAACTCCCCATTTCCAGGACCAGCAAATGGCATAATAGTTATGTTGCTGAACTCCCACATAGTCAACTGCAGTTCAAGTCCCAGACCCAATGGCCTAAAACTCACCGGGTACATGTGCATGCGTGCTCAAAATCCCAAGAGGAGAATGGAGGAGAAGGGATTGCAGCATGACCATCCTCCCTGGGAGGTGATTTCTCACTTTCTGTCTCTCTGTTTCTCTGTCTCTCCAGTGAGTGCATACACCGTATAGCAAAAATCTCTCTAAAAATAAACAAGTAACTTCCCGTTTCCTCTTGGTAACAACCATTCAACTCTGATTCTGTGAGACTGACTATTTTGGATCCTTCACAGAGGTGGAATCGTGCAGTACTTATCCCTCTGTGTGGCCTTCTCTCACTTTCCATAGTGTCCCTCCAGGATCTTCCATGTGCTTCATATGTAGCGTTTCTAGCGTTTCCTTCCTTTTTAAGGTTGATCATATTCCCTTGTTTCTATCGACCCCACTTTCTTTCTGTTCTTCTGACAGTGGGCATCTAGGTTGTTTCCACATCTTGGCTATTGTAAACAATGCTGCAGTGAACACGAGAGGGCAGATATCTCTTCAAGAGCCCAACTTCTAGTCGTTTGGATATATACACAGAAGTGAGATTGCTGGATCATGTGGTAGTTGTACTTTTTATTAATTAATTTAATTAATGTATTTATTTAATGAGTGAGAGAGAAAGAGACAGAGGGATAGCACCACCCTCAGCAGGACGTTAAGGACACAGTTCTTTGTTAATTCATTTATTTGTTGAGAAAGAGAGTGAAAGATCTTGACAGGGCCTTGTCACACCCTGATGCTCCCCACCAATCAGTGACTGGGGTGAGTGGAGGGACCCATCATCATCAACCATCTGTCCCCACATGTTTCCTCTGAGAGGCTCCATGTTCCTGTGGATCTGGGGACTCTCCTGGGGCTGTACATGGAGCAGAGAACTTTGTTTTAAGCCACCTAAGGGCCCCTGTGCCTGGAATCTCCACACAGCCATTCTCCGGGGCCTAGCCATCTCAGTTACACTGCCATGAAGCAGGGTCCCAGCTCCGACTGCTCCCCGCCTCTTCTACTCCCCATCAGTCTGGAAAAATGTCTAGTTTTATTTCGTTTTAGAGTTCCTCCTCTCCATAGGGCACAAGTGCTCACAGGAGAGAGACAGAAAAAGGTAAAGTAAGAAATCACCCTGTTTGGTGGGATAGCCATGCCACAATCCCCTCTCCTCCAGTCTCCTCCTGAAATTCTGGGCACACATACACACGCACACACACCCAGCATGATTGTAAAGTCACTGGGTCAGGGACTGGAACCATGATCAGCCATGTGGGAGTCCAGTACCTAATCATCATGCCACCTGCTGATCCCATAAAGTCTCTAGTTTAAAGGAGGAGATCCGTCTCCTCTGACTTGGCCCTGAAACAGGAAAGCTCATTTCAGCTCCTTCCCGTTCCTCCCCAGACTGAGTTATCCTAAAAGATTAGACCTTCCGGAAACTACTTACCTAAGTTCAAAAAGGGAAAGGAGAATATGCAGGATGAAAAAAAAATAGTATCTGGCTCCTCTTTTCTGGCTGGAACCATGGAGGGCATTCAAGGGAAGAAAAAGAAGGTTCCTGTTGTGGCAGAAACCAAGAAAAAGGCTCCTGCTGTGCCAGAAACCCTTAAGAAAAAGCGAAGGAATTTTGTTGAGCTGAAGATCAAGCGCCTGAGAAAGAAGTTTGCTCAAAATATGCTTCAAAAGGCAAGGAGGAAGCTTATCTATGAAAAAGCTAAGCACTATCATAAGGAATATAGACAGATGGACAGAACTGAGATTCGCATGGCCAGGATGGCAAGAAAAGCTGGCAACTTCTATGTACCTGCAGAACCCAAATTGTCGTTTGTCATCAGGATCAGAGGTATCAATGGAGTGAGCCCAAAGGTTCGAAAGGTGTTGCAGCTTCTTCGTCTTCGCCAGATCTTCAATGGCACCTTCGTTAAGCTCAACAAGGCCTCAGTTAACATGCTGAGAATTGTGGAACTATATATTGCATGGGAGTACCCAAACCTGAAGTCAGTAAATGAACTGATCTACAAACGTGGTTATGGCAAAATCGATAAGAAGCGAATTGCTTTGACAGATAACTCTGATTGCACGATCTCTTGGTAAATTCGGCATCATCTGCATGGAGGATCTGATTCATGAAATCTATACTGTTGGAAAACGCTTCAAAGAAGCAAATAACTTCCTGTGGCCCTTCAAATTATCTTCTCCACAGGATGGAATGAAGAAAAAGACAACCGATTTTGTAGAAGGTGAAGATGCTGGCAACAGGGAAGACCAGATCAA
>NW_006159809.1:7727561-7736379 GCF_000334495.1 Tupaia belangeri chinensis
TAAAAAGGAAATATTACCAAAAAAAAAAGGGAAGACAGAAGCAGGGAGAGACAGGAACTGAGAGACAGAGAGAGAAGGCTGGGGGTGCAGAGGAGGGCTCCCTACCGCTAGCTCGTTTGTTGGAGGCTGAATTATTAGCAGAAAATCTTCATTCCCTTAAAAATCTAGTTCGCAGTAGCCATGTGGAACCTTGTTCTAACAGTGGCTGTTTTCAGACTGAAAAAAAAATTGCATCTGAAGATATTAAACAGTTACCAGAACTCTGTTAAATAGCTCACGTTGAACTAAATGTCACCAAAATCCCAGTTCTCTTTCAAGTATACCTACTGTTAAGACTCACCTTCTCCCTCTTACTGATGTTTTTCCAAATGCAGTGTATGACTTAACATTTTGCCCTATTAAACTGCATTCTGTTCATTTCAGTGAATTGCTATCTGGATAAATGGTAAGCTTGATTTTGTGACCTAATATAGTAGATAAACTGTTCTATTCTACTGCTTCTCATCTTGATCTTTTTATAATTTTTTTTAATTGACGAAGGGCATGTGCACTCACCAGAGAGAGTTGGAGAGAGAGGGGAAGGAAGAGAGCACTTCTCAATGGACTGTGGTCATGCCACAATCCCTTCTCCTCTATTTCTTCATCCTGTCAGGATGTACCCAGCATGGTTTTAAGCCACTGGGGTCAAGATTTGAACTGTGATGGGCCATGAGGAATCTGGCTTCCTAAACCACTAGACTGTGAGGCCAGTCCCTACTGCCTCTGCTTTAAGATGCAGGATTTTTCACATTTCAATGTTATTATAATATAAAAATTATGATGTATCTTATTATCAGTGTCAAAAGATACTTAACCAGCCACCAGGCAGAGAAATTAAAATGCTGTTATTTGTCATACAGATGGGAAATGATCAATGCAGAAGTACTCATTCATCTGATTCTTATTTTGGCTGAATATTTACACCACATCTGTGAAAGTTTTTCAAAATCAGTTCAGAGTCATTTATGTCAACCTAACTAAACTGAGCTAGGAAGGCTATGGGAGAGATATTTTCTCACACTAATGTGCCTGACAACAAGAACTGTTATTTAAAGAACTCTGCCAGGGCCATAATTGTACAAAGACCACTGCTACCTGATACAAGGACTGCTTCTACAAAAACATCTGCCAAAGACTGCTAGTCCAACCTGGAACTGATGCCGCTCTTACTGATCCTCATAGGCAAGGATAATTGTCCCAAAACAACTGTATAATCCTCTCTTCCTCCACCCCTCCCAATTGTGCTCTTTGCTTTGTAAGACCTCAACGAGCATATCTGAGGCTACCTGAATTATGCTAATCCAGGTTGCAGGCCAGCTATAGTCACTCATAATTTGGCCTAGAATAAACCTCTTTCAATATTTATAGCTTGTTTCTTTTTTTAGTTTTTAGAGAGTTTTGTTTTGTTTTGTTTTGTTTTGTTTTGTTTTGTTTTGTTTTTGCGATAGGGTATATGTGCTTGCCAGAGAGACAGAAAGTGAAAAATCAGCCCCCCAGGAAGTGGCCATGACACAGCCCCTTTTCCTCCAGTGTCCTTTCAGTATTTGGGGCATGCACACACACACATGAGTTTGAAGCCGCCAGTCCAGGACTTGAACCATGGTCAACCATGTGGGAGCTCAGTGACATAACCATTACACTATCTGCTTGATTATGTCTATTGATAGTTATTCACTTTTTTAACTTAAGGCTGTATCCCTACTTAGCTATTAAAATACTTTTGAAAAAGATTACATTATGAAGAGGCGTTGAAACAAAAAGCTTTGATACATCAAACTTTTGCTTTCACTTAGAAAACAACTTAGTTATGACCAATCCCATGGTCCAGTGGTTAAGGGAGCTGGATTTCACATAGTTGACCCTGCAATTCAAGTCCAGACCCTGTCAGCTTAAAAAATACATCAGACACTTGTGCACACATGCCCAAATTCCCAATAAGATGGAGAAATGGAGAAGGGATTATGGTGTGATCATACCGCATTGAAGGGTGTTTTATTCTTCTCCCTTTCCTTCTCTTTCTCTCTCTAGTGAGAAAACATGCCCTCTGGCAGAAAAAAAAAGCTCAATTAAACAGTCCTCCAGAATAGACTCTAGAACTCTCAAAGCCTGGAAAGATTATAAGGGACCAGCAGTTAGCATAATGACTATGTCGCTAGACTCCCATGTAGTCGACCGCAGTTTGAGTCCTGGACCCAGTGACTTAAACTCACGCCGGGCACGTGTGTATGCGTGCCCAAGATCCCTAGAGGAGAATGGAGGAGAAGGGATTGCGGCGTGGCCATTCCCCCCAGGGAGCTGATTTCTCCCTTTCTGTCTCTCTGGCTCTCTGTCTTTCTAGTAAGCACACGCGCTCTATAGCCAAAACCTCTCCAAAAAAAAAAAAAAACCTGGAAAGATTATAGTGACCAATGCATACCTGTTGTGAGGAATTATCCATGAAATGTTAAACAGCTGTATGATAAAACCTCCCATAGTTTAATTTCTAGTAATACTAATTCAACAAAATGAAGAGCTTAGCCAAATTAGGCTACTTAACCAATAGGCAAGTATTCTTTGTTGTTCTTCACATTGATCTTCCTAGATTTCAACATCTCCAGTTATGAAAACCACCACCACCACCTCCTTGATGTTCCATTCTGTTTGGCCTTAAAGAATTATAGTCAGGCCAATTGGTGGTATGGTTGTTAAGGTGGCTGGGTCCCATATGGCCAACCACGTTACAAGTCCCAGACCTTGCGGCTTAAAAAACGTGTTGGGCGCATATGCATGCATGCCCAAAATCCAAAAAAGAGAAATGGAGAAAGGATTATAGTATGACCATCCCCCGTACAGGGTGCTTTCTCACTTTCTCTCTCTCTCTCTCTCCTTCTCTGTCTCTGTCTCATTCTATCAAGCACATATACCCTCTGGCAAATTAAAAAGTAAAAAGGAGAAATCATTGTGACCCCATCCCTTTCAGAGATTGGTTTCATTGTGGGTTCGTGACCTCATTCTTCCAATGAGAAAGGAAAAAAGAAAAGAAAAAAGTCATGGAGCTTTCTCCTTCCTAAGAAAAAGACAGAGAGCTAACCCCTTTCTCTGTCCATTGCCATGTCTGCATGATCCAAGTCCTGTTCATCCACCCATCTGCAGCCTGAGGGGGAAAACGGTACAGTCAGGACTGTGTAACAGAAATATGCACACAGTACCCCTAACAAATCTTGACTCTGCAATCTACCCCAGCTTCGACCAGCCTTAGGTTATGGGCTTGTATGCACCTGGCTTACTAAGGGAGTAAGACATGAATCCAGAACTTTCCATGTGGCTCAGCCTCCAAAAGCATCACGCTTTACCCCTGCACCACCACCCAGCCCCACCAATTTCTTTGTGTATGATGTATAAGATACAAATGCTTTTCACATTTTTTAAGTCTTTTATTTTATTTCGTTTTATTTTTTGCCATAGGGCATGTGTGCTCACTGGAGAGAGACACAGAGAGAGGAAGTGATAACTCACCCCTCTCCCGGGGGATGGCCATGCTAGAATCCCTTCTCCTCCGTTCTCCTCTCTGGATCTTGGGCATGCATGCACATGCACCTGGCATGTTTTTCAAGCCACTGGATCCAGGACTGGAACCACAGAAATTTTTTAATGTCAAAAGAAGAAGACTATTTCACATATGGAAATTGCATGAAATTTTAATTTAGAGTCCATAAACAATGTTTTTGGAGCCCAGCCATGCTCACTTATTTAGTATCGTCTGCAGGTGCTTTTGTACTACAATAGTAGAGTAGTTGCGACAGAAACTGAATGATCCAAGAAACCTAACATATATGCTGCAGGGCCCTTGATGGAAAATGTAGTTTACCCCTGTCTTTACCCTGACAGGGCACCAGACACCGAGTGGTTTCATGCCTGGGGTCTTCAGAGGATCCAGCCCTCAGCCCTTCTGCAGACCAACATCTTCTCATCTAAGCAGAAGAACCACTTACTTTGTCTAATCTATTTAAAACAAGGGTTCTTAGATCTGGATGCCAATTAGAATCTCTAGGAGAGGGCCAGCAGATGGCGTGCTGACTAAAGTACTAGGTTCCCACATGGCCAACTGTGGTTTGCTTTCTCACTTTTCCTTTCTCTTTCTGTTTCTCTCTAGTTGAATTTAAAAAGTAATAACAACAAATGGAAATAAATAAATAAATAATTCTACTTTTTAAAAAAAGATTCTCTAGGAAAGTTTTTTTTAAATGCCACGTCTGAGACCCGCAGTTGGCATAATGGCTATGTTGCTGGACTCCCATGTAGTTGACCACGGTTTGAGTTCCAGAACCAAAGGCTTAAACTCACACCAGGCAAGTGTGCATGCATGCCCAAGATTCCAAGAGGAGAGTGGAGGAGAAGGGATTGAGGCATGGTCATCCCCCCTGGGGGGTGATTTCTCACTCTCTGTCTCTCTGTCTCTCTCTATCTTTCTGGTGAGCACACATACCCTATAGCAAAAACCTCTTCCAAAAAAAAAAAAAAAAAGACCACGCCTGGGGCCTAGCAGATTGTATAGTGGTTAAGGTGCTGGACTCTCACATGGCTGACCATGGTTCAAGTCCTGGACCTAGTGTTTGGCTTACATTCTCACCTTCCCTCTCTCTCTCTCTCTGACCCTAGTCAAAAAATAATTAAATTAATTTTTTTTTTTTTAATACCAAGCTTGGGACTACCAGGTAGTGTAGTGGTTGGAGTGCTGGACTACCACGTGGTTAACCACAATTTGAACCCCAGACCCAGTGGTTTGAAACTCACTCTGGGTGGGTGTGCATGTGTGCCCAAAATCCCAAAAGGAGAATGAAAGAGAAGGGATTACAACATGGCCACTCCTCATGGAAGGTGACTTCTTGCTTTCTGTCTCTCTCCCTCTCTCTCTTTCTCTGGTGACCTCACATGCCCTGTAGTAAAAAATCTCTCAAAAAAAATTAAAAATTCATGCTCACAGGGCCAGCAGGTGGCATTGTGGCTAAGGTGCTAGACTCCCACATGGTCAACTGCAACTGGAACTCCAGGTCAGTAGCTTAAAAATCACACCAGGCACATGTGCATGCATGCCCCAAATCCAGGTGCATGCCCAAAATCCAAGCACATGCGTGTGCATACCCAAAATCCCAAGAAGAGAATGGAGAAGAGACTGCAGTGTAGCTTTCCTCCTTGGGGAGTAATTTCTCACTCTCCTTCTCTCTACCTTTCTCTGTCTCTCTTCAGCAAGTGCACACACCCTATGGCAAAAACCTAAAAAACAATATGCCTGGTCCACAGACCAATATTATATACTGTATGCATGCTTAAAAAATACTTTATCCCAAAAAGATACACATCATAATTGTAAATCAGAAATCATAATTTTAAAAAATACTCTAGGGGCGCTGACAGGTGGTGTGGTAGTTAAGGGTGCTGGACTACCACATGGCCGACCATGGTTCAAGTCCCAGACCTGGTGGCTTGTTTTCCCACTCTCTCTGTCTCTCTCTCTCTCTGTGTTCCTCTCTGGTCAAATTAAATATAAATAAACAAACAGAAAAATAAATAAATAAATAAAGCTAAATAAGATAATTCTTTTTTAAAAAAAATACTCTAGAGATGGAACCAGATATCTATGTCTTTCCAAACCTCCCTAGGTGATTACAAAGTGCAGTCGAGTTCAAGAACTGCTGCTAGCTGTTTGTTGCCAATGGTAGGCCTGGTTTCTGGAGCTTTTTCTAAGCAAACACCATCACCCACCCTCAGGCAAGTGTTTTGGAGACAGCCCACAAGCACCATATTAAGGTGGAGCCGGGCAAGAAGACATGGAGAAGCAAGCTGTGGTAAACCCCTACCTTTCATTTATACAGGTGCTCAGCCAAATGACCTCACCTGTGTGCAGGCAAATTCCTGAGGTTTCCCAAGCTTGGGAGTCTTTGCCACCAGGGCTGTCCTTGTATCTCATGCCAACTCTCAGCAGTGGCTCACCATAGCTGCCACTTGCTGGTTTATTTTCCTCCACCTAAGAGGAGGCAAAAAAAAAAGAGCCATGTGTCAACCCACCCAGGTACAGTTTACATACACATCTTTCTCCGTTGCCACAGACCCTCCCGTTCTCCTTGTATGTAGTAGGAGAAGATGAGCCACATAGACCTCCTTCCCTATGTTCACTCACGCAACTGGTATTTACTGAGCACCAACTATTTGCCGAGTACTGTGGATTTTAAGAACATAATAATAAATAGTCCCTAGAGAATTCATAGACCATGAGGAAAAGACAGTCAACTTAGCTCTCTACTCTGCTGGAAATAAACTGTCTAAGATACTAGAAAAACAAAAAGGGGACATAGCAGTAACATGGGAAGGTGGTACGAGGTGAGGTTGGCTTTACAGGCTGAGGCAAGATCATATTAGGCCTCCTTAGGGACCCTGTGTGGACTTTGGATTTATTCTAAGTCAATGGGAATTTTTTTTTTTTAAGAGATTTTTGCTCTAGGGAGCATGTGCTCACCAGAGAGATAGAGTAAGACAGAGAAACAGAAAATGAGAAATCACTCCCCCTGGGGGTTGGCCACATAACAATTTATTCTCTTCCATTTTCTTCTTGGAATTTTGGGCACACACGCACATGTGCCCAGCATGAGTTTCAAGCTGCTGGGTCCGAGACGCGAACCACAGTCAACCATGTGGGAGTCATGTGCCTTAACCACTACACTACCTACTTGCCCCCAAAAAGGAGACACTGTGAGCAGGAGGAAAGCTTTTTTTTAGAGAGAGATTTTTGCTATAGGGTGTGTGTACTTGGCAGAGAGATAGAAAGCAATAAATCACCCACCCAGGGTGGATGACCACGCCGCAATTCCTTCTCCTCCATTCTCCTCTTGGGATTTTGGGCACACACTACATACATGCCTGACGTGAGTTTCAACCTGCCAAGTCTGGAACTCAAACTGTGGTCGGCCATGTGGGAGACCAGTACCGTAACAATTACACCATAACCATTACACCATCTGCTGGTCCCAGAGGGAAGCCTTTTAAAAATGGTTTCAGACAGTGTATTGACATGATCTGATTCACCTTTAAAAAAAAAAAAAAAAACACTCTGTAAAAAAGAAGGAAAGAAAATAAAAGTGGAATTGGAAACTCATGTTAGAAATCCATAGCAGATGTCTGTATGAGAGATAATGACTAGACAAAAAGAATGCAGTGGAGATGGAGCATCGAAATATGCTGCAAAGGAGATGCCAACAAAGTTCACTGAAAGTTTGGAAGTAGGGGAGAGGAGAAACAGGAGAATCAAAGACAATTTCTAGGTTTTTGGCTTGAGCGACTATGTGGGACTGTGGTGTCATTTACGAAATGTAGGAACCACCTGGGAAGAACTAGTTTTGAGAGGAGTTAGTTCTATTTTGGAAAGTTAGCATTAAGGTGAGTTACCAGTATCCTTCTGAAGACAGTTGGTATAAATTTGTATGTTTGAATCTGGAGTTCAGTGAAGAAGGCAAAGCTGAAGATACAAATTAGGGAATCATCAGCCCACTGGTGAAACTGGACTATATGCCCAAGGAGTCAGTGCAGATGGAGCGAGAGGAGCAAATGAGACCAAAGGGAGACAGAGAGTAATGACAGTAATGGCGCCAATGAATGGGCGTTCTCTAAGAGACCGGAGGAGTCTTCAGTGGGTGCCAAAGCAAGGGGGCAAGAAGAGTCAATCGTTCTTGGAGAATTCTTGGTTTCTTGTGAAATCAAATTTAGGAACAGGAGCAGTTGTTTGTGATCATGACATCTATGGTATAACTAAGAGAATGGACGGCTGAGCTGGGTTGAAGGAAGAGATTTTTGGAAATGAGAAGGTCAAGGAACAATGAAGCCAAAGTGTTCAGCTGATCAAACAAGTAGGCGTTGAAGTTACCAATGATGACAAGTAGGGACGGACAGAAGACAGTGCTAAAGTGCTCAGTGAGGGAAAGGAATCTCAGCCATGGGGAGCAACAGATGGCACTGCAAGATGGCGCAGACTTTAGAGAGATTGGCTGGACAGTGTTTGCTTCTCTGTGGAGGAGCTGTTCATATCTTCAGATATTGTGCTTCCACATTCCTTGTTTCTAAGTAAATTTCATTTTTTATAATTTTACATTTATATAAAAATTAGAAACATAGTACAAAGAGTCTTTATATACCTCCTCACCTGTTTCCTCCATTATTAACATCTTACATCACTATGGTTCATTTATTATCATTTTTAAAACATTAACATACTATTATTACCTAAAATCCATATTTTATTTCAATTTCCTTCTTTTTTATTGAAAAGTAAGTGTATTTAACTGTACTCACTCATAATACAGCAAATAGATGAACAGAATAATAATTCATGACATAAAGCATGGGTTTTTTAAATATTTTTTCTATTCTCTTTTTTTTTTTAAAGAATTTTTTTTTTTAATTTGACCAGAGAGGGAGAGAAAGAGAAAGTGAGAAAGCACGTCCGGGATTCAAACCATGGTCAACCATGTGGAAGTCCATTGCCTGGAACACCACACCATCTGCTGGCCCTGACATACAGCATGTTTAATGAACTGGCAACAGAGAAATCTGGCCAAAGAAAGGCAAAAGAACTTTGTCATTTAATAATTAGGACCTAGGAGGAGGAGATGGGACTGAGGAGAAGGGATTAGAAGAGAAAGGATTGTGGTATGGCCATCTTCTGAGGGGTAGTGATTTCTCATTTTCTGTCTCTCTCTGTCTCTCCAGTGAGTGCACCACTCACTCTATAGCAAAAAAAAAAAAAAAAACC
>NW_006159809.1:7736428-7753484 GCF_000334495.1 Tupaia belangeri chinensis
CTCTCTTAAAAAAAAAGTGAAAAAACAGAATTACAACTGAGGGACCAGCAGATTGAATAATGGTTACGTCACTGGACTCCCATGTCGTCAACCACAGTTAGAGTCCCAGACATGGTGGCTTAAAATTCACACTTGCCACGTGTGTGTGTGTGTGTGTGCCCAAAATCCCAAGAGGAGAATGGAGGAGTAGGGATTGCAGAGTGACCATCCCTCCTAGGGGGTGATTTCCCGCTTTCTGTCTCTTTGTCTCTGTCTCTTGGGCAAGCACACATGCCCTATAACAAAAATCTCTCTTAAAAAAAATTTAGAACTAAGGGGCTCCATAACCATCTGGCATCTGCTTAATGTGGTATCTATGGTTAGAAATATACAAGATAGGGGGACCAATAGATGGCATAATGGTTACATCACTAGACTCCCACATAGTCGACCACAGTTCAAGGCCTAGACCTGGTGGATTAAAACTCATGCCAGGTATGTGTGTGTGTGTGTGCCCAAAGTTCCAAGAGGAGAATGAAGGAAAAGGGGTTGCAGTATAGCCATCCCCCCAGAGGGTGATTTCTTGCTTTCTGTCTCTCTGGTAAGCACACATGCCCTATAGGGAAAAAAAAAAATAAAAAAACTCTAAAAAAAATAAAAAAGAAGAAATAACCAGGATAGGAACTCCCAGGATCTTCTGAATTCAATAAAGGTCTCTGTCAACTGTGGCCACAATGTAACACCTGTGCTGAGTTACTCTCTGTACTAGTCACAGGTTTCTTTGCGTGTGCATGGTAATCATTCAGATCTCGGATATTTGGCGATCCTTAGAGGTATTCAATACTTTCGCCCCAATTTCTCAATTTCAGCCATTACACAGTTACATGAGGGATACACCTGGCATACAGGCAGTCCATCATTGACGGAAATAAGCCCAGTCTGGGTTTAATGGAAAAGTTGATAAAGTTGGTATCAACCAGGATGTGGTAAGGTGGGCCCAGCTGTGTATTATATTGAAAGAATAAGCAGGAAGGGTGTTAGGGGGCATCTCTTTGCTTCTGCATGCTGAGATCTTTCCTCTCAGGTATTTTTTTTTTATTTAACTTTAATTATTATTATTATTATTATTATTATTTGACCAGAGAAAGATATGAGAGAAAGAGAAAGTGAGAAAGCAAGCTGCCAGGTCTGGAACTAGAACTGCAGTTACCCACATGGGAGTCCAGTGTCTTTAACCACCACGCCACCTGCCAGCCCCTCTTTTTAGGTTTTACTTTATCCTTTTCTTTAAGCCTCTGATCTCTGAGACCAACCGTTAGCTTCACGGTCACACACTTCCGTGTTTTCTTTGTTTCTGTGTGCTCACGCCACATTCTTGCTCCTTCTAAATTCCTTTTGGTTTTTCCTAACGTCCTCCTCCTGCTCCAGGATCTCACTCAGGTACCACAACACGTGTACAAGCCATGCCTCCACAAGTTCCTCGCAGCCAGGACTGTTTCTCAAACTTTCCTTGGTTTTGATGATCTTGCCAGTTTTGAGGAGTACTGGTCAGGTGTGTTGTAGAATGTGCCTCGAGGGAACCAGCAGTTAGCATAATGGCTATGTCACTGGACTCCCACGTAGTCGACCACGGTTCGTGTCCCGGACCCGGTGGCTTAAAACTCACGCCGGGCGCATGTGCGTGCGTGCCCAAGATCCCGAGAGGAGCATGGAGGAGAAGGGATTGCGGTGTGACCATCCCCCCGGGGGGTGATTTCTCGCTTTCTGTCTCTATGTCTCTGTCTGTCTGGCGACCACACGCGCCCTATGGCGAAAACCTCTCAAAAAAAAAAAAGAAAAAGAAAAAGAAAGAATGTGCCTCGTCTGGGACCTGTCTG
This sequence comes from Tupaia belangeri chinensis, assembly GCF_000334495.1. Classification (NCBI taxonomy): domain Eukaryota; kingdom Metazoa; phylum Chordata; class Mammalia; order Scandentia; family Tupaiidae; genus Tupaia; species Tupaia belangeri. Next base: position 7,738,285 of record NW_006159809.1, read on the forward strand.
ATGCTTTTCTCGTGACTAGACCAGGGTTGTGGTTTGGGGAGGAAGACGACATAGGGAACATGCCATTCTCATTACATCACATCAAGAGAACATACTAGCAACGTGATTTATCACCGTTGATGTTGAACTTGGGTACCTGGCTGAGGTGGTGTTTTTCAGGTTCTTGTTTTTTTCCTTTTTATACTGTGCCCTTTGAAAAAAAGTCACTATACACACTTACAGGGTAGAGAGTGTGGTACCCTGAATAACAGTCCCTAAAATTGTCCCCAGCCTAGTCCCCAGAACCTAGGAATTATACCTTATATGTCAAAAGTGAGTTTGCAATTGTGATTAAATTCAGGATCTTGACATGTGGGGATTGGCCTAGACTACCTGAATGGGCCCTACATGCAATCCAAGTGTCCATATAAAAGGAAAGCAGAGGGGACTGACACAGAAAAGGAGAAAGCACTGTGACCACAGAGGCAGAGATCGGGGTAACATGGCAAGAAGTTTCCAGAAGCTGTAAGAGGTGAGAATGGATTATCCCATAGGGCCTCCAGAGGAAGCATGGACCTGCCCACATCTCAGCTTAGGTTCAGTGACACTGATAGCAAGCTTCTGGCCTCCACAACTGTAAAAAACAACATGGATTTTTGTTTTTTAAGTCACCAAGTTTGTAGCAATTTGTTATAACAACCACAAGAAACTAATACAGACAGTTCTGTTCCACCTCCTTGAGAGTAAAGTATCTACATATCTTATTTGGAATTCTTCATGGGAGATTTGTCTCTTTGCCCCAGTTTATTTATTTAGTCAATTATTTGCTTACATCAGTAAAAGCATTTACTTTATAGTTTGAATTATTTATTTTGTTCACATTCTTTTTAAAGACAGACATCTTTCTCTGGGCAGGTAACCCCGCACGTCTACAGATACGTCTGTCAGAGTACATAAGAAGGTTCCAGGGACCAGATGCAGATTTGGAAGGTAAGTTTGTCCAGTCTGTCTGTGGCTGGAGGGTTGGTGTGCAGACTTTGAAACAGATATAGAATAATATATAATAAAGCAATAATGCAAAAGATAGTGTTATTAATATGTACAGAGTAGATTTTGCATCCAAATGAATATATGGATAAATGATATATGTAAAATACTTTTCAATTCTTTTCAATAATACAAGTGAACAACTGTCTTAGTCCATTTGGGCTGCTATGACAAAATATCTTAAACTGGGTAATTTATAAATAACAGAAATGTGTTGCTCAACGTCTGGAGGCTGGGAAATCCAAGATTACTGTACACCAACAGATAGTGTCTAGGATGGGCCCATTCTTCATAGATGGCCCTTGGTATGTATCTTCACATGGTAAAAGGGGCACTAGGTCTCCCTCAAGTCTCTTTCGTAAGGATACAAATGTCATTAATGGGAAAAGAGTCTTCATGACCTACTCACTTCCTAAAGGCCTGTATTAGATTTTTAGAGATTTTTGCTGTAGGGCACATGTACTCACCAGAGAGATAGAGAGAGATAAAGCGAGAAACCACCTTCCAGGGGGAATACTCATGCTGCAACTCCCTCTCCTCCACTCTCCTCCCGGGATCTTGGGTACACACACACTCACAGCATCTGCTAGGTCTAGGAATTGAACCATAGTCAGTCATATGGGAGCATCTCAACCACCACGCCACCAGCTGGCCCCAAGGCCTTACTTATTTTTTTTCTTTTTTTAAATAATTACTTATTTCATTTAATTTATTATTATTATTATTATTATTTTATTCGCCAGAAAGAGAGAGAAGGAGAGAGGGAGAGAGAAAGTGAGAAAGTAAGCTGACAAGTCTGGGACTCAAACCATGGTCGGCCATGTGGGAGTCCAACACTTTTACCACCATGCCACCTGCTGGCTCCAAGGCCTTACTTCTTAATGCCATTACATTAGGAGTTAGGTTTCAACTTATGGATTTTGGTGGGCAAACAAACATTCAAACCATAGCAACAAGGCATTTATATTTAAAAATGAGAAATTAATTCAGGTGTCAGTTGATGTCACTGACAGAGTTTAGTCCCTCTGGACTTTGCAAACACAACAACAGTGCCCTATTTTATTCACAGAGAACTTCAGAGAAAGTCATTCCACATACTTACATAATTCATTCGACTTTATGCTCCTGACAGGCACAATTTTCTTTATTTGCAGAAGTCTCTTCTGCTTTAATTTGAATTTCCAGCCTTCTTGAGATAGAGAATATGTGTGGTTTTCAGAAGTGTTAATGCCCAAATTGGGTTAAGGACAAGGAGGGTTGCTGAGGCAGGGGTACTTGTGGGAAGTACTAGATACGTAGACCTCTGATTTCCTTCAGATTCCTTCAAGTACCACCAGTTTGCTGTGAATAATTTTGTCAAGTCAAGAACATATTTCTCAAAGAAGAGGGAGCTCTCGGCCCAGTCTCTAGAGGTTAAAAAGGTAGCCTTTGGCATAGGACGTAGCTGTGGCACTGAAGGGTAGCCATGGCCTTGTTGTTACCACCACAGTAACTTTTGAATTGTCCCATTTCAAAAATGAGGCAACAGAGCCCCATAGATATTCCATGAGTTTCCCAATGTCACTTGATTAAAAACGCCCAGAGTTTTCATATTTAGCCATACCGCTCTTTCTAGCAATAAGACCTCAGGCAAGTTACTTTCCTGGGTCTCATTTCCTTTAAAATACAGATCATATCAGTGCCACAGGTTATGTGAGGACTAGATGGGATTGTGTGCCTACATGAAACATGTCAGAGCTAGGACCCTACAAGCAACGACTGCCATTATTGTTGCTAAGGTTTTGTTGTATGTAGTTACTGTTGTTTAGCAACATTACAATTCTAGCACAAGCTTTGGAGCCAATCCCAGGTCCACCATGAAACCCTGAGAAAGTTAATGTCTCTGTGTGTCAATCTCCTCTTCTGTAAAATGACTGAAATCACATCGATTATGAAGATTAAAATTTAATTAGATGGTATGTAAGAGGCACTTAGCACAGTCCTCAGCAGATCGAACTCGATAATGTAGCTATTATTATTAGCGTATTATTATTTCGTACTCCATGTCCTACCTATTACATGTGTTGGTCCCATGTTAGCCACAGTTCCTGGGGGCCAGCAAGCTCAGGCTTCGGTGCTGAGCTGACCTTAACCAGACCTTGCAGTTTGTTAGGGGCCTAATCCTCACACTCCTCTCCCCACAACCATGCAGGTAGGTTCCTGAATTGTTCTTGCTGCCTTAAATTATAATAACCCCAAACTGGAATGTGCACTCTGTCTCCTAACTCAGAACAGGAATTCTCAGGCCAGTAACTCACCCTCCGCCTTGGGTTTCCAAGTCTAGCTTTGAGGAGGCTAAAATTGAGTCCTAACCCACCTTGCCCAGCATGTACTGGCCCTGACTCCTTGCCTGGCATGCACCGACCCCTCTCCGGAGTCTGGTGCACTCTACCCTTACTTGGACCTGCTAGCTACACCCCCGTGTCCCCCCACACACCTCTCTAGAACTAGGACCTTGCTCTGAACCCCCCGTTGCCTTGCCTCAGTCATCAGCTATGAACTCACAGATGGCAAAATATTTAAATAATATTGGAATACAGAATGTTATGACCTTTAAAAAAGAGATTCTGATATCAATGCCGCTCACCTCTCAGTCCCTCTAGCCCTGGCCCATGCTCTTTAGCTGGCTCGTGCTCTGTGACGGCCTGCTTGCTTCATAGCAGTGGCACTGAAGGGTAGCCATGGCCTCTTTTACCACCACAGCAACTTTTCGATTATCCCATTTCAAAGATGAGGCAGCAGAGCCCCATAGATACTCAGTGAATTTCCTAATGCCATGTGATTAATAACTCCCAGAGAGTGTGAGCTCCTCTGACCTCTAATTCAAGGTCTACTCGGCTTCCCTCCTGTGTAATACATCCAAAGCTCAGGAGAGCCAGCGCCCTAATTTTCACCTTGAATGGCAGTGAATCAAACTTTAAAGGGTTGGCAGGTAGCGCTGTTCCTGACTCCCAGGCATTTGGCATTGGTTGGTATATGTTTCCAGAGGTACTTCTCTGCATGGAGGTACAAAAAGAGAGAACGTATTTCTGTATGACTAATAAATATGTGATCCCAAGAACTCTACAAAACTTTTAAACCTTCAAATAGCACTGAAACCTGCCCAAGTGGGAGAGACAGGGAAGTATTGAGTTGGACGGAAACATCTGAATTTTATTGCAAAGGGGCCCTTTAGGATATATGTGCTGTTAACATGATCCCAGGAGAAGGGAAACAAAATTTTCCAAGGCCCTCCCACACCCAGCGGCACTCCGCATCTCAGAGAGCCTGGAGGCCTTGGAGTCTGATCAGCCAGTAGCTTGGTCCTGGAGTCCTGTATGTGCCTAAACAGGCACACAGGAGTCAGCCCTGATGGCCTTGAAAGCCACATTCAACATCAACTGGAGGCAAAGACTCTAATATGTGAGTCTGGAGAAAAGGATGTCCCCATATGCCACATCAGCACTGGAAATGACATTAGGGCTGGCTTCACGGCCTGGTGATTAAGGCAGCCAGATCCCACATGGCCCATCACACAGTTCGGATCCCAGACCCAACATCTTAAAAAGCACACTGAGAGGAGGCCGGCAGGTGACATGGTAGTTAAAGACACTGGACTCCTACATGGCTGACTGTGGTTCAAGACCCAGACCTGGTGGCTTGCTTTCTTGCTTTCCCTTTCTCTTTCTCAGTCTGTCTCTCTCTGGTCAAATTTAAAATATGATGATAATAATAATAATAACAAAATAAAAATTAAATAAATAATTCTTTTTTAAAAAGGCACACTGAGTGTGTGTGAGCGTTGTGCCCCAAATCTTGAAAATAGGGAGAAATGGTGAAGGAATTGCAGTGTGACTATCCCCTAAGGGAGATGCTTTCTCCTCTCCCTCTCACTCTCTCTGTGTCTCTCTCTGGAGAACTCATGCACCCTCTAGCAAAGACAAATCAATAAATAAAAAGAAAGTGACCTTATTAATTTAATTTATTAATACAAGTAAGTGTATATGTATCACTATATATGTTCCATGGAGTCAAGGAAAATACCTGTTCATTGCTGGATCCCCAACTTCTTCAACAGTGTCTTGTATGATCAATAAATACTATTTAGGGGGGGCCAGAAGGTGGCATGGTGGTTAAGGCACTGGACTCCCACATGGCTGATCACAGTTCAATACCCAGACCCGGTGGCTTGAAAATCACACCGAGAATGTGTGCTGAGTGCCCAAAATCCTGACAGAAGAATAGAAAAGAAGAGATTGTAGCATGGCAGCCCTCCTTCCCAGGTTGGGGGGGATGATTTCTCATTCCCTCTCCCTCAGTGTCTCTCTCTGTCTTTCTCCAGTTAGTGCACACATGCTATGGCAAAAAATAAATAAATAAATAAATAAATAAAATATTATTTGAATGAATACATTGCAGTTTCCAACTCAGACCTCTGCATTAGCCACCAGCAAGACCAAATGTGCTATGCTGTCATGGCCACGTGATCACGGTGGGGAAAGCCAGCCTCAGTTCACCACCCAGTGGTCAGAGGTTATTGCCTGGTGTGGCCAGCATAAAGGGAGTCAAAGGCATCTGCTCTACTCATATCTCTACCTAGTGTTTCAATTATTTTTTAAAATAACAAGTCTTAGGGAACCAGCAGTTAGCGTAATGGCTATGTCACTGGACTCCCACGTAGTCGACCACGGTTTGCGTCCCAGACCCGGTGGCTTAAAACCCACGCCAGGCGCGTGTGCGTGCGTGCCCAGGATCCCGAGAGGAGAATGGAAGAGAAGGGATTGCAGCGTGGCCATCCCCTCTGGGGGGTGATTTCTCGCTTTCTGTCTCTCTGTCTCTCCTGTCTGTCTGGAGAGCACACGTGCCCTATAGTGAAAAACCTCTAAAATTAAAAAAATAATAATAATAACAAGTCTTATAATGAATTTCTTTGCCAAAGGTTCAGTTCATTAAATTCGTGAAATAACGTCCTTATCCACAGCTTAGGTATAAGTAATATCATTGGGTTGTCAGAAAAGTCATGACGCATTTTTGCATAGAAAAACACATCATAGGGAACCAGTAGTTAGCATAATGGCTATGTCGCTGGACTCCCACGTAGTCAACCGCGGTTCACATCCCGAACCCGGTGGCTTAAAACTCACGCCGGGCGCGTGTGCGTGCATGCCCAAGATTCCAAGAGGAGAATGGAGGAGAAGGGATTGTGGTGTGACCATCCCCCCTGGGGGGTGATTTCTCGCTTTCTGTCTCTATGTCTCTCTCTGTCTGTCTGGCGAGCGCACATGCCCTGTAGCAAAAAAAACTCTAAAAAAAAAAAAAAACACACACATCATGACTTTCCAGATGACCTAATAACTACTAGCAGGTATCATTTCCTGACCAATCACCACGTGCCATGCATATATTATATCATCGAGTTCTTAAAACAACTCTTAGCTCTGTATTATCATCTCTATTGTCCTGATGACGCAATCAAAGCTTGGAGAAGCTAAGGAACTTGTCCTGGGTCGTACAGCTGTTAAGTAAGGGACACAGATGTGAATCAAGTCTATCCACGGCCCCTGCTTGTAACCACTGCGTTATTCTGTATCTCTCAAGGTCTCACAAAATAAATAAATTGACTTTTTTCTCTTATTTCAAAACTTCATGAAGAAAAACATCCCAACTTCTGTCAGATCTGGATCGCTCAGTTATTATTTGATGGTAAGCAGCAAGACTGCCCTTCTGAGTGCCTGGTTCACTGAGTTCATCTCTCCCCGGTGTGCTGACAGACTAGAACGACTGAAGTGGAGACGAACCATGGCAGCCCCTAACTGCCAGAAGTAACACAAACGGCAGAAGCACAATGAAAGGAGGTTGTGCTTTCGGTCAGCTTGTGGTCTTCCCCTTACAGGTTTTCCCTCCCTCCTTTCCTCTGTCTTGATAAAAGACAGACATCAGTAAATGAATTTACAGGAGTGTTCCCCAGCTCTGGGCACAGAGTGCCACTTCCCAGGCCCCTGAGGCCATCATTAATGAAACCCTCAATAGATAATGTGTCTATCCCTCCATCTTGGAAGGATCAAGGCCCACCCAGGAGTCTTCCTAATACTTTAAATAATAAGACTTCTAGCATCCTCCAACAAGGTGGCTCTCCAGAAGGGGCAAAAAGGGAAAGCCGTTCTCTCTGTTGGATTGCCTCATTCGGCATCTCTCTCTTCCCAGGAGCTTTTAGACTTCACCAAGTCAGCCATCACATTAACTCTCAAGACAATGCGATCCCCGTCCTCCTGGAGGGGAACGAGCCCCAGGACTCCATCTAAAGGGAGCCACAGTCCTGACTGATTCAGGAAGGAAGGAGGTCTACCAGTATTCATTCTCTAGAGAAGGGTCTAGTAGGGATCCCAAATTCCAGTCCCTCTCAAAAGATCCAGCACATATAGTGGCCACTCAGGAAAGTCTGTGCCATGGCCCTCAGTTTTCCACCAGGGCTGACACTGCGAAATCAGTCTCTCATCTGCTCCACTGGCAGTGCACTCCACTTTAGGTGCCAAGAAAGTGGTACTTTAGCTGGAGGGGTTAAGCCAAAAGGAAAAGATACATAACTGCAGCTGCAGCATGTCATGACGTCAGAGTCTGGAAACCAAAGAAGGCATGGAGAAAGAGGAGGGATGTTTGTTTGGAAACCATCTCACATCGTCCAAATTAAACAGGCTGTTTGCTCAAGTCCATTTTCCATCTCTGTCCCTCTCTCCACTAATCCCTACCTAACCTAAGAGCTTTCGCCCTCAACCAAGTGGGATACAGAAGTATCCCACTTCTGTAAGGGTCTAAGGAATTCTTTTTGATCCTTTTAGACTAGGCCACAGAAATTTAGTATCACCTGTCCTATTTTAAAATGCAAAGAATAGATTAAGGCCCTCACCTTCCGTTTGAAGTCATTCCTGAAAATTGCTGCCATCTCTGACCTCTCTCCTCCCCGCCCCCTTGGAATTTACTGACTAGATCATCCTCCATTTGAGCGCTCAAGCTCTGTTTCACACAACAGACTTTGGCTTTTTCCATCTTCATCATTCTCAGATTGTTTCACGCAAGTATCTTGTCTTCCTAGGAAAACTGTAAGCTCTTTGGAGCCTAAGACTGGATCCATAGATGTTTCATGTGTGGTACTGTGTATCCCTCATGGTTCTGAATACATAGGAAATGTTTAAATCTATGGAGTTGCATTGTGTTGAACAGAATTTAAAGGAGGCATGAAGCAAAAGATAAAGCCACTAGACACTCATCAAGAAAATGGTTAGTGCCCTGGGACCAGCAGATGGCATAATGGTTGCAATGTGGGACCCCCACATAGTCCACCACAGTTGGAGTCCCAGACCCAGCTGCTTAAAATTCACTCCAGGGGTGTGTGTGTGTGTGCGCATGCCCAAAATCCCGAGAGGAGAATGGAGGAGAAGGGATTGTGGCATGGCCACCCCCCCCCTGTGAGGGGGGGTGATTTCTCACTTTCTGTCTCTTTATCTCTCTGTCTCTCCAGTAAGTGCACACACCCTGTAGCAAAAAATAAATAAAAAGAAAACAGAAAAAAGAAAGAAAGACAGGAAGAAAGAAAGAAAGGAAGGAAGAAAAGAAGAAAGAAAGAAAGAAAAGAAAAGAAAAGAAAAGAGAAAAGAAAAGAAAAGAAAAGAAAAGAAAAGAAAAGAAAAGAAAAGAAAAGAAAAGAAAAGAAAAGAAAAGAAAAGAAAAGTGGATAGTGGCCTCCAATTTCAGGTGAAGCTGAAGGTACAGGTCAGAATGACACTTGGGCCAGTCTCTGTTACAACAGGTGAGCTGACAGAGCACTGAGTAGCTTTGGCATGAGCAGCCTGCATGTGGGGAAGCAAAAAGGGAGGAAGACTCATACTTTATTTGGATTAAGACTCAACACCAAACCATAGGCTGACCCAGTCTGCCAAAATGGCAAAGCTTCCCTAGAACAGGTGTCAGAGTCACAGGATTTACTGTTTTTAGTTCACTTTTGCACTATTTTACATCTCCATGATCTTCCATTTCTCAAACGACACCTGATTTTACCTCAACCACCACCTCTGTTGAAACAAAAAAACAATTAGACTTGTCTAATTGAAAGTCAGATGCAGCACTGATAATCTGACAGCTCTAGAATTTCGGATCTACTCCCTGGAATTGGAACTAGGCTCCCTTGGTCTCTCACTAGGACCTTTGAACTCTAAGAGGACTTTTAATAAGAATATCAGTCACATTGCATTAGGACCCACCCAAATGACCTCATTTCAACTTCAACAGGGTCTCACCACACTCCCTCCCCACTTTCCGACCAGCCAGGATCATGTGTGCAGACACACTGTGTGTACAGGTTGACCAGAGAACCAAACCTGCAAGCTTCCATATGGATCCAGCACTGTTGTGCAGTGGGTTACCAGTGCACCACCATGCTGGCCCAATTCCATACACTCTTGCCAGATTCTCCTCACCAGCCTCTACCCGTAAGTATGATATGAACGGAAGAGTTTCTAAAAGAAATAGGGCTTAGCCATTAGTTCATTCGTGTGGGACAGAACCCCTGGTTAAAGAGTGAGAGGCAACTGTGAACAAGATGAAGGTTAAGCTGTGGCCCTGGCTTCTCCCAAAGGAACAGCACCTTCAGGCTCTGAGGCGACTCAGGCCGCTGCCAACCCAGCAGCCTGGCCCACACTGAGGGGGTGAGCTGGGCGGGGCAGTACCTCCCTCTGGCTTCACACTTTCTTCAGATTCTTCACACATCTGCAGCAGCTTCCTGCAGACAGAAATCTGTTGGTGCCTGCCTATGTTTGGAAACCCACCAAAGCAAAGGGCAAAACAGCATCCACATTGGTAGGAAAAGTTGTTTCAAGTTTGGAAAACAATGTTCCAAATTATGAATTAAAAAAAAAAAAAAAAGAACTCACCCTAAAGATAGCTCAAAAATTGCACCACTTAGGGCAAAGTGCGTGTTGACCACCCAACGACAACACGGGACATGGGCTATGTTATGGATTATGTCCCACATCTGGGGGTAGAACTGCTAAGATTACAAAATTGATGCACCCCTCATAACAAAGGATCTTTGGGAAAAGCAGGTTTGCCTGGATTCTACGGGACAGCAACAGCAAGGGAATGGCAGAAATGTTTCTCTGACCTTGCCCTGACACTCTCAGTCACTCACAAATGAGTCCTGTTAACCTGCCAGTGTGCAGAGCTCTGTGAATGAGTAAGTAACTTCGGTTCCTTACTGGATCTAGGGTCAAAACGCCTCTTGGCCTGTGTTGTCAGAGGAACTAGACACTGGACTGAAAGCAAAATGCCAAAAACCACCACAGCTTTGTATTCACACCTCCTTGCAGTTGTGGAGGTTTCCTGACAGTCCGTGGAGTAGGCCAGCTACAGAAGCAATCTTCGCAGTCCCCAGGGCCTTCAGTGGGCCTGAGCACCACCCTATGGAAAGCATCGCATTCTCAGATGGCACAATGGTTCCCTTGTATAAGGGGAAATTTTCCTCCTAATGTCCAACTCTACACCCATGAACCCTACATAGAGCAGTTAAGCAGGCATATGCTATACAGGAATTTTAAAACTAGAAAATCCAAAGTCCACATGTGCAAAAAAAATTCCCTGAAGATACAGACAGAAAATGTGGTGTTCTTATCTGGAAGGACCTAGCAGACGCACAATAAAAAGTGAGTGAATGGGGACTGGAAGGTGGCACAGCCATGGAACATGACATTCTGTGGGTGGACTCACATGGGAAGGTTGCCAGTTCATGTCTGGGCACCTCCCTGGAGGTGCTGGACCGGAATATGCCTGTGGTTTGGGCTGGTTGGGACCCAGAATGGATGGCTACATCGCGGCCCTGCAGAAATGCTGTGTCTCTGTCTCTATCTCTCATCTCTATCTTTCTCACTCGTGGAATAAATAGATGAGATTTTTAAGAATTAAAAAATAAATGAGTGAGTGAATGAATGATCCTGATGAGCTAGTCCCACACTGATCCCTACCCTCAGTGGAAATGCCTATGGGCCTTTCATTCCCTCGCGCTGACTTTCCAGAGCCTGTTCCACAGGCTGCCTGGGTACCACGGGAGGTGACTGCCTTATTTCCTGAATGTAAGATTTCTCTGCTAGAAGTCACTGATAATTCATGCACACACTAGTTTAATAAAAAGAGTCTGTCCCCCATTTAGTCACAATGAAACCTGCCAGCCTACAAAAAGTCAAAGAGCTCTAACTGTACGCATGCAATTAGACAGCCCCATGATACTGATGTCAAAACAACAGAATACTAATAGTTCTACAGGAAAAGAACAAGAGGCCAGCCAGTGGCATGGTGGTTAAAATGGCAGGATCCCACCAGTGTGGTTCGAGTCCCAGATCAAGAGACTTGGAAAACACGGTGGGTGCATGAGTGTGCGTGCCCAAAATCCTAAGGAGAGAACAGATTGCAGCATTGTCATCCCCCGGGGGGTGCTTTCTCACTTTCCCTCTCTGTCTCTCTCTCTGGCAAGTGCAAGCATCCTATAACAAATCTGAAAAAAGAAAAAGGAGGGGCCAGCAGATGGCATAGCAGTTACATCACTTGACTCCCACATGGCCAACTGTGGTTTCAGTCCCAGACCCAGTGGCTTGAAATACACCAAGCACATGTGTGTGTATGCCCAAGGTCCCTGGAGAAGAAGGGATTGTGGTGTAGCCAGACTTCCTGCGGCGTGATTTCTCACTTTCCCTCTCACTGTCTCTGTCTCTCTCTGCCAGGCGGACCCACCCTAAGACATAAATCTTTAAAAAAAAAAAAAAAGGAAAAGGAAAAGAACAAGGTAAATAAATACTTATTTGTGGTGACATTTCAGTTCATTTTTCATTAATTAAGGAAAGGCTCCCAAGTGGTCAGACTCAAGGTTTTTATCCTAATCAGGATAAAGGCCTCAACCTGACACACAATAGCCTTAAGGAATGAGCAGGGAAGGATGAATCAACCAACCTGCTAGGTGAACGGCTGAGGAAGAGTCCAGGTGTGGGAAAAGTTTAAATATAACCTGTACTCCCTGGATGAGGCCAGGAAGTCCCAGCCCTGTATGGGAACAAGTGAGAAGAGCTTTCTACCAGGGCCACACTTCCTGCTGCACCCAGCCCCAGTGTGATCCCCTAGGGCATGCAGATGAGGGAGACAGCACGGCCCCTGCCCTGCCCTGCCCTGCCCTGCCCTGCCTTGCCCTGCTCTGTGGAGAGGACAACACTGGAAAGAGGCAATTATTACTCATGAAACTATCAGAAAGCAATAGGACCTTGTGTGAGGAAGTGCTGGGACGAGGCTCAGACTGCATAGTCCAGAAATGCAGAAAAGACAGTTATAGGGAGGGCTGGATTATCCAAAGAAGATTCACAAGGGGAAAGACTTACACTTAGTGCTTAGGAGTGAGACAAGGACTTCTAGCAGCAGGGAAGAGCACCTCGAAGGGGGAAGAAAAAAGGAAGAAAGAGGTTTGTTTATAAAATGGTGTCAGCTATAGAGTGTGTGCACTTGCTGAAGAAAGAGAGAGAGACAGAGAAACAGAAAGCAAGAAATCACCCCCCAGGGAAGATGGTCATGTCACAATCCCTTCTCCTCCATTCTCTTCTCTGGATTTGGGGCACTCATGCACATGCACCCAGCATGAGTTTTAAGCCACTGGGATGGGGACTCAAACACAGCCTAGTGTGTGGGAGTCCAGTGACATAACCATTATGCTATCTGCTGGTCCCAAATGGAGTCACATCTTAAGAGTTGGCTGGGAGGACCAGCAGGTGGCATAGTGGTTAAGGCACTGGACTGTCATGTGGCCAACCACAGTTCAAGTCTCGGACCTGGCAGCTTGATACTCACACTGGGCACATGTGCATGCATGCCCAAAATCCTGAGAGGAGAATGGAGGAAAAGGGATTGCAGTGTGGCCATCCGCCCCAGAGGATGATTTCTCACTTTCTGTCTCTCTGTCTCTCCGGCAAGCACACATGCCCTAAAGCAAAAATCTCTCTCAAAAAAAAAAAAAAAAAAAGAGTTGGTGGGAATTTTTGTTGGTTTGTTTTTGCAGTTCATTTATTTATTCCATGAGAGAGAGAAAAGGTCTAACAGACTCTTCATACCGCAATCCACCCCAGTCTCAGCTAGCCCAGATCGTGGGCACACACAGACACCTGTCATGTTCAGAGAGGTCCTGGGACCTGAAGCCAGGAGCAAGCCCAGGACCTTCTCCATGAAGGTCTGGCTAACACTGCACCACCACCTCCTACCTTGGTGGGAGTTCCTTGTCCTGGGTTATTACTACAGAAACCTCACAGGGACCCGGTATTCTCTTGAGCTCTCTCTCAACCGTTGATGTGTATTTTGTCCAGTTAGGAAATCAGAGAGTGTCATTCTATAAATTTACACTTTCAGAAGAATAGAGGCAAACCTTTGAGATGGCTAAGAGTCATTTTAAAATTATCACTAGCAAAAAAAGGTGACTCACCACAAACCCTTGTAAGCAGGTAGATCAGGTATAAGAGGGTCGTGATTCACTCTTCCTCAGCCCAGAAACCAGGCTTCCTGGTAGAACAGGACACAGCCCCTGAGTTCTCCAGGGCAGTGAACCGAGGACTTCCAGTGGGTTTGATGAGCTTACTAGGCCCGCCCTCTCTTAAAGTCACCTGGACTTACTGTAAAAGGCGCAGCTCAGGAGGGGAGCACCTTGTCAACTCTGGGGAATTCGAGAATGAGGCATCAAAACCAGAATTCATTATACCCTCTACCCACTGTCCACAGAACTTCTTGCCCTAAGTGTCTCATAGGTTCAGAATGTAAATCCCGGAAAGCTGACCACATGGATGGACCTTATAAACCATCTGTTTGTTTCATAGACAAAGACATAAATCCTGAGGAGTTGAATGATCTGCCCAAGGAGACCGGATGTGTATCAGACCAGGCCCAGGCTTCCTGGACCTGAGTCAGAACTACTTTTAAACCTACTAATATTAATGACAGCAAGAGTGGGCAAATAATTTCTATAAAGGGCCAGGAAATAAACATTTGGGGCTCTGCAGACTGTACATTCTCTGTCTAATAGGCCTTTGTAGCTTGGAAGCAGTCATAGACAATACATGAATGAGTGGGCATGGCTATGTTCCAACACAAACTTTATTAGCAATAGCAGGAGGGTAGCAGGATTCAGCTCACCTGCCAGTTTTCCAACCTCTTAACAAGAGTATTGATCATTTATTGATCACTTAAAATGTCCCAGAACCTGTGCCATGCAATTCATAGGCATTTTCTTTTAATTTTAGACAATCCTATGAGATTAGTATTATTTCTACAGTTCCACATACATGAAAACTGAGACATGAGATAGATCATTGGTCTAAGTTAGGAAACTGGTCATTGGCAGAGCTGTAAGTCTGGCATAGGTCTTAATAACTTCAATTGCAAAGTCGTAACCAGTCAACAACAGACCATAGGACCTCCCAAATGCACTAACACCATTGATTGATTTTGGGTTTTGATGCTTAATGAATTTCCCCTAAAGATTTCTCCTGTCTAAGGTACACTAAGAGAGTAATCAAGAATCTCAGTTTACCTAATACTACAGGGTTTCCTAGGATAAAAGACTTTGAATGATAAAACTTGGAGCATCTCAGGTAAACTAGGAAGATTGGCTGCCCTACCATCAGGCATTTTGGTGGTATATTTGGGGCTTGTTCAGCTGAACAGAGTAAAGTAGACATCTGTAGTTACCTAAGGTATTATTTGAACTAAGGTCTTTTCTCCTGAATAGACAGACTCTAGAGAGCAAAGCCATATTAAAGGCCCAGTTGGGAGGATTACTGGAAAGAGAATAATGAGTAATTTCTCCCAAGAGGCCAAGAGAAAGTCATACTTATGCTTCTTTGTTGGCCCCATCCTTTCTTTCTCTCTGTTTCTCCTCTCTTGGCCTCACTCAATCTTCTGGTGTCCTCTGAAGACCACTACTGGGTTCTACACACTCCAATTTTTACAGTAGTCATATAGGGAAGGAGAATTCACCAGGAAACTGGCCATGGTAGAGAACAAGTTGGTGCTTTGCCCTGTGCCTAAAATACACTTGGACCCTCTGCCTACTTTTCAAGATGTCCCAAGCTTGTCTACTTCTTCTGGAA
>NW_006159809.1:7753515-7756410 GCF_000334495.1 Tupaia belangeri chinensis
TTCGCTTTCCCTCTCCAACTTTTCTTCTCCTATTCCCACATAGTACTCTGTACATCCCTCCCATAGACTTTGTTGTTCTCATAAAAATATAATTATCAGTTTGGCCTGTCTACCTCCTTGGTTAGACTCTGAGCTCTGTGCTGGCCATCCTGTTAACCACCATGTTTCTGATGCCTAGAAAAGAACATGTCAGGGCCAGTCCATGGCCTGGTCATTAAGGGACTCAGATGCCACATGGCCAACCACACAGCTCAAATCCTGGTCCTAGCATGAAAATACACCAGACTCGTGTGCATATGTGCCCAAAATCTCGACCAGGTAGAGAAATGAAGGAGGGATTGTGGCATAACCATACATCATTGAAGAGGGCTTTCTCTCCTTTTTTCTCTCATTCTCTTTTTCTCTATCTCTCTAGCAATTGAAAGAAAAAAAAAGAAAGAAAGAAATATGTCAAAAAGAAGTCCTTAAAAAAAAAAAAGTCCTTAATAAGCACTCATTGAAAAGAAATCATGTTAGTCCGAGGAGAGAATGGCATTCCTATTAGACTTTAAGGACAAAGTGAATGCACCATTTTTTTTTTAATAAGTGGATGGATGATGCATGCATGATTGCCCAGTAGAATGATAGCACACAGTGAGTACACTTTTGAGCTTCTCTCCAGAGTTTGGTCCAGTATATTTTGGTCTTCCCAACCCTTTAAGATTCCACTCCTCAAGACAATCAGGCAAGAAAAATAAATAAAAGTCATCTAGGTTGGAAAAGAAGAAGCTAAACTATTCACAGATGGCATGATCTCGTGAACAGAAAATCCAAAGAATCTACTAAGAAATTGTTATAATTTAAACATAAATTCAGAAAGAATATGAGATCAAAATACAAAAATATATAATATACAAATATACAAAAATATACAATATAAAAATATACAGTATACAAAAATCAATTCCATTTCTATGCACTTTTGATGAATAATCTAAAATATTTTTTCTCTTTTTTCAATTTATTTATTTACATTCATTCATTATACATCATTACAACAGACAAAATGAGATTTTTCCATCCAGAATACACTGTATATTGGCTCAATCAAGCACATCAGCATGTGCTTGTGTTACTGTCAACAAATAATTTTCCATTTCTTGTTTCCTGTATGTGTTACTGTCAACAAATAATTTTCCATTTCTTGTTTCCTGTATATTTTGCCTTTTTTCCCATCCTTGATTCCCTATCTCTCACCCTCTTCCTCTCCCACCCTCCTCCCACATTTGTTAGCATTGAAACTGAAGTCAGAAAAAGCTAGTTATAATTTTTTTTGTTAGATATTTACTATGTAAAATGTAACATACAACACATAGATATTAGTTGTTTTGTTAAACCAACTATATTAAGATAAACATGATGTTTGATTAATAAAACTTAGACAAAATATATGTTGGAGATTTTGATGACTTTTACTTGTTAAAAAAAATTATTATATTTGAAGCCAGCTTATTTATTAAAGTTATATAAACTTGAGAAATATTTAGATTAATTTTTATGAGCGCTCTTTTTTATAAACCAAATTGAATAGAATACTTTAAGGCCTGTTTTTACATAGACATATAACATATAGTACATAATATGACATATTATATGCATAGACATATACACACACACACACACACACATTAGAATTACAAGAGACAACTTTTCTGGGGTTATTTTGACATTGATTTTTTTGACTGCTCTCTTAAACCCCACAGGTTTAGAAGCCCGTTTTCTTTTCTTTGAATTAAAAGTTTTAAACTCTTTTAGAGGCCAATTGTTGTGATAATCGGCGGCAGCCTCTTTTAACTTTTGGTCAGAAGGACTTTGGTGTTTAGAATGATGGGAGTTGACTTTTATTGACCTGAATACCTTTTGGTTTTAAAGTACGTTTTAGGATATTTATATACAAAATTATATTTTTAGGTGTAGCATTACCCATGATTGCTCACACCTAGGCACTAATTAATTTTGTATAGTTTTGATTTTTAGGTGGAGCAATACCCTGACTGCCTGTACTTAGGTACTTTTCTGGTTTGTGTGAAGTTTTTGGGGCATAGTTATTTTTTTGATTTTTAGGGTTTTTAGGTTTTTTGCTGTTTTGTGTGACTTTTTTGTCACTATTTAAAGATATGAGGTCTATAATTTGGGTCTTTTTAGGCTTAAGGATATTTGAGGGAGGAATACTCTTTTATTTTGGTAGCTTATTTTGTATAATCTGTTCCCCTTCGTTAACAATGGCAGAAATTTTGGAGTCTTTAGGGTGGGTATTAAGGATTTTATTTACTAGATTTTAATAGGAAAATGTGGTTACGGGAACCTTTTTTGGGCCAAAGTTGGAGTAGTAATTTTTTAAGAGTGTCACTTACCCTTTTTTACTTTTTTTCATTAATGGTTCCTTCTTGAGGGAACCAAGGGCAGGCATCTTTTTAAAAATCTAAAAATGTGAGCAGTTGTTTAACTTTTACTTCTACTTCTCTAGTTCTAAGGGCTTCCTTTAATCCCTGAACAAACAATTCGTGCTGGCTGAGCTCTTGCCCCATTATAGTCTAGCTATAACTCGGAATTTAAACGTGAGTAGTTACTCACCGAGACGTCTTTTGATACGTCTCCAAAAAATGCCGCGGACTTTTTTTTGTCTTGTTCCTCTGCTAGGAATGAACTTCTTATTCCGACGAAAGCTTGTTTCTTGCTGAGAACATGCTCTTTTTTCGGAATCCCCGGGAACCTGTCGCGATTCCTTCAACTCGAGTCCCTGTTCGGGCGCCAAAATGTCCTGAACTCGCGGGACGAATCGGGCAGGGAAACTCGAGTGAGGGGGCGGAGGTCTGGAACCGGCTCAGCGTCTCAGCACGGGAGCGAAAGAAGTAT
>NW_006159809.1:7756788-7757328 GCF_000334495.1 Tupaia belangeri chinensis
AGTCTGACTTTAGGCATAAACCTCAGTGAGTAGAATGAACATACTATAAAGTAGCACCTAGCTGGGGCTATATAGCTTACTGCAGTCATCAAATAGGTATTTGTAATGCTTTTTTTTTTTAATTAAAAGAAAAACAGTTTTAGCTTTTTTTCTGAAATTTTTTAACTGAATTTACATTCATTTCGTAAGCATCATCACAGCATACATAATGTGATTTCCCATCCAGAATATACTGCATAGTGGCTTAATCGTGCATGTTATCATAAAAAATTTTCCATTTCTAGTTTTATATATATATATATATGTGTGTAATTTTAACACCTATTTCTGACCCTCTGTCCTATCCCACCCTCTTCTCACACTATCTGTGGTGTCTACATTTGTCTTCCATTTCTTTTCCCCCACATTGTATTGATCACACAATTTCTCAAATAATATAAATACTTTCAATAGCAAGTTCAGCTGGTAATTTCAAGAAAAGCACTTTTAACTTAAATCAAAGAAATGCTAAGGAACTTTTCTTAAAACTTAAAGCCAGGA
>NW_006159809.1:7758541-7798783 GCF_000334495.1 Tupaia belangeri chinensis
GAAATCACCCCCCAGAAGGGATGGCCACGCCGCAATCCCTTCTCCTCCATTCTCCTCTCGGGATCTTGGGCACGCACGCACGCACATGCGTCCGGCGTGAGTTTAAGCCACCAGGTCTAGGACTCAAGCTGCAGTCGACTACATGGGAGTCCAGCGACATAGCCATTACGCTAACTGCTGGTCCCCCAAGGGAGATTTTGACTTCCTGTATTATAGCCTTCATCTCTAACAGGTCCCTTTGATTCTTTTTAAAGTGTGTAATTCCTCTTTTAGAACATGCAAGAATTTCCTCACCTCCTGGAACTTATCAGCTCCTTTCTCCTTTCTCTTCTGCAGTTCATTGTCTCTCTTCTCTTCCATCTCTGTTAGCTTTGCCATTATAAATATTCTAAATTCTTTATCAGACATTTCCATGATTTCCATTGAACTTCTGTGGATGAAGAGGAGTTATTTTTTTTCCCTGGGAGGAGAGGTATTTTCTTGCTTTCCTATATTTCTTGTGGTTCTGCAGTGATTTCTAGTCATCTGATGGATGGTGGGTTTCTTCCTAATTCTTAAATTTCAGTCTGAGCATTCAGGAGCGTGCAGAAAGAGGTGATCTGGAATCTCTTTGCAGTTCCATTGTGATCCCACTCAAGTTTGTGGGTTGGAGGCTGAATTATCAGTAGGAAATATTCATTTCTCTTTTACCCTGAAATCACTAGTACTCAGGAGCCATGAGGAATCTTCGTCTCAAATAATCTAAAAATTAAACTAAGAAAGTTCCATTCACAACAGCATCAAAAAAGAATAAAATACTTATAAGTAAAATTCAAGGAAAAGCAAAGTTTGTACTGTACTCTGAAAATCATGAAAAAATATTAAAAGAAATTAAATAGTATATAAATAAATGGAAAAAATCCTTTATTTGTGAATGACATGAAGCATTGATAAGATGGCAAAACTCCACACATTAATCTACAGATTCAACAAAAACTCAATCAGAATTCCAGTTGCCTTCTCTATAGAAACTGGCAAAATGATTATAAAATTCATATAGAGTTTCAAGGGACCCAAAATAGCCTAAACAGTCCTGAAAAAAGACAAAGTAGAAAGACTTTACACTTCTCAATTTCAAAACTTACTAGAAAGCAACAGTAATCCAGACAGTGTGATACTGGCACAGGAACAGATATATAGATCAATGGAATAAAATTAAGAGTCTAGAAATAAATCCATACACTTATGGTAAATTAATTTTCTTCAGGGGCACCAGGACCATTAGGTGGAGAAAGAATATTCTTTTCCACAAATGATGCTGGATATACACAAGCAAAAGATTGAAGCTGAACTCCTCTCTCATACGTAGGCAAAAATGAGGTCAGTTGATCATAGATAAGTACAAATCAAAACCACAATGCGATACCACTTAACATCCATGAGAATGGATACAATAATAGTTTTTAAAATAGATCATAACAAGTGTGAAGTGAGTATATGCACCCTATAGCAAAAAATAAAAATAAAATAAAAAATAAAGGTAGCTCAAAATGAGTCAGAGACCTAAATGTGGTGCCAGCAGATAGTGTAGTAGTTACTACCCTGGACTCCCACATGGTTGACCACAGTTTGAGTCCCAGACCTGGTGACTTGAAAATGACACCAGGCACATGTGAGTGTGTGCCCAAAATTCCAAAAGGAGAATGGAGAAGAAGGGATTGCAGTATGGCCATCCCCACTGAGGGGGGTGATTTCTCACTTTCCCTCTCACTATCTCCCTTTGTTTCTCTCTGGTGAGCACATGCACCCTATGACAAAAATCTTCAACAAAAAAAAAAAAAAAAAAAAAGACCTAAATATAAGGGCTACAACTATAAAACTTTTAGAAACAAACATAAGGGTAAATTTTTATAACGTTGGATTTGGCAAAAAAATTCCTAGAAGTGACACCAAAAGCACAAACAACACATACACAAATTGAGCTTCATAAAAATTAAAACCCTTTGTCCTTCAAGATAAATCATCAAGCAAATAAAAAGATAACCCAATCTTTTCGTCCCTGGCTGCTTGAGGATATACCACCATCATGAATGACACAGTAACTATCCGAACCAGGAAATTCATGACCGACTACTTCAGAGGAAACAAATGGTCATTGATGTCCTTCACCCGGGGAAGGCAACAGTACCTAAGACAGAAATTTGGGAAAAACTAGCAAAGATGTACAAGACCACACCAGATGTCATCTTTGTGTTTGGGTTCAGAACCCATTTTGGTGGTGGCAAGACAACTGGCTTTGGCATGATTTACGATTCTTTGGATTATGCGAAGAAAAATGAACCCAAACATAGACTTGCAAGACATGGCCTTTATGAGAAGAGAAAGACGTCAAGAAAACAGCGAAACGAACACAAGAACAGAATGAAGAAAGTCAGGGGGACTGCAAAGGCCAATGTTGGTGCTGGCAAAAAGCGAGCTGGAGATTGGAGAACTGTCGAAGGAGTAAAGATTCTGCAATGACTATCTGCGGTGATTGTGCGGATTTTTCATGAGAGGATTAATAAACTAAAAAATTAAAAATAAAAAAAGATAACCTACAGAATGGAAAAATAATTGCAAATCACATATCTGATAAGAGACTTATATCTAGAATATATAAACTCTTTATAGTAGCATAGTGCTGTGCACAAGAAGCCAGATCCCATATAGTCAACCAGGATTTCAGTTCCGATCTTGTTTGCTTGAAAAACACACGAGGTGCATATGCATACCCAGGATCCTGATGGGATGGAGAACTGTAGGAAAAAAAAGGACTGCAATGTGACCAGGCCCATGGGGTGGGGAGTATTCATGTTTTCTCTCTCTCTCGCTCTCACCCCTTGGCATTAAATAAATAAGACTAAATAATCTCATTTTTAAGTGGGCATAGGAGGGCCAGTGGTGTGGACCCCACATGGTCTACTATGCAGTTCAACTCCCAGACTTGTCAGCTTAAAACAGACACCAAGCATGTGTGCGCATGTGCCCAAAACCCTGAGAGGAGAGTGAAGAAGGAATTGCAGCATGGCTATCCTCCCTGGGAATGCTTCTCACTTTCTCTTTTCACCTCCCTCACCCCCCAAGAAAATACAAATATCCTATAACAATTTTTTTTTAAATAGGCAAAATGGGGGGCATCAGGAACATTGGAGTTTAAGGTGCTGGATCCCACATGGCCAGCTGCGCAGTTTGTGGCCTGAAAATCACACTGGGCATGTGTGTGTGTGAGCACATGTCCAAATGCCAAGAGGGGACTACAGGAGAGAGAATTGTGGCATGGATACCCTCTCCCAAGGAGGTTGATGACTCACTTCCCCTGTCTCTCTCTCTCTCTGTCTCCATGTCTCTCTGGCAAACTCATGCACCCTCTAACAACAACCAAAAAAAAAAGAAAAGACTAAAAAAAAAAAAAAAGATAAAGGATCTGGATGGACATTTCTCCAAAGATAGCATACAAATGATCAATAAGCACATAAAAAGATGTCTACATTATTAATCATTAGGGAAGTGAATACCAAAACCACCTTAAGATACCATTTCATACCTACTAGGGTGACTATACTCAAAGAACACAGAAAAGAACAAGTGTGGGTTGGAATGAAGAGATGCTGGAACTATCATTATACATCACTGGTAAAAATGTAAAATAGTGCAGATGCTGGGGAAAGCAGTCGGCAGTTCTTCAAATAACATATGACCCAGCAATGCCACTCCTGGGTATATACCCAAGAGAAAGGAAACATAGCTCCTCACAAAAACTTACATACACATATTTATAACAACATTATTCATAGTAGCCAAAAGGTGGAAACAACCAGAATGTCTATCAACTGATGAATGGGTAAACAAAATGTAGCATATACATACATTGGAATAATAGGCATAACGAGAATGAAGGACTGATACAGGCTACAACACAGATGGACCTTCTTTCACTTATGCTAAGTGAAAGACGCCAGGCTTAAAGGCCACAGATTATATTATTTCATTCGTATATATAAATTCAGAGCAGGAAAATCTATAGACACAGAAATTATAATTAGTGGTTATTTGGGGCTGGCGTGGATGGGGAGAAGGGCTGATAGCTAAAAGGTATGGAATTCTTTTGGGAAATGATGGAATGTTCTATATAAAATGGTCTGGGATGGTGACTACACCTCTGTGTATACACTAAGTACAGTAAACTGTACACTTTAAATGGGTAAATTGTGTGGGATGCGAATTATATCTCAATAAAGCTTTTTTGTGTTTTTTTTTTTTTTTAATTAAGACCTCATTTCTCTCCCACACTTCCATACACCCACACAAAGCCATGCTGTCTCCAGATCTATGCCTGGAACTTTTTAAAATTGGCTCAGTCCTTCCCTGTCTTTGGGGAAAATTGATGGTTATTTGAGACTTCTGGGCCCTTTTGACAGTTTGAAGTAACTGACCATTTACACACAAGGGCAATGTAGTACTTCGATAGTTACTAAAGCCACAGTCCTAAATCATAGGAGTCTGGAGTTTGGAAAAACACATCAAACACCCAATAGCCAGGTTTCCGTGAAAGGAGTCCTCAGCTTCTGATAATCTCAAGCACATTCCTAACACACTCCACCCACCTCTAGCTTCTCCTTTCCCGTGTTGGCAAATTTCCCTCCTTCCCCAAATCTCTGCCCTAGCAAACTCTTGACTCTGAGTGAAAGTGAGCACATGCCTGTCATCCCCTTCCCAACGGAACTTAACTGACTCTCACATGAAGGCTTGCTGAATTCTCTGAACTAAGTTAAAAGCTGTGTGCATGTGTGTGTGTGTGTGTGTGTGTGTGTGCGTGCTAACAAGCTTAGAGCTTTGCTTTTTCCCTCTAGCTCGAATTACCGGGTTTCCAAGTAGGTCAACTCTTCCAATCAATGCCTTTAGTTGATGTCTAAATGTCCATGTCTCTTACTCCAGAGGAAAAACATGTTGCAACACAGTTATTACATTAATTCTTTATAACCAAGGTCTCCAGGTCAGGGTTGGGGTGGGGATGAAAGATTTTCATAGCTAATGAATAAATCCCTTATAGTCCTCTGATTTTTCTTTAGAGAACTCTGAACACACAACAAACGTTCTCAGTCCTCCACGAGGTAGCATCTCCCCAGGAAAAGAGCTGTAGAAGTAAACCCATTTCGTAGATCCAGACACAGAGACAGCAAGTAATCTGCTCACTTTCCTGACTCCCAAACAAACTCAGGCTACAATTTTCACCACTCAATATACTTTCCACTTTTCTTCAAATGTGGCTTCTAGACTCCCGATACTTGCTTTTCCTGGCCAAGCCCTACTTCTACTCAAACTGTTTTCTGTCTCTATGGGTTTGCCTATCTGGATTTCAATTTCATATAAGTAGAACCATACAATGCACGGTCTTTTCTGCCTTACTTTTTTTCATTTAGCATATTTTCTAGGTTCATCCATGTGGTGGTATATATCAGCATTCTATGACTTTTTGTGGCTAAAAAAATACCCTATTTCATGGATCTACCAAATTTTGATTACTTATTCATCAGTTAATAGACATTAAGGTTGCTTCCAAAAAGTATTACTTCTGCAATCAGAAAAAAAAAATTTTAGAGAGATTTTTGCTATAGGGTACATGTGCTTGCCTGAGAGACAGACAGCGACAGAGACAGAAAGCAAAAAATCAACCCCAGGGGGGATGGCCACCGCTGCAATCCCTTCTCCTCCATCCTTCGCTCAGGATCTTGGACACACATGCACACACACCTGGATGAGTTTTAAGCTGCTGATCGGGGCCTCAATCTGCAATCGACTATGTGGGGGAGTCCAGCGACATAACCATTAAACCATCTGCTGGTCTCCCCAACAGGCTCATGATATCAATCTATCCCAGTGTCAGCCAGACCCAGATCCTGGGCATGTGCCTATCCAGCATGCTCAAGGAGATCTCCAGACATGGACCCCGAACCTTCCCACGTGGGTCAGCCTCTCAGAGCACTCTTTCTAGTTCTTTCTTCACCATCAACCAAAAGGGAACATTATATTTTCTCAATTCTAAGATTCATGGTTTTTGTTTGCTTCTTTCTTGATTTGGAATTTTTTTTCAAATATTTATGAAATTTGTTTTCTTTTACCATGATATTTCTTTCTCCTTTCTGTAAAGCTATTAATATATTGCAGATGAAAGATGCCATCAATGGTAGGACACACCAATATTTTATGTACCACCAAGAAAGAAAAAAATAATGGCAAGAACTATGATCGAATGCTTTTCTTTTTTTACACTCTTATAATTGTTCATTTAAATTTCTTGAAACAGTTTTGAAGACTAAACATCAATTTTTTTTGTTTTGTTTTTAATTAATTAATTTACATTCATTTACTGAGCATCATCACAGCATACAACATGTGACTTCCCATCCAGAATATGCTGCATAGTAACTTAATCATACATTTATTGTCAATAATTTTCCATTTCTAGTTTCATATATATGTGTATTTTTTTTTACCCCTATTTCTCACCCTCTGCCATTTCCCACCCTCCTCCCACACTCTCAGGTGTCCACAGTTGTTTTCCATTCCTTTTTTCTCCTACATTTTATTGATTCACAAAATTTCTTAAATAATCTAATTACTTTCAATAGCAAGTTCAGCTGATATATACATATCTGTGAATACATGTCTGACTTTAGGCATGAAACTCTGAATACAATGAATATACTATAAGGTAGCACCTAGCTGATGCTATATAGTTTACTACGGTCATTAATTACTTTTACTATATTTTTTAATTTCAAGAAAAGCAGATTTAGCTTTAATAAATCAAAGAAATGCTAAGGAAATATGCTTAAAACTTAAAACCAGGAAACAGGTTGGGATTCTGTTTAAATAGTAGGTATATGAACCTATCGGCAGCTCAAGACAAGACAAAAATCCTTAAAACTGGCAAACAAAGCCTAGAAGAAAATCAACAATGTTTTAGCCAAAAATCATAAAATTCTATTTCACCAGTTCAGTCTCATGTACTTTATCTTCTGCTGTGGTACGATTTTCCCAATTAAATTCTGGGATATAATATTCAACTCCAGACTTATCCCCACGATTAAGTTGGCCATTTTCTTCGCTTTTGAACTTGTATTTCTGTGTGACTTATTTAATTTTTCTGGTATAGCACTCACTGCAGAACTTCTTGGAGATCTGGTCTGGTGTTGGTAAATTCTTTCAGATTTATCATGTTTATCTGAGAATGTTCTTGTCTTTTCTTCCCATATGAAGGATAATCTTGCCGGGTATAGTATCTGTGGTTGCAATTGCTTTTCCCTTAACACTTTGAATTTATTTTCCCATTCTTTCCTCGTTCACATTGTTTCCAATGAGAGATCCACTGTCAGCCTGATGGGATATCCTTTGTAGGTAACCTGACGTTTCTCTCTTTCCGATCTTAGTATCTTGTCTTTTTCTGTGGTTTTGATCAATCTGGCTATAATGTGTCTTGGAGAAGATCTTCTTCTTGAGTTGATTGTATTGGGAGTCCTTTGTATTTCTTAGGACTGGATCTTTGAATGCCTTTCTAGGTTTGGAAAGTTTTCTTGCAGGATTTCATGGAATAGATTGTCAATGCCCTTATAGATCTCTTTGCCTTCTGGGATACCAATTATCCAGATGTTTGGATGTTTGATGGTATCTAGTATTTCTCATATAGTATTCTCATTTTGGGGGGTAATTTTCTCAGTCTTCATGGTAGATTTTTCTAGGCCAGTGATTCTATCTTCTACATCTGAGATTTGATTTTCAGTATGATCTAGTCTGTTTTTAATACTTTCAAGGGAGGTTTTTGACTACCTTTATTATAGTCTTCATCTCTAACAGGTCCACTTGATTCTTTTTTATAGTGTGGATTTCCTCTTTTAGATCTTGCATGAATTTCCTCACTTCCTGAAGCTCATCAACTCCTTTCCCCTGCCTCTTTGGCAGTTCATTGTCTCCCTTCTCTTCAATCTCTGTGAGCTTTGTCACCATGAAAATTCTATATTCTTCATCTGACATTTCCATGAATTTCATCATACTGTCTGAGGATGAAGATAAGTTATTATTTTTTCTTGGAGGAGAGGTATTTTTTTGCTTTTGCATACTTCTTGTGACCCTGTGGTGATTTCTAGTCATCTGATGGATGGTGCGTTTCTTCTAATTCTTGAAGTTCAATCTGAGTGTTCAGAGGCGTGCAGGAGGAGGTGATCTGCAATCTCTCTTCTGTTCCATCCTCACTCTTTGTGCATCAGAATCACAGAGGAATATTCTGACCCTAATTGTATTCAGATGTTTAGATTCCGTTCACTTGGAGCTGTCTAGAAACTTACTGTGTAGGAGTAGAAATAAGTGAGGAAGAAGTCTCAGCAGAAAATCTTCATTTTAAGTCTCTGAAAGCAATTATTTCACAGCTGAAGTTCAGGATCCATGTGCTAAACATAGATTTTTATATTATATCACTCTTGAGCTTTCATTCAAATATGGTATTAATATCCTTCCTGTATACTCTTGCTAAAAAGAATGCTAAGAATAGAAAGACAAAGAAATAACCACGTGACCCAGGTGGACCTTTGTATCAAGGTAAGTATGGGACAGCAGAGCTTCAGGAAAGGCTGTTAAAGACCTCCCAACTCCTCACTCTACAGCTGAGGACACATGAGTCCAGTTGAAGCTCAGGAATCACTGACTCTCAGACAGGAAGAAAGCCAGTCCTCCTGTGGCATGCATGCACATGATCCTAACAGCTCAGTAAAACCTTAGGGAGATTTTGGTATAGGGAGTAAAATTGTATTATATCTTGCCCAGACAAACTGTAAAACACTCAAATGGCAAAGAAAATAATTATATTCACTGTCTTTGAGCTACAAAATGTTTTCCAAAAGTTCTTGGAAAATGCACATTATTGAAAAAACTATGTATGGATTTCATAAATTTTTTTCACCACAATAAACTTATACTTTAATGTCATTTTTTGTGAACTTTTCAAAGTCTCCCTCTACATTACAACTAGGCAAGTTTTAAAAAACTGATAATAATGAAAATGTCTTATGTTCTTAGAAATACTAATGAATTGTGTACAGTGAAATGTCATCTATAAATATGTAGATTTTTATTATTATTATTTAGGTTTTACATAGGGCACATGCATCTGCCAGACAGAGAGACAGAGAGAAGGAAAGTGATAATCACACCCCAGGGATAATGTTCACACTGCAATCCCTTTTCCTCCATTCTCCACTCAGGATTGTGGGCATGTATGCATACATCCCCAACATGATTTTCAAGTCCCTGGGTCAGGGACTCAAATCACCATTGGTCACGTGGGAATCCAGTACCTTAAACACTACGCCACCTGCTGGCCCTTATATGTAGTTCTTTAAATTCTCCTCTTTGAGCCAGTTGCAACATCTTACTGGTTCCCTCATTAACTGATGATTTAAGTAAGTCTCTGACATGCTCATTTTATATTTGTCAGAGAGTCATAATTTTACCTTTAAAAAAGTACCCATTAACAATCTGTACCATAGAATGCAAGCTAGCCATGAAAAATTGCATTTACAGAGTTTCTTGCTTGAACAACAATAAAACTACTCAAGAGAGAATTCAAATAAAGAAAACAAGATACAGTATTGAAAAAACAGTATGATTCAACCATGTCAAAAACACTAAGAAAATATAATGGAAAGAAACAGAGCAAAATATGAATAAGGATTGCCAGTACATACCAAGATTAATAAGTGTTTTTGTTTTTGTTGTCGTTTCTGCTTTTTGATAGCATTCTGTGCTTGGTACATTTTTACAATGAATATGAATTGCTTTTATAAGCACAAATACACACGCACAAAAAAAATGTTTTTGAAAAGGAAAGGATAAAACATATACTATACTGAAGACAAGAACTAAGACACTGAGGAACAGGTAGAGCAGGGCGCAGGAAACAAACCGCACCTGCGAGATAATAAAGGACTCAATGCCTCCACAGAGGGAGGTGGGACTGGCGGGGTGCCAGGAACCAGAGGGGCCCCTTGCAGTTCAGGGATATTGTCCTTTTCCTATTTATGATGGAAATATTCAGGGCTCCGTGTTTGCTCCGCAGAAAACGACTTTGAGGCTAATCAGTGTAAAATAAATAAAGATTTAAATTTAAATTATATGTGTAGTCTGGAAAAACACCTTCCTGGTCTTTAATCTCCACTGAGATGCTCATTAGGCAGTTCAGGGAATGCTTATTAACCATCCCTGCCAGGTAGGACCAGGGCCTTTTTTTCCCATCAGGAAACCTACCAGAATCACATTCTAGAATCACATTCCAAAAGTTTGTATTGGACAGATGTCAGTCCCCGGTACAAAAAGATACATGCCATATAAAGCTTCATGTTATAACAAGGTAATAAAATGAGTTCATTTATACCAATTTTTGTATCTTCTTTTTATAATAAAACAGAATGTTTGTCAGGTGCTTTTCTGAGGCTAAAGCTCAGCTGCCCTCCACTCCCTTAGGTCTAGTTGAAGCTGGCCGTCTCACAGAAGGCAGTGACAGCGGTGACCCTATGGAGTTCAATGATCACTCAGACCCCCCACTCACCTCAAGTCCTCCTGCCTGTCTGTAGGGAGAGGAGGGCCAGCGGTGGTACCAACTGTGGCCTATTTGTGGGCAGTTAAAATGACTCCTTCCTTGTTCTTGCCTAAGGAAAAAGGTCATTCACAGAGAGATGGAGAGGACTCAAGGTGAGGGATTCAGTAATGAGGCTCAGGAGTGGGGTTCTATCCCCAGCCCAAAGACTAGATGCTCAGATGTCTGTCACCAGTCTTTATAGTAGATGCCCAGGCCCCCTTTGCAATGTGATGTTACCTCTTCTCCCATCAAGAATTAGAGTCTAGGTCCCTATCCCCTTGAACCCAGCAGGTCCTTTGCTCAACAGAATATGAGTTGCAGAGCCTTGGTCTTAGAAGGCCTCACAGTGCCTGTCTTCGTTCCCCCACCCTCCAGCTTACTCTGGGTGAGAGGAGAGGAGACATGGAGAGCCCCAGGAGCAGCCAGAACCCAATGCCAGATGTGTGAATGAGGCCAGCTCGACACTCTCAGCTATTCCAGCCACCATCTGACTGTCCACAGCATCTGTGAGCCCAGGCAACATCACTTGAGAATGGCAAGGCAACTCACAAAACACTGAGAAATAATAAATTGCTATTGTCTTAAGATACTGGGACTTGGGGTGGTCCATTATGTAGCAATAAATAATTGCAATGATCTCCTTTGCAGTCACCTGGAGCCAAGATGCAAAGCCCAAATGCTCACCCCTGGCCTTAGCTTGCTTCAGAGTCCCCTACTGCAAGTTCTGAGCTGCAATTCCCATGATGGTGACTCTACCCTAATCTCACAGATCCTTCCCAAGGCCTAGAACTAGATCCACTAATCCATCCCTTGCCAGGTTTGCTTAATTCCTTAATCATCAAGAGTAGAAAGACTACCCATCCTGGACTCCCTGCTGTGGGCTCTGCTGCTTCCTACCGTGGGGATGTCAACTGGGTGGCCAGCTTCTGCCTGAATCACCTTGGAGTCACTACCCACTTAAGGAGAGCCTCACCTTTTCCTGAATTTATGCACCACCCTGTAGATTAGCCTCCAGTGTCTGCCCATCCTACCAGGCCTGTCTCAAGCCATGTGCCCAGCTTCTGTCAGGGCCATCCTGCCTATCTAAACTGCTTTACAGTGGAGCCTGAAGACAAAAATCATTGTAATTTGGGACCAGCAGATGGCACAATGGTGACGTTGGTGGACTTCCATGTAGTCAACAGTTTGAGTACCGGACCAGCAGCTTGGACTCACGCCAGGTACGTGTGCATGTATACCCAAAATCCTGAGAGGAGAATGGAGAAGGGATTGTGGGGTGGCCACCCCTTGTGGGGGTGATTTTTCACTTTCTGTCTCTCTGTCTCTCTCTATCTCTCCAGCGAGCTCACATGCCCTATAGCAAAAATCTCTTAAAAAGAAAAAAAATCATTGGGACCAGCAGTTAGCGTAAAGGCTATGTCGCTGAACTTCCATGTAGCCGACGGTGGTTCGAGTCTCGGACCCAGTGGCTTAAACTCATGCTGGGTGTATGTGCATGCGTGCCCAAGATCCCGAGAGGAAAATGGAGGAGAAGGGATTGCAGCGTGGCCATCCCTCCAGGGGGTGATTTCTCGCTTTCTGTCTCTATGTCTCTCTCTGTCTTTCTGGCGAGCGCACGCACCCTATAGAAAAAAAAAATCTCTCAAAAAAAAGAAAAATATCGGGAACCAGCAGTTAGTGTAATGGCTATGTCGCTAGATTCCCACGTAGTCGACCGCGGGTCGCGTCCCAGACCCGGTGGCTTAAAACTCACGTCGGGCGCGTGTGCGTGCGTGCCCAAGATCCCGAGAGGAGAATGGAGGAGAAGGGATTGCGGCGTGACCATCCCCTCTGGGGGGTGATTTCTCGCTTTCTGTCTCTCTGTCTCTCTCTGTCTGTCTGGCGAGCGCACGCGCCCTATAGCGAAAACCTCTCAAAAAAAAAAAAAATCATTGTGGCTATGAGATTCTTAAGGGCAGAAAATGTGTCTTGTCTTGAATCTCCAAGCTTCTTAGTGCCTGAGAGAGTGAATGGAAGGAGGAAGGAAGGATTCAGCAAGACAATGGCCTTCCTTTACCTCCAGCTCCATCTGCTTCATGAGATCATCTGAAGCTACAGTAGATTAAGGGTATAGTTATTCTTCTGTCCAGTCTTCATCTCACAATGCCCCAGGACACGTATGCAGAGTTGGGTGCAAAGTACAGAATATTTGTATTATTTCCCCAGAGGTGTCCAAGGTGAAGTTGGGTGTGGATTGAAAGTTGGACAGAGAAGTACTGAGAGAGATCCCAAAGCTGTCAGTCCCACCACCATTAGTTTTACTCCTGAGAGTGAATCTCACAGGAAAAAATGGGTAGCGCTGGCTTCCTTTCATCAAACATGCTGCTCCGCCTAAAGTGATTTCCTGGTGCCGACATGGTGGTATAAATGGGAAGCCACCACTATGCCATGGCTGAGGACTCATGAGAGGCCTGGGTTCAGTTCCCAGCCCAAGGTAAACAGGTCAGGCACAGTGGCATGCGCCATGGTCCTAGCTAAGTGGGAGTTTGGGGCAGCAAGACATGGTGAGATCATATCAAAAATACCTCTCTGGCCAGCCAGTGGTGATCAAGGTGGCCAGATCCCACACGGTTGACTGGACAGTTCAAGTCCCACACCCAGCTGCCTGAAAAACACATCGGGCATGTGTCCAAAATCTCAAAAGGAGAATAGAGGAGAAATTATTGCAGCTTTATCATCCCTATAGGGGATGATTTCTCAATTTCCCTTGCTCGCTCACTCTGTCTCTTTCTGAGACAGAAAGAGAGCACACACACCCTATGACAAAAACAAAAACTATCCCTTATTTCTTTTTAAAAAAAAAGTGATTATTTTACAGAAAATAGTCTAATTACATTTTCTTTTTTTAATTATTTATGTATTCATTCATATATTTTAATTTGACCAGAGAGAGACAGAGAGCAAGAAAGAGTGAGAAAGCAAGCTGCCAGGTCTGGGACTCGAACCGTGGTCAGCCATGTGGGAGTGTCCAGCGCCTTAACTACCACACCACCTGCTGGTCCCACTAATTATATTTTCAATAAACTTTCCATGACATGTTCAAACAGCCCAATTTGCCTTCTCTCTTGGAAAAGACATTGTATATGAAAATAGTTTTGTTCATTCATAATGTTCTATAAAAATGTTAGTTAACTTTTATATCATAGGCAAAATTAGAGTTCATACACAATATAGAATAGTAGTTTTGAGTAACTGTCTTTAAGTCACACAGATTTCGAGTTCAAAGCCAGAGTCCAGCTTAACTAGCCATGTGGGACCATCTGGCGGTGTGGTGATTAAGGAGTCTGGATCCCACATAGTGAACTGAGCAGATGCAGAAAAAACACACTGGGGCATGTGCGTGTGCCCAAGTGCAAAATCCTGACAGGAGGGAGAAATGGAAGAAAAGGGATTGCAATACAACCTTGCCCCCATGGAAGGTGCTTTCTCATTTCCCCTCTCTCTCTGTCTCTCTCCAGCAAGTGCATCTGACAAATACAAAAAAGAATTATTTTTAAAAAGTCATGTGACCCTGAGCTACTGAACTTTCCTATCTTCAGCTGTGAGGTGACCTTACCTGGCAGTGAGCATTAGAAATCATGCATATAAAGTCCCTTGCAGAGTCCCTGACCCAGAGTAACTGTTCAAAACCACTCCTACTGGGAACCAGCAGTTAGCGTAATGGCTATGTCGCTGGACTCCCATGTAGTCGACTGCGGTTTGAGTCCCGGACCCTGTGGCTTAAAACGAACACCGGGCGCGTGTGCATACGTGCCCAAGATCCCGAGAGGAGAATGGAGGAGAAGGGATTACGGCGTGACCATCCCCCCTGGGGGGTGATTTCTCGCTTTCTGTCTCTATGTCTCTCTCTGTCTGTCTGGCGAGCGCATGCGCCCTATAGCGAAAAACCCCTCAAAAAAAAAAAAAAAACTCCTACTAATAATAAAATCCAGGAGATCATCAGGTGGCATAGAGGTTAAGGTGCTAGACTCCCAAGTGATCGATTACAGTTCAAGTCCCAGACCCAGTGTCTTAAAACTCACACCAGACACGTGCGCCTACATGCCCAAAATTCAAAGAGGAGAATGGAGGAGAAGCAACTGCAATGTGTCCATCTTCCTGGGGGGTGATTTCTCTCTTTCTGTCTCTCTCTGTCTCTCCAGTGAGTGCACGGACTCTATAGCAAAAATCTCTAAAAAATAAGAAAACAACAATAATAAAAATGATAAACATTAGCTACTACTAATCACAGTTTATTATATATGAGGAAGGTATACCCTATTGAGGAAGATAAATTGTCTAATCCTTTTTTCCAGGGAAGCCAGGGGCTGGGACATTGAGGAAAGTTGTTTGGGTTCCCCTGGGCAAGCCACCACCAGGCTGCCTCTCCAGGAGACTCAGCAACCGGAAGGCACTGGGCAGAGAGTAGGAGACAGTCTGAGGCCGTTGAAGGGATACCATGGGAACCGAAAGAACTCAAGAGCTTCCAAGCAGAGAGCTGGGGGAGGAAATTGGAGAACCCTAAAGGAAGTTTGCAGCTTTGTTTTATTGGGTGTTAGAGGCCTCATATTTCCCGTGCCAAGAATCCATAAAGACAGCATCAAACCCTGGCTCTCTTCCACAGCCTTCCCCAACTCCATACTTGTGCTGGTACATGTCGAACAACCAGCTTGGGTGGAGTAACCTGTTTCCATGTAAATGTTACTGATATAATTAATGTATAATGTAGTGTACAATTTACGAATAATAATAAAGTACACGATACTATTCATTATAAATTTTTTATAGTCGATCAATAAACCAAAGAAGGCTTTCGTTGATCACCACTGAAGTCTTATATGGATAAACAACTTAAGGCTGAATGCTGCTTGATAGTTCATGTCCAATAACAAGCGATCTGCTCATTTTAACACCACGAGGCTATTTCCTCTAAGTTTGTATTATTTGCAATGTCATAGTTACAGATACTTTACATTTGAAAATTTAGTCTTCATGATTAACATTTTTATCCATCATTTTCTGTCTAATCAACAAAACGACAGACCAAGCATTGATCAGTAGCTTTTTCCTCTTAAAAAAAAGTGTATTTCTGGGAACCAGCAGTTAGCGTAATGCCTATGTCGCTGGACTCCCACGTAGTGGACCACGGTTTGCGTCCCGGACTCAGTGGCTTAAAACTCACGCCGGGCGCATGTGCGTGCGTGCCCAAGATCCCGAGAGGAGAATGGAGGAGAAGGGATTGCGGCGTGACCATCCCCCCTGGGGGGTGATTTCTCGCCTTCTGTATCTATGTCTCTGTCTATCTGTCTAGCAAGCGCACACGCCCTATAGCGAAAACCTCTCCAAAAAAAAAAAAAGTGTATTTCTTTCTTTCATTAATGAGAAAGAGAGAAAGATGGGCACCTCCAACAGATCTTTGCACTGCCACCCACCCCAGCTTCAGCCAGCCCCAGGTGATGGGCATGGCATGCCTAGCCTGCTCAAGGAGGTCTCCAGAATTGAACCCAGAGCCTTCCCAAGTGGGTCAGTAACACCAAGCGTCACATTGTTACCAGACAAACTAAGCCTGGCTTCTGCTTCTCATGGCCAAGGAAACCAGAGGCAGATGCTAGAGAAAAGGGGAGTTTATTTTGCACCCAGTTACAGGGAGATAATCAGCAAATACCATCAAACTGTCTCAAAAATGTCTACATGTTTGGACCAGCAGATAGCATAGTGGCTAGTGGCTATGTCGCTAGACTCCCATGTAGTCGACCCTAGTTCAAGTCCTGGACCCAGTGGCTTAAACTCACACCAAGCGTGTATGTGTGCGTGCCCAAGATCCTGAGAGGAGAATGGAGGAGAAGGGATTGCGGCATGACCATCCCCCCTGGGGGGTGATTTCTCGCTTTCTGTCTCTATGTCTCTCTGTCTTTCTGGCAAGCACACACGCCCTATACCAAAAAATATATATTTCTACATGTTCTCTGTATTTATAGGTACAAGATACAAGCATGTACTCACTATAATCAGAGTACCACGCCCACAGACGCCGGAAGGGGCAGCTCTCTGAGGCCTTGTCCTCATGTCAGATGGACAAATCCATTAGATCAAGTTTGAACACGTGACCCCAAATCAGCCAGTTCATTGGCTGGCTATAAACCAATCATATTTTCATTCTCTCAAAAACTAGGAAACCCAGA
Organism: Tupaia belangeri chinensis; assembly: GCF_000334495.1. Lineage (NCBI taxonomy): Eukaryota > Metazoa > Chordata > Mammalia > Scandentia > Tupaiidae > Tupaia > Tupaia belangeri. Next base: position 7,775,387 of record NW_006159809.1, read on the forward strand.
GACCACAGGAAATAGATGGTGGGTACCTAAGAGAAAAGACAAAATCTGCTTTAGGGAAATTCATGGACAAGTCCCCAGGGCGTTGGTTTAAGGATATTCACTGAAGCATTTATTTGGAACAGGGTACAATTAGAAACAACCTAAATGTATGCATGTATATATTCAGATATGCATAAAATAAAACCACACTGTGGCCGGTGGGTGGCGTGGTGGTTAAGGCACTGGACACTCCCACATGGCAGACCACAGTTCAAGTCTCAAACCTGGTGGCTTGCTTTTCTCTCTTCTCCTCTCTCTCTCTCTCTCTCTCTGGTCAAATTAAAATAAATGAGTGAGAAAATAAAATTAAATAAATAATTTAAATAAATCAAGTCACACTATAGACTAGCATGCTGTAGTTAAAAGACTAAATAAAGTAGGTCAAGATGTCATAACACACAAAGACATATTGAGTGAAAAATGCAAGTTGCAGAAAGAAATGTACAATTCATTTTTGCTTTTTTAAAATAATTATTAATTTAATTTTTATTTATTTATCATTATTTCTATTTTTAATTTTTTTATGGGGCACCTGTGCTTACTAGAGAGAGGCAGACAGAGAGAGAGAGAAGGAAAGTAAGAAAGCAAGCCACCAGCTCCAGGACTCAAACCATGGTTGGCCATGTGGGAGTCTAGCACCTTTAACCACCATGCCATCTGCTGCCCCCCCCCATTTTTGTTTTTCTAAAAGCCACTCACACAAAACAATCTGTTTCTCATCTGTGTGCTTCTGTAAATGCATGTAAATGCATAGAAAAGGAGTGATGGTTGAGGGAACTTAGTTTATTCTTACCATAAATAGAATTTTTGCTTGAGAATAATTCAAGACTGTGTAATTTTATATTAATAGTATCAAGGATTTTAAAATATATGTGCATATGCATAAACACAAAAGAAAACTTGGAAAACACACAGCAACAAAGAAGTAAATAAAATAACCTCCAGTCCCACCTCATTTGCTAACCTTCTGGAGTTCTTCCTTCCAGTCTGTTTGGAAAGGGCCAGCGGTCTGCTCAGAGATGCTCACACTATGCCTATCAGGCCATTAACTGCCCTTCATCCCACAAGGGACTGTAACACCATTGAATCCAGCAGAATACCTCATCCAAATAGCACCTTGACTCCGCAAAGGTCATAGTGCCCGCCCACCATGTATGATCTAAAATACAAAGCACTAAACAAAGTTCTAGATTTTCCCATGACTATTTCAATGCTTTTTTTTTTTTTAAGCATGGAATATCAAAATCTTTCCAAACAACGCTCCCTCCCTTCTTCTTTGTTTGGGCATTTGTTTTGTTTTGTCTTGCCTTGTTTTGTCGGGGATTTTTGTGTCCCCCGCTTCTTGGTGTCCTAAACCCACACGGTCTGCCTTTTGACTAGTCCTGCACTGCCCCTCTCCCCTCCCCAAGAAGGCTCTGTTTGCAAAACACACCCCGTTTGCCCCCCCACCCCGCACCCAGCCCCATGTCAATCCCTCCCGTCTCAGTCTTGCTATTGTGTCCAGGGCGAGCTGCAGAACAATGGACTCTTAGCGGATGATGGGGTTGCCCTGTCTCCACGTTCTGAACCAACCTCAGTTATGCCTGGCATCTGAGAGTCAGCGTTTTGTAGGCTTCTGTGACATTTGAGAGCTCACATCCCACTTCTTTCAGCATTTGAAGAGAAGGAAGGACAGAGAGTTGCTCTTGTCACCACCAATGAGCTCATCCTTCTAAGAGAGGCAATAAGAAAGCTAAATTTCACCCCATGAATCAGGAAGCCTGAATGCATAAAAAAGTGCACATTCTCCAGCTGCCTGACCCACTGGCTGACCTTTCTATAAAAAGGAAAATTAGACAGCGGCCTTCTCCCTAGAATGAAATAACTGATTAAACAAGGAAACAAATGCTTTACACCATCCGCCTGAATCCTCTGTTTCTGTATGCTTTCCAATGTCACATTTTCTTTTCAGAAAAGAAAATACGCCTGAGGGTGCCTCTTATGCCTGAAGTCACACATTTCTGGAGGCCTTTCCCAGCTTCCACATCAGGGGCAGTGTAAGCAGGAGCAAGTCACTAAACCACTCGGTTTCAGTTTCTCAATCTGTACCCAAATAGGTTTAAATTGTGAACTGAGCTGCACACTGAATTATGAGGACCTTAAATCCAATTACTTGTATTCTTAAAGAAAAAGAGGGCCCTCAAGAACTCCTGAAGCTGGGCAAGACTTGTAAAACCAGAACTAGGATACAAAGGACTCAATGGAAGGGTCTGAAGCCAGAGAGAGGCACCCTCTAGCAGTATAATTGGGGGGAGTTTAATTAGAGATCAGTGACAACGATGGGAACAGGATTAGGGACAAGCAACAATCCTATGATTCACCCCAGCATTAGCAAGAGTGGAGAGCTGTTACTCTTCCTAGACTTGAGGGGAAAGGGGGAGAATGGATACTGGAATCCAGAGAGACCCATCTCTATGAGAGTGAGTGGCTTAAAGCTAGCCGTGGTGTTCAGTAGAGAGGGCCAGCTGTTGCCAGCCCCTGGCCCAGACAGTTACCCTGAGCCTTTAAGAAGCAGCTGACTGGGGCCAACAGTCTCTACATCTTGCCCCATCCCTAAGCTGAGTACTTCATACAACCAGGAGCATCTGCAGGCTTGTGCTCCTTCGCTATTCTAGCTCTTTGTCCTGAGGAAGGCAAGGGAGAGCCAGGATGGGTATGACCTTGGTATTCCTGGACCAGATGAGAGATGCCATCAAGATCTACCACTCAACACACACACACACACACACACACACACACACACACAAATACACACTTGTACATCTATACACATGTATCCTTTTTAAATTAATTATTTTTGTTATAAGTAGTATTATTTGCATTTTACAATGAGTTTATTACAGAATGTTCTTAGGTAGGCAACAACTTTTGATTTATCATTAAGAAAAGTTATGCTTCCTCATGCTGTACAATAAAGGTCAGAGGCTACAGAGTTTGAAGCTTCTTTCCACTGGAATTCTCTGATAGTATAGCACAGCATTGCCATTTCTGCAATGCTAGAATAAATTTTAAAAGTCTCTTCTATGCTTCTCGTCAAAAAGTGGTGAATAATACCGGAAGATGGCATAAAAAAAAGCCTTTTTTTTTTTTTCCTATTCCTTCTGTAGTATTGGAGCCCGTGTTCTTACCGCCTCCGGCTACAATTTTCACTGTATCCACTTTCGTAAGTTCTGCCACCTCTCTGCATTCAACATCATTCAACACAAAAGTTCACATGTTATCACAGAATCTGTATGTATTTAGGGAGCCCCTGAAATTGACTCTGTTCCTGACCCTCTGAGCCAATGCTGAATGTATAGCCTTATTAAACTGAAGTAGAACTCGAAGGGCAAGTTGGGGGTAATCTGTTGAGACTGTCTGAGCTCATCTAGGCTCTCTTGAAGACTGTTTCACGAGGTGATATTTCTGCATAACTGATAGGCCATGGCTTAGGGGGAAGACACTGTTTTTCTTACTCAGGCTTGCATTGATGTTTCACTACCTCTGGCCATAGGTGGTTCCCGCCACGAGCAGACACTGCAGCAAGGCCAGGAACTGGTAAGGAGGTGCCTCCGCCCCTGATCACCTCTCCAGTCCTTTATTATTATTATTATTATTATTATTAATTTTCTATAGGATACATGTGCTCACCAGAGAGAAAGACAGAGAAAGTGAGAAAGCAAGCCACCAGGCCTGAGACTTGAACCGCGGTTGGCCATGTGGGAGTCCAGCACCTCAACTACCACACCACCTGCTGGCCTTATATGCATGTATCTTTTTTTTATTTTTTTTTTTGGAGAGGTTTTCACTATAGGGTGCGTGCACTCGCCAGAAAGACCAGAAAGACAGAGAGATAAAAATCGAGTCACCCCCCAGGGGGGATGTCCACGCCGCAATCCCTTCTCCTCCATTCTCCTCTTGGGATCTTGAACACACACGCCCGGCGTGAGTTTAAGTCACTGGGTCCAGGACTCGAACCGCAGTCGACTACGTGGGAGTCCAACAACATAGCCATTACGCTAACTACTCCCTATATGCATGTATCTTAAGAGCTATAAAGTACTCTGCAGTTGGTAGGCTTTTTTGGTTTTTTTGGAGAGGTTTTTGCTATAGGGCATGTGCGCTCGCCAGACAGACAGAGAGAGACATAGAGACAGAAAGCGAGAAATCACCCCCCAGGGGGGATGGTCATGCCGCAATCCCTTCTCCTCCATTCTCCTCTCAGGATCTTGGGCACGCACGCACACATGCCCGGCGTGAGTTTTAAGCCACCAGGTCCGGGACACGAACCGCAGTTGACTACATGAGAGTCCAGCGACATAGTCATTACGCTAACTGCTGGTCCCCAGTAGTTATTTTTCTATCAGCGTTGGTCTTGGTGGGGTAGATTAGTCTTCAAAATAGAGATTTTGAAATTGCTCAAAGCACCCAGGCTCTCTCTCCCTAGTGGAGGCTTCAGAATTCCTGTCTCACTGGAGTTAGGGGAAGAATTTGGTTGGAAGAGGGGGAAGAATGCAAGTTGTGAAGAGAAAAGAAGGGGAGTGAAAGCAAGGAGCGAGGAGATTGTAAGACGGCGCGGGACGAGGCTCCACATCAACAGAGACCAGCAAGAACCCTCCGGTGGTGGGATGGCAGAAGGATTCTAAAAATAACATGCTATTTGAAGTTTGGATTGCTCTGATGTAGACTCTCCCTCTGCCCCCGTCCCCAGCACTCAGTAAAATCTGTGACACACACTAATTGCCTGGCTTGGTGGGAGTGTGGCTCATGTGGAAATCGAGGAAGAGATTGAATCACGTGTGTGGAACAAGGCAGAGTCAAACGGGGACAATCTGTTTTTTTTTTTTAAGAGAGATTTTTGCTTTAGGGTGCATGCACTTGCCTGAGAGACAGAGACAGAGACAGAGAGAAAGTGAGAAATCACATCCCCCCGCCCCCGGGGATGGCCACACTGCAATCACTTCTCCTCCATTCTGTTGCGATTTGGGACACACATGCGCGCGCCCAGCATGGGTTTGCAGCACCAGGTCTAGGACTGTGGGAGTCCAGGGCTTTAACCACCATGCTGCCTGCTGGCCCAAAATGGGGACAATCTTTAAACTGAGAAAGTAGAACTTGAAAGCCAGTGGGGACCATAAGCTATTCTCTGCTTCTCCGTCCCCGCTCTAGCCCACAGACCCAAACGTGCCCAGAAAGTCTAGGGAGACCTCTGGAATTTCCAGGTATGAAAGCGAGGACTCAAAGAACTCTTAAGGAATTAGATGACCCTGGCTGAAACTTCAGCAACACTTCAATAGATCAAGACAAGCTGAGGCAAGATTCTTGCACGCATTTTATTCTGGTGTTCCACGATTAGTCACTTACTCATCCATTCACTGAAGCATGCAGGAGTCAACGAACTCGAACTCAGTTTACAGAGGATGGGCCGCATGCAAAGCACTGAGGAGCAGGCACTGGGGATTCAGCGGGGAAGCGCCAACAAGTTACCTGCCTCTCCCTCGAGCTATGCTGACGGCTGAGTGACAAGCAAGGAGAAGCATGGGAGGAACAGAGACACGCAGGACCCTGCCTCCTGGACAGTCATCCACCCTCTGGGCAGTGCAGGTGGCACACCACAGCAAAGCAGCAAGGAAGCCTTCCCTTTGAACACAAACTGACTGTGGCTGGCATCACCTGGCTCCTCTCAAAGGCCTTCCTTTCAGCTGGACTCCAAAACACCATCCTGGCTACTTAATGCCCTTTCATCCGTCTGAGCTGCAAGTTCCTCTCCACCACAGCTGCAGTCACGCTGTTCTGATTCTCCTCTCCAGTTCAAACGGCTAAGTAAAGCAACACATCGTTTTGTATTACTCCCTAAAAATGAAGTGCCCCAAAATCTCAGTTTTAAAGATTTGACTGTGAATTACTATGGGACAATAGGTACTATATGATTGATAAAAGTAGGTCCATGTTAGTTACCAAGATTCCAAAATCTATTTTAATCACATTGGTAGCCCTGGTCTCTAGCCAGGAGTTCCTGACTTTCTCTGAGCTAGTAAATAAAATGACAATGAGGAGGAGGAGGACAACAAGCATTGCGGGCTGGGCGGTGTCACAGCAATAAAACACAACTCTCTTCTAGGCAGACCTACATGGGAAGGTTTCTGATTCGTGTCCAGAGACGTCCCCCCTAAGCATCCCAGACATGTATGTGCTGCAATTTAGGCTGGCTAAAGCTGGGGTGGACTGTGGTGTCAGGATCTTCCTAGGGATGTTGAATCCCTCGCTTTCTCAGAATAAATGCATTTCATTTAAGTAATATATAATATCAGGTATTGAGTATCTAGGATTTCTGGGTCTTTGCATTCCACAGACACACAAGCTTAGTAGAACTATCCCCTCTTTGACAGATGAAGAATCACAGGCTCAGTATTAGATGACCGGTCCACGACTGTAAAACTAGTAAGAATTGGACACAAGGGCCGTGGTTTGCACTGCACTGGCCAGCCCCAGTGGACCTCTGCCCTCCACGTGTGTTCCTGGAGACAGACCTCACCATCTCCCCTCCTCCCTTGGACAAGACTTTAGACAAAGGCCATAAGGACACTTTCCTCCACACTAACCCCTCTTCCCAGACTCAAAACAGAATCCCAGCTGCTCTGCCTGTCTCCAATAGACCCCTTGCATCACAAGGATTTCCACACTACCCAGGCTGCTCTGAGCTTCCGCACTGACCTGGAACACTCTTCCTCCCTTTTCCTCACCATCATATTCTTTTCATGCTTAGGTGAAGCGCTGAGCTCACCAGAGGAGGTTTCAGCCTGAAAGTAGCAATACTGTCTATTCTACCTATTATTGTAAAGATAAAATCATTTTTGTGAAACACTTGACACAGGGAGGTACTAACTATGTGCTAGTTTAATTTAAACGGGCTTTCACTCATTTCTAACTGGTTGGTAAGTTTTCAAATGATCTTCCCTCCCCTCACTGCTCACTCCGGAAAGGGAGGCCATTTGAACTAGCTAGCAGACCACCCTTTTACCCTCAGTCTTGATTTCTTCCTGTTTGACCAATCCCCTCCACACCCCGTCTCAGAAGAGGTGGCCACGTCAGCCTTCCAAGGCTGACGTCTTCATATGGATGTTGGGCCCCATTCTTCCTCAGACCAGGCTGTACCAATTAATCCTCTTTAGTCTTTGGCTTCTCATTCCCTGTTTCCTTCTCTCCCCACCCCCACTCTACGTACCTGGTTTGTCTTACCCAAGATTAAAAAAAAAAAAAAAAAGTCTCTTGGATCTGGTGCCATAGAGCAGTGGTTAAGCACTGTACTTAGGAAGCCAGTTCCCACGTGACTGGCTGCGGTTCAAATCCTGGCCCCAAAGATTTGAAAAACACACTGGGTTGGGGAACCAGCAGTTAGCGTAATGGCTATGTCGCTGGACTCCCACGTAGTTGACCGCGATTCGCATCCTGGACCCGGTGGCTTAAAACTCACGCCAGGCGCGTGTGCGTGCGTGCCCAAGATCCCAAGAGGAGAATGGAGGAGAAGGGATTGCGGCGTGACCATGCCCCCTGGGGGGTGATTTCTCGCTTTCTGTCTCTATGTCTCTCGTTGTCTGTCTGGCGAGCGCACACGAACTATAGTGAAAATCTCTCCCAAAAAAAAAGAAAAAGAAAAAAAACACACTGGGTATATGCGTGCATTCCCAAGATCCTGATGGGATGGAGAAATGGAGGAAAAGAGATTGCAGCATGACCACGTCCCCATTGGAAGGTGCTCTCTCTCTTCTCTTTTGTACATGCACCCTCTGGCAGCAATAACAAGATGACAACAAAAGAACAAAAAGTCTTGATCTTGTCCCCTTCCCAAATTAGTGGCAACCCTTTACTCCTCCTTCCCATCACTGCTGAACTGCCATAATATCCTTCTGACCTGGCTTCCAACCAACGTCATTGTAAAAGTCACCAGAGACCTCCTCCCTACCAGATCTAATGGTTACTGTTTAACCTTGACTTTCCTCCTGCACTTGACCCTGAGGACCACTCCTTCAACCTAGAAACTCTGCCCCAGCCTGTGCCACTATTCTCCTCCTGCATCTCTGACTACACCTTCTTAGTCTTCTTCGCCACCTCTTTTTCTTCTCTTTAAATGTCAAAGGTCCCCAGTTTTCTCTTCTCACCCCCTTTCTCTTCTCACTGTACAACATCCCTGGGCAATCTCATCCACCGACTCATCTTCAATGTCTTCCAAATAATCATTTGCAATGTCAAAGCACTCAAAGTACAGAGCTGGCCATACTGAGAATCGTGGGTTCTATGAGGGTCCTACGGATGGCGCTACCCAGCCCAAAGCTTGGGCTTCTGCCTGGTGCCCGGACGCATTTTCTGCTTAGCTGCCGAAGCAGAGCCATGTGTAAAGTCTTCTGCCAGACACTGGGAGGAGTGTACTAAGACTTCTGTTCCCACGAGGTGGTCGCCAGACGTCCTCCACCTTTGCTGGGCTTCCTTCCCTTAAGGCATTCGTGTGGCCATCCCAACCCCCATCACTGTCATCACAAGGTCTGTGCAACAGGATGATCAATTCAGAAAGGACAAGCTGCTCCCCATTTGCCAACACCCAGATTTCTTTTCTTTCTTCCCCATGCTCCCCATCACTGGACCTCATCCCCCAGGCAAATGGATTCAATATAGCATGGCAGCAGTGCCCTCTAGCAGTGAGTCTTTTAAACTGCAACGATGGCCTCTTAGTGGCTGATCGCATTTTCCTAAGATTACTGCGCCAGTATCTCCCATGTCACCTGCTCTTCTTACAACGGGTAATTGACACTTCATCCATCATGAGGGAGAGCCTGTATTCCCGCCTTTGAGTTAGGGTGGGCTTGCGATTGTGGAGGAAGTGATACTTTATGACTAAAACTGGGCTATCTTTTATGTGGTGCTTGCCTTTGGAGTCCTGAACCACCTACTTAATTCAACTGCCCTGAGGCTGCCATACTGTAAGAAAACCCAGATGACTCCACACAGAGAGACCGCATGGAGAAATTATATGAAGAGAGATGGTTAGGGCTGGCCCATAGCTCAGTGGTTGAGGCTGTGCATTGGGAGGCAGATCCAACATGGCCAAATCCTGACCTTGGCATCTTGACAAATACACTGTGCCTGTGAGCATGCCCAAGATCCTGACAGGAAGGAAGAATGGAGGAAAAGAGTGCAGCATGACTACACTCCACTGAGGATGTTATCTCTCTTCCTCTCTCTTGCCTCTCTCTTTCTCTCTCTCATGAATGCGTGTGTTCTCTGCCCCAATACAGAAAGAGGCAGTCTATTCAGCCCATCACTGTTCCAGCCCCAGTTACTCACTACAATCACATGAGACACCTGAGTCAGAACAGCCCTACTGAGCCCTTCCAAAATTTCTCCTCCACGGGACCAGTAGATGGCATAATTCCATCACTGGACTCCCACAGAGTTGGCCATGGTTCAAGTCCTGGACCTGGCAGCTTAAAACTCACACCAGGCACAAGAGCGTACATGCCCAAGATCATGAGAGGAGAATGGAGGAGAAGGGATTGTGACGTGGCCATCTTCCCAGGGGGGTGATTTCTCGCTTTCTGTCTCTCTCTGGTGAGCACACATGCTCTATAGCAAAAATCTCTCTTAAAAAAAGTTGCTGCGGGAACCAGCAGTTAGCGTAATGGCTATGTCGCTGGACTCCCACGTAGTCGACCACGGTTCACGTCCCAGACCTGGTGGCTTAAAACTCACGCTGGGCGCATGTGTGTGCGTGCCCAAGATCCCGAGAGGAGAATGGAGGAGAAGGGATTGCGACGTGACCATCCCCCTTGGGGGGTGACTTCTCGCTTTCTGTCTGTCTGTCTCTCTTTCTTTTTTGTGGAGAGTGCACGTGCCCTTTAAAAAAAAAAAAAAAAAAAAAAGAGAGAGAGAGAGAGAAAAGTTGCTGCTCCACAGAAAATATGAAAAATAACAAAATGATTACTCTCGCTTTAAGTCGCTAAGTTTTGGGATAATCTATTATACAACTGTACACAACTAGAACAGTGAGTCATGAAATTGAGCTAGTGTATTATGACCTCCTCTTTTTTTTGTTACGTAGAATAGAAAATAGAACTATATAATCATAAAGGTAAAGTATTGATGAGAAGCTTTTTTCAATAAATGTGTGTGTTTGCACATGTGTGTACTGGGTCAAAAAGTAAAATGTGATGTAAAATTTTTAAAGGTTTGAAAAGCTGAAATATTATTACAATGCAGGAAGCTAGAAATGAATCACCCCCGAGGCCACTCTCAGTGAGTCAGGGAGCTGGGAATCCAGGTGCCATGTGGTCAGGTTATGTGAGCCATTTTCAGCTTTATCATCCAGCCTGGGGAGAGGGCCAAAACGTCTCTGCTTGTGACAGCAAGAAAGAAGGCAATTTGTAGCAAAGGGCTGTTCCAGATATTTCTTGTACTTTTTTTCTATATTATACTCGATGGCTTGATGCTCTCAGTAAAAACTCCGCTACGTTACTGAAATTTCTGAGGCAGTTTGATGGCATGTGAAACTGCATCATGGCAGCTGATAAAATGCAGATCCTTGGGCACTTCTCAGATCTACAGTATCAGAGGCATGGGCCCAAGACTACATTTTTTGGGGGGCGGGGGGGGAGAGTTTTACTATAGGGCATGTGCACTCGCCAAAAAGACAGAAAGTGAGAAATCACCCTCTCCCAGGGGTATGGCCATGCTACAACTCTTTGTCCTGCATTCTCTTCTCAGGATCTTGGGCACACACGTGCCCCACGTGAGTTTTAACCCGCAGGGCCCAGGACTTGAACTGTAGTCAACTACATGGGAGTCCAGAGACGTAACCATTATGCCATCTGCTGGTCCCCGCAACAAGACTGCATCTTTTTTTTATTTTTTATTTTTTAGAGGTTTTTGCTATAGAGTGCGTGCGCTCGCCAGACAGACAGAGACAGAGAGATAGGAAACGAGAAATCACCCCCCAGTGGGGATGGCCATGCCACAATCCCTTCTCCTCCATTCTCCTCTCGGGATCTTGGGCACACACACACACGCTCCCGGCATGAGTTTAAGCCACCGGGTCCAGGACTCGAACCGTGGTCGACTACATGGGAGTTCAGCAACATAACCATCATGCTAACTGCTAACAAGACTGCATCTTTTTTTTTTTTTTAGAGGTTTTTCACTATAGGGCGCATGCGCTCACCAGACAGAGAGACAGACAGAAAGTGAAAAATCATCCCCCAGAGGAGATGGCCACGCTGCAATCCCTTCTCCTCCATTCTCCTCTCGGGATCTTGGGCATGCACACACACGCCTGGCGTGGGTTTTAAGCCACCGGGTCCGGGATGCGAACCGCGGTCAACTACATGGGAGTCCAGCGACATAGCCGTTACGCTAACTGCTGGTTCTCACAAAACTGCATCTTAAGGCAGCTCCCCAGCAGGATTGTAGGCATATTAAAGTTTGAAATCTTCTGAGTCACAGGGAGGACTGTCAGAGCGTCTGGAATTTAAATTCTCCCAGAAATGAAGGTTAACTGTACCACGTAAGACCTTTAAGCTGGTCAGAGTCTTGAGCTCTCCTCTGTAGCATGGATGGAACTGGAAATGGCTGTCAAGCAAGCTCATCCAGGATTCCTATACAGCAAGAATCAAGGCTGGAGGAGAATTGTTTGTTTTGCTAGAGGATGTCAGCATTCGCCAGAGAAAAGAGAGGGAGAGGAGAAAGCAACCCTTGCCCCACGGGGAATAGTCATGCCACAGTCCCTTCTCCTCCATCGTTGCCTCCTTTGGAGATTTGGGGTATGTACACACCGTTCTCGAGCCACCACATCCAGGCCTCAAACCACAGGGGCGGCCAGGTGCTTTAATTACCAGGCAACAGAAGCGACCATGCCTTTATTTTTTAAAAAGGGGATTGTATTTCAGAAGAGATGTGTTTAGATGTATGTGTGTGTTTGTGTGTGTATCTGTGTGTGTGTGAGTGTGTCTGTGTGTATCTATGTGTATATCTTGGTATGTGTGTGTCTTTGAATCTGTCTGTGCACATGCGTGGCCATGGTAGGAGTCTAGGAAGGCCCTTCCTATGATTAGGATAATGATTTGTCCCCCAAAGGTTCATGTTTTAGAATTTGGTCTTAGTGACTAGATATTCCCCAGAAGCTTACATATTGGAACTTGATTGTGCTGTGAAGGAGTCAACAGAAAACTTAAACCCTTTCTGGTGTCCTGGAGTGGGGACCTTTGGTGTGATAAGATCATTAGGGCAGGGCCCCTATGGTTGTGTTCTGTTGGGTTTATAAACAGCAGGATGGATGCAGAGCATGTCCGCTGTGTTACAAGGTTTTCCTTCTACTATTTTGTGAGGACTTTGAATTTTGTAGCCACCAGAATTATGACTTTTGCAAATGTACCTCTTTTTATTTTTTATAAATCTCCCAGTCTCAGGGCCAGCAGGTGGTGTGGTGGTTAAGGCCACTGGACTCACACATGGCTGACCACAGTTCAAGTCCTGGACCTGGTGGCTTGCTTTCTCTCTCTCTCTCTGCCCCCCTCTCTGGTCAAATTTAAATAAAGTTAAATGAAAAATAACTATTGAAAAAAAAGATCTCTCAGTCTCAAATACTCCGGTTAGCAATGCAATAACGGACTTAAGACAACCCTGCAGACAAGGTGTCTCCTGATAAGCTCCAGAAACAGTCCTATCTATCTATTTAGGTTACTTTCAGCTTCATTGTACCTGGTGTCTTTCTCACTCACCCACTGTGCCCAGAGGTGTGCACACACACACACACACACACATACACACATGCACGCACACACACTTTACTTTGATTGCTGGATACCCATGTTCCTATTTGATAAGGCTTCCTCCCTTTTTTTTCATTTTTCTTCCCCATAATCAATACATCTATAGTAGTATAGATTCATTGGACCAAAAGAAACTTTAGAGATTCTAGAATACAGTGCTTTAAGAAGTTCAGCAATAGGGGAACCAGCAGTTAGCGTAATGGCTATGTCGCTGGACTCCCACGTAGTCGACCACGGTTCGCGTCCCGGCCCCGGTGGCTTAAAACTCACGCCGGGCGCGTGTGCGTGCGTGCCCAAGATCCCGAGAGGAGAATGGAGGAAAAGGGATTGCAGCGTGGCCATCCCCCCTGGGGGGTGATTTCTCGCTTTCTGTCTCTATGTCTCTCTCTGTCTGTCTGGCGAGCGCACGCGCCCTACAGTGAAAATCTCTCAAAAAAAAAAAAAAAAAGAAGAAAGAAAGAAAGAAAGAGGGACCAGCAGTTAGCGTAATGGCTATGTCGCTGGACTCCCACGTAGTCGACCACGGTTCGCGTCCCGGCCCCGGTGGCTTAAAACTCACGCCGGGCGCGTGTGCGTGCGTGCCCAAGATCCCGAGAGGAGAATGGAGGAAAAGGGATTGCAGCGTGGCCATCCCCCCTGGGGGGTGATTTCTCGCTTTCTGTCTCTATGTCTCTCTCTGTCTGTCTGGCGAGCGCACGCGCCCTACAGTGAAAATCTCTCAAAAAAAAAAAAAAAAAGAAGAAAGAAAGAAAGAAAGAAGTTCAACAATAACACGTCTTTTAAATCATCATGGCTTGACAGAATGCCAATAAGTCATCTGTATTCAACTAAGCAGCCAAAATGGTGTCACAGGGGAGTTAAATGCTATATGAGACTATCCAAAGTTTATTCTTATGTTGTTAAAATAGAGTAAGAGATATTACTTAAATTAAACCATTTTTATTGCATTAAGAATGAAAAACATGAGCCAGCCCATGACCTACTGTTAAGGTGGCTGGATTCACATGGCAGACCATGCAGTAGGCCCCAGACCAAGCAGCTAAAAAGCAAGCCAGGCATCTGTGGCAGAGCCATGACGAAGTCAGGTCTGTGCAGTCCCTATGCACTTTGCTACATTTATACAGACCCTATGGCATAAGCAGGTAGTGCCAAGCCATCCTGGTTTCCCTTGAGCTAACAGGAAACTGGTGGAACCTGCCACTCTGGTCATAGCCTTACATACAGCGCCCTCTGCTGCCAAGATCTGGAAACACAGGTGAAAACCCTGTTGAACTCAGAAAGGGCTCAGGCTCCTCCATCCTTCCGCCCAAAGATCTTCCTAAGGCCCTCACTTACCGTCTAGCAATGCATGGGTTGTCAGTTTGTGGGGATTCTAGGTGCGGATTAGGAGGCGGCACTGCAGAGAAGCCTAGGAAGTGAGGGATGCTTGGAAAGGCATCAAAGTGGACACAAAGAGGGAGCCCCCCTGATGGAGCGGTCTCAGAGCTGGAGCAATTATGCTCAGACTTGAGAAATGTGTAGACTTCTCAGGAAAGGAAAATTCCAGACCCACAATTAATTTGGGGGGAGGGGTGGCTATAGGGCGTGTGCACTCGCCAGAAAGACAGAGAGAGACAGACAGAAAGCGAGAAACCATCCCCCAGGGGGATGGCCACACCGCAATCCTTTCTCCATTCTCCTCTCGGGATCTTGGGCAAGCAAGCACATGCACCGGCGTGAGTTTAAGCCACCAGGTCCGGGACTCGGACCGTGGTCGACTACATGGGAGTCCAGTGACATAGCCATTGCTAACTGCTGGTCCCAAGAGAATCATAAAATGTAATGACCCTTCTTGGGAAGAAGAGGGGAAACTTTTAGCAAATTATGAAAAAAGAAAACTTCTTTAACTGGATAAAGTTATTTAACTTTACCAAAAAAACATTGTCTTTGAACTGGAGAGTCACTAAAGTTAGAGAGAAGACAAGGCTGCCCTCTATTATTAATAATATCATATGGGGATTCTGACTAGTGCATTAAAAATTTAAAAGTACATGAAAATAGTCATTCTTTTCATTATTTGCAGACAAACCACCAAAAATGAATATCCAAAGGGAAAGAAAACTGGCAAATGAAACTGCAAAGAACATTGACCAAGGTGACCTGATACAAAATCACTAGATACAAATCTGTAGATTACCTATACCCCAATATCAGATTCTTTCTGAGAGCCTCCAACAGATACATAGCCCTGCTGAAAGCTTGATTTTAGCCCAGTGAGACCCATGCCAGAGTCTGACCTCCAGAACTGTTAAGATAATACATTTGTGAGTTTTTTAGTTATTTATCTTATTTGTTATTATTATTTTTTTTCTATTTGACAAGAGAGAGACAGAAAGAGAGAAGAAGAAAGTGAGAAAGTAGGCCACCTGGTCTGAGGCTTGAACCGTATTTGGTCATGTGGGAGTCCAACGCCTCAACCACCATGCTACCTGCCAGCCCCCATTTGTGTTGTTTTAACCCTAATTATTTGTTACAGCAGCCACAGAAAACTAATACAGGAGAACCAACTGGTAGCATGGACATTAAGGCACTGGATACTATAAAGCCACCTATGCAGTGTGCGTCCCAGACTCGGCGACTTCAGAAACACATCGGGCATGTGTGTGTGTCCAAAATCCCAAGAAGAGAATGGAGAAGAAATTGCAGCTTGACCATTCCCCCACACACACCAGGGGGTTTATTCTCACTTTCTCCTCCACTGTCTTTGTTCGTCAGGGAGTGTATGCAGTAAAAAAAGAGAAAATACAGTCAACCCTTATTATTTACAGAAGTTATGCTTTGTAAAATTGCATGTGGAGTGAAAAAGGCTCTTCTTTTCTCAAGCCTCCTAAGCACTTATGCTAAAAACAAGTCAGATTCCCAAGAGAAAACTCAGTCCAAAAGTGGTCTGGAGAAAGAATTCTCTTCTCCTCAAGGAACCTCAGTCTTTGCTCTTAAAGCCTTCAAATGATTAGACGGGGCCCACCCATATCGCGGAGGGCAATATGTTTTACTTTGTCTAGTGATTTAATGTTCATTTTTTAATAGCAACCTCTAGTGTTTGACCAAACATCCAGGTACCATAGCCTACAGGAGACACGTAAAATTAATCATCACAGCATGTTTCAGCCACTCATGGGAAAACAAAGGACATACCAGTCAGCCCCTCTCAGCAGGACCCCCAAGCGGGGCATGTGTGAACACGGCCCAGCCCTGCCAGCCCTGCACCTTCAAGTCTCCACATATAAGCTGCTCTCTACCATTGTTCACGGCCTCAGTCCTGGCCCCCTCACTCTGACCTGTAGTGTCCTCAGGCATGATGCTCCAGATTCTCCTGGCTTCAGACTCTATTGGATTTATCAAATTGTAACTTCGCCTGCCCTTAGACCGACCCTCAACCCCACTTTTTCTTTTTTTGTCCTAATTTCCCATTGCCATCACTCATATTCTCCCTTTTGGACACTGTTGGGCCAGCCCATGTTCTAGTCCAGGACAGGCTCTAGCACACTGGGCTTAGCAGAGATGGAATAAGAGAATGGGAGAGTTAGAAATGAACATGAGCAGGGTCCACAATTCCACAGCATGGAGGACAACTAGGAACCAGTCTCAAGTTTATGGTAGAATTGTCTGGTCCAGGGAACCAGCAGTTAGCGTAATGGCTATGTCGCTGGACTCCCACGTAGTCGACCGCGGTTCGCATCCCGGACCCGGTGGCTTAAAACTCACGCCGGGCGCGTGTGCGTGCGTGCCCAAGATCCCGAGAGGAGAATGGAGGAGAAGGGATTGTGGCATGACCATCCCCCCTGGGGGGTGATTTCTCGCTTTCTGTCTCTATGTCTCTCTCTGTCTGTCTGGCGAGCGCCCGCGCCCTACAGTGAAAATCTCTCCAAAAAAAAAAAAAAAAAGGGCTAAAAAAAAAAAATAAATAAATAAATAAATAAATAAAAAAGAATTGTCTGGTCCAAAGAGACACACTGTATGTTTCCACTTAACATATATCGATTGTCCGTACTCTACGGTAGAGACTGAAAGATTGAGGGCATAAAAGCATTGAAAGTAGTTATAGACACTGGATTTTAGGCATGCATGCGCACACGCACACCCTGGAGACAGTATGGAAGGAGGGTGTGAGAGGGGAAGAGGGTAGGGAAGGAAATTAGGGAGAAAAATAGAGAAGTAAGACATTTGAGGGACACAGAAATGGTTTATTACGTGTTGATCGTGACATGTATAGTATTCTCAACTGGACTGGTCTGAGGTGTATTGCATGTTGGGGAAATTCTCTCTACAAGCTAAATGGTGTACAGCGATTGAATGTATTAAAAAATAATAATAATAACAATTAATTAATTAATTTTTTAAAAGAATTGCCTGGTCTAAAGGCTCTGGGATAGGAGTCAGATCCGGTCCTTGATAAAGCTTGTTGGGGTTTCATGACATCCCTCACACACCAAAGTTGGTCCCATAGACTAACCTGGAGGTCCAGGAATTATTTTAGAGATTGACCAGACTAAGTCGAGGACAGGCTGGTGGAGAACCCATAATTAATATGGAAGGAGGAGTTCTCCATGTATTTATATAGAGTGCTGTTAATAAATACTTATAAGGTGGTCAGATAAAATTTAAAAATTTTATTTCAGGTAAGCAGCAAATTTTTTTATTTATTTGAGAACATACTTATACTGAAAGATTTCTCATTGTCTATTGTAGACTCAAATGTGTTTAATGCCTGTATTTTCACTTGCTGTATCTGGCAATCCTAAATACTTGGCAACTGTCAAATGAGAAACTTGGTCTTTTTATCCACATGGGGCTTAGTGCCACAGCTGGTATGAGCATCCATTCCCATGTTCTTCTTAGCTTTCAGTTAGTGAAGGTTGGTGACTGACATTTTTTAAATTTTTTTAACTTTATTTATTTATTTATCTATCCATTTTAATTTGACCAGAGAGGGACAGAGATTGGGAGTGAGGAAGCAAGCCACTGGGTCTGGGACCTGAACCATGGTCGTCCATGTGAGAGTCCAGCACTTTTAACCACCATGCCACCTGCTGGCCCCAGGTAAATGACATTTTTTTTAATAGTTATTTATTGAATTTTATTTATAATTATTATTACTTTGTATTTGTTTATTTTTAGAGAGAAATTTTTGCTATAGGGGACGTGTGCTCACCAGAGAGACAGAAAGAGACAGAGAGACAGAAAGCAAGAAATTACCTCCCGGGGGGATGGCCACACCACAATCCCTTCTCCTCCATTCTCCTCTCAGGACTTTAGGCATGCATGCGCACACACTCAGTGTGAGTTTAAACCACTGAGTCCAGGACTCAAACCGTGGTCAACTATGTGGGTGTCCAGAGACGTAACCATTATGCCATCTGGTGGTCCCTCATTATTATTACTTTTTAAATTTGATACAGAGTACATGCACTCACCAGAGAAAGAGGGCGAGTGAGAAAGCAAGCCCCCAGGTTTGGGACTCGAACCATGGCTGACCATGTGAGAGTCTAGCACCTTAACCACCATGCCACCAGCTGGCCCCAGCAATTAACATCTGATAGGTATAAATTTGAAGAGTCTTAAAAGGTACTTCTCCAGGCCAGTTGGTTGCATGGTGGTTAAGGTGGCTAGATCCCACATGGCTGACAGAGCAGTTCAAGTCTATGCTTGAAAAATATGCTGGGAACATGTGCCTGCATACCTAAAATCCTGACAGGAGAGAGAAATGGATGAGAAAGGGCTTGTAGCATGACCATCCCCCATGGGAGGTGCTTTCTCACTTTCCCACTCTCTCTCTCCATCTCTCTCCAGCAAGCACACACACCCTTGGGCAATTATAAAAATGGTACTCTTCCAAACTGGAGAATGAACTGTGGCCCAATCCACAGGTAAGAAAGAGAATCTCTTGCTTAATAGCAGTAGACTGGTCTAGGTATAGAACAGTCCTACTTAGACAGGACACCCTCTGGAAAAAGGTGCAGTAAATTGCATAGGCAGGGGGAATGAAAGACCAAAAGAAAATCTAAAGCTATGGTTTCCCAATATCTGGGAGCCTGTCTACTTCCAGGTATTAGCAGCATCGTCTACTGTGGGTTTTTCAGACCCTACAGGGGACCCATATATCTGAGATCAATAAAATAAGTATTTAGGGCCTGGCATGGAGGTTAAGACACTGGATCCCACATGGCAGACTGTGTGATTCAAGTCCCAGACTCAGTGGTTGAAAATCATGCCAGGAACAAGTGCATGCCCAAAATCCCAAGGGGAGGCTAGTGGAGAAGGGATTGAGGTGTGGCCATCCCCCTGGGGGTGGGGGGGTTATTTCTCTTTCTCTCCCTCTCTCTCTCTCTCTGGTGAGCACATGTACCCTATAAAAAATAATAATAAAATACATATTTATAAATGGCTTAATTCAATATATGGTAAATGTTTATGGAGCAGAGTGCCAAAGAGATACAAGATATAGACTTTGAAGTCAGGCTTTCTTCCTAGACATGGGACCTTGGGCAACTTACTGGATTTCTCTGAACCCTCCTTTCACTGTCTATAAAAAGGGAATAATAATTATAGCTAGAGGGAGTACAGTGTGTGTTGAAAACATAGTCTTATGTTCACAGCATGACCACTTTGGAATCCAACCCAGCTCTGACACTTACTGGCTGTGCAGCCGTGGGCAAGACACACCAAGGCTCTGTGCTTCAGATCCCACATCTGAAAATGGAGATGAGCAGTAGAAGGACCACCTCCAAGGGTGAGAGTGAGGATTAAGTGAGTTAACGTAAGTAAGAATGTTTATAATCACAGTCCGCCCGACCCACAGTGAGCACTCAAAGAGTGGCCTTGTCGTTTGCAGCTATTACAGCGCAGCGTCTGGTGGGAAGCATTCAATAAATAGCTGCTGGACGAGCTAGCAGTTATTTATGGACTACTGAATGCATACTAGTCCCAATCACAGTTATTGCATTTACTCCTCAGAACAACCCAGCAGGACTACATTTTGGAGAAACGATAAAAGTAATCCAGGGGTGGGACCAGCAGTTAGCGTAATGGCGATGTTGCTGGACTCCCACGTAGTTGACTGCGGTTGGAGTCCTGGACACAGCGACTTAAACTCACGCCAGGCGCATGTGTGTGTGTGTCCAAGATCCCGAGAGGAGAATAGAGGAGAAGGGATTGTGGTGTGGCCATCCTCCCCGGGGGGTGATTTCTTGCTTTCTGTCTCTATGTCTCTCTCTGTCTGGCCAGCTCACCCGCCCTATAGCAAAGCCCCCCCCCCGCAAAAAAAAAAAGTAATCCAATGTCTTCGAACACGCTCTTCAGGACCCAGAGCGGTTATTAGATGCCCGGAACATGCTAGGTGCTCCATGTCACTTCCCTCCCCAGCATGTCAATGGTCCCTAAGTAACAAAACACACAGAGCAGGCTATGTCCTCACTGAGAGGCTTAAGCCCTGTTGCAAACATCTCCTTAAGAAGAGGTGCTATTTCGGTGTTTCCTTTCCAGATGCACGTCACTGACGCACTCAGAAAAATTAAGCCAGAAGGTTAGCCAAGAACATCTCTGACAATAAAATAACAATTGTAGGAACCAGCAGTTAGCGTAATGGCTATGTCGCTGAACTTCCATGTAGCCAACTGCGGTTCACGTCCTGGACCTGGTGGCTTAAAACTCACGCCGGGCGCGTGTGTGTGCGTGCCCAAGATCCCGAGAGGAGAATGGAGGAGAAGGGATTGCGGCGTGACCATCCCCCCTGGGGGGGGATTTCTTGCTTTCTGTCTCTATGTCTCTCTCTGTCTGTCTGGCGAGGGCACGGGGCCTACTCTCTCAAATAAAAAAAAAAAAAAAACCTCACGCCGGGCGCGTGTGCGTGCATGCCCAAGATCCCAAGAGGAGAATGGAGGAGAAGGGATTGCGGTGTGGTCATCCCCCCGGGGGATGATTTCTTGCTTTCTGTCTCTCTGTCTCTGTCTGGCGAGCACACGCCCTACAGCAAAAAAAAACTCTAAAAAAAATTTTTTTTCAAAAAAGCTCACCACGCCGAGCGCATGTGCGTGCGTGCCCAAGATCGCAAGAGGAGAACGGAGGAGAAAGGATTGCAGTGTGGCCATCCCTCCTGGGGGGTGATTTCTCGCTTTCTGTCTCTCTGTCTCTCTCTG
Organism: Tupaia belangeri chinensis; assembly: GCF_000334495.1. Taxonomy (NCBI): domain Eukaryota; kingdom Metazoa; phylum Chordata; class Mammalia; order Scandentia; family Tupaiidae; genus Tupaia; species Tupaia belangeri. Next base: position 7,796,433 of record NW_006159809.1, read on the forward strand.
TCTGTCTGGCGAGCGCACGCGCCCTATAGCAAAAACCTCTCCAAAAAATAATAATAATAACAATTGTAAAGTATTTTATAGTTCTTAATATATTTGCATCCGTGTGTGTGTTTGTGTGTGTATGCATGTGCGTGTGCACGTGCTGTAAATAGAAAGGCCGACAGCAGACCCTCAGACTAACTACATGACTGAGTGACAAGGGTGTCTTTTCTATGAGAACTACTTTGTGCACCACCACCACCCCCAACCCTGGCAGTCCCATCAGGACAGAAGTCAAAGCCCAGCGTGCCCCCATTGGCACCCTCTCCGTACACCCCTCCAGCTCACCTGCTTTCCCCAAGTGACAGACAGAGGGAAAACAATCCTGTTAACTTCAGAGTGATTTACATGGGCAGGGCAGAGGAGAAGTGAGTAGGAGTGTGTTTTCTTCGAGTTGAAAGAGATGAGGGGAAAAAAAAATCCAGTTGTAGCAATCAGATTGTCAGTACCAAAGATAGAGCTAGTGACTCAGGGCAGGTCCTTGGCAAGCAGGCACCGAGCTAGGACGGGTCCACACCCCGAGAATCAGAAGAGCATTCTGTGATCCAAATGGGAAGGAATGTACTCACTCAGGAAACCAGGGGAGGCAAGGCTGTCATTAAGGCTTCTGGGCAGAGCTGTGATTACCCATTGACCAACCTGTTAGGGTGAAAGCCAAAATCCTCAGGGATTGCTCCTTGCCACATAGCGAGCGTTTCCATGCTGACCTTTTGTCTAACTCGTATATCTGGGCAGAAACACGGCCCTTAAATATCTGTGCATAAAGAACCTGATAGTAAAAATAACAATTTTTTAGAGGTTTTTACATTAGGGCATATAGGCTCACCAGAGAGAGAGAGCGAGACAAAGCCAATGAGAGGGAAAGTGAGAAATCTCTCCCCATGAGGGATGGCCATGCTGCAACTCCTTCTCCTCCATTCTCCTCCCAGCATCTTGGGCACACACGCACATGCACCCAGCGTGATTTTCAGGCCCCTGGGTCCAAGACTCAAATTGTGATCAGCCATATGGGAGTCCAGTGACGTAACCACTACACCATCTGCTGGCCCTGTAGAAATAATCATTTAAAACTGTTGTGTGAGCAGTAGTATTTTTTTTTTTAAGAAAGGTTTTTGCTATAGGGCGCGTGCACTCGCTGGAGAGACAGAGAGACAGAAAGCGAGAAATCGCTTAGACAATTTCTCCTAGGGGGATGGCCAAGCTGCAATCCCTTCTCCTCCACTCTTCTCTTGGAATTTTGGGCACTCATGCACATGCACCTGGTGTGAGTTTTAAGCCACCAGATCTGGGATTCGAACTGTGGTCAATTACATGGGAGTCCAGTGACATAACCATTACTCCATCTGCAGGTCTCAAGTAGTAGCATTACATGAACGGAATCCTCAATCCATTGCTCATTAATTAGGACAGGATGTTCTAAATTAAGAGAATTTTTATATAACCAAGGGAGATATGTTTATTGGAGAAAACCTGGAAACTCCATGTTAATATTTAGAAGAAAATTATAATAACTTCTCATTTAGTCTCCCATATATAACTCTTAATTTTTTTTTTAATTACCAGAGGGCATGTGTGCCAGAGAAAGAGAGAGAGAGAGCATGCATCCCCAATGGGGTACAACCCTATTTCCTCCATTTCTGCACCCCGTCAAAATTGTGGATATGCACATGCACACACACATCCAGTGTGTTTTTCAAGCCACCAGGGCCAGGATTTGAACTTCAGTTGGCCATGTGGGATATCTTTTTTTAACTTGCTATAGAGTGTGTGCACTCACCAGAGAAAGAAGAAAGGAGAAAGCAAGAACCTCATCCCAGAGAGGATGGCCATGCTGCAGTCCTTTCTCCTCTAGTCTCCTCTTCTTTTGAGCAATCATGCCCAGTGTGTTTGTCATACCACCAGATCCAGGACTTGAACCCTGCAGTTAGCTATGTGAGATCGAATCCACCTTAACCACCATACCAGCAGCTAGCCCAACATATGAATCTTATGTGCTGCACTATGGGACAGTTATATTTCTTTACATTTTATTATCATTACTATAGGTTTTTGCCATAGGAATGCATGCACTCACAGAAGAGAGACAGAGAGAAGGAAAGTGAGAAATCACCCCCTAGGGGAGATGGACACATCACAATCCCTTCTCCTCCATTCTCCTTTCAGGATTTTGGGCACATATGCACACATGCCAGGCGTGATTTTCAAATCAGTAGGGTTCAAGACTTGAACCATGTTTGGCCATGTGGAAGTCTAACACCTTAACCACCACTCCACCTGCTGGCCCCTGGGGCAGTTGTTTTTTTTTTTTTTTT